>NC_090874.1:32994518-32999518 GCF_036669935.1 Montipora foliosa
CAAATAAATAAATAATCCCGTATCCTGATAACCCCTAATAGCACTTCGTTGTTTGCATTTGCAAATTTAGTAACATTAATAATAAGAGTTTTTTACAACAAACAACTTCAAGTTAAATTACAGATTTATCTTTCAGGTAATCTCTCGCCATTTTCCAAAGTTTACCTGTAGTTGAAGTTTACTGTAACTGGCAATTTGTGTTAAATGCTTGTGCATCCCACGGATAGGCCCATATAGGCGTCTTGTTTTCTTTTAAAACTCATACGGTTCAAGAAAAATTCATTGCCAAACTGGTGAATTCCAAAGTAAATTTCACTCGAAAAACCGATATCGTACTCATCGCTTCGTGATTCATGTGATATCGGTTTTTAGCGTAAAATGTACCGTGGAATTCACTAGTTAGGCAATGAATTTTTTTATAGAAGAAAGCAAAGAAATTGATTTAATTATTAAAGCAGCAACCGGAAACATCAAAACGCGGATAATTCAAAACCTTTTATTTTCACTAACCCCACAGGCAGTAAGAATATATAATCAGGGAGATCCGCTTTTAGGCTTGGTTTTAAAATCTATATAATATACATTTTGTGCAGGTGCTAAACTTGTAAAATTGTGCTAAACATGTGCTGAAACTCCACTATGAAGTCAAGTCACAATACATTATCGTCCCTGCTGTTTGGTAGTCCCGGCCCCCCTCCTTCACTGGGCAAATCTGTTGATGATATCCTATGAGAGCCATAACCGGCTGCGGTGAAGGATGGGAGGGAAGCTTTGTCTATCATTGGCCGACATTTGCAATGACTTACATTACTACTGGTTATTGTAATGTTTAATGATGTCCATAGGAATAGCAATCAATAACAAAATTCTTGTGACTGCTCTTAAAACGCGTATACAGCATACTAAATATCAAATACTGAATTCTATTAAAAACTCAGAAATACCCACTCATCAGTGGCACTCGATTTTTAAGGCTTTGGCTCTAACTGATTGTCACTTTCATACCGCATACAACATTTGCTAAAGGAAATAAAGGAACAAAATAGAACGAATGTAACACTTTTATCTGTTCATTTATGAGGCCATAATGACGTGCTACTGTTTTTTTGGGTGTTTGGGGGAGGGATTGGTTTATTAGATTCTCGGAAAGCATTTGTGGGAGTGACTGATTTCTTTGTGTTTACAAAAGGGAGAGAGTTTCAGGAGGAGGAGGAGGAGCTGAACATATTTTGAAGAGTGGCACATCAACAGGTTATTGTCACTCCCTCCCCCCCTCCGCTTGCCCTTAAAATTTAAAGCCCCCCCCCCCCCCCCTTAGGCCTTTGCCCTTCAAGTATCGCATGGATGGACGTCACCCTTCTTACTCAAACTGTTTCTTATAATCTTACGGAGTGAGATCTCTTTTTACAACCTCTGCCATATTACTCGGAAATGGTGTTACGATCAGGCCGCAGTGGATAACTCAATTGGTTTGCTACTGTTTATCCGCTGGATAGCGCTATCCATCGTTTGAAAAACTGGGACCAGGTCTTTACCGTACATTACTTATATCCCAAGACAATAGAAATAGTACGGAAAACCTGAGGGAATATGTCACTTCATCATGAAATCCATGTCTCTACTTTCTGACCATGCTTCGAAAGTGTTTTGGAAACTTGTTATATATATATACATCAGCTAAACTGGGTGGAGGTTGTACTACGGACCCCATTAAGGGCCATTAAATTACTCTACTAGATTCAAATCTCCCCCGAAGTTTTGCCTGCGTTCTGCTTTTTTTCCCCGACATATTTCCCGACTTTTTTTGGAAGGCCACTGATCCCTACCTACCTGGGTGTCTTGAAAACAAAGATTCCTGAAACGCCGAAGACTCGAAAACGAAGAAAGTAACCTAAAACCCTCAATTTGGCTAACCTCAGGCCTAAATAGGCCTAAAGTTGGGTTTTAGGCCCAGGGTTAGCCAAATTGAGGGTTTGGGTTACTTTCTTCGTTTTCGAGTCTTAGGGGTCTTAGGGGTGTTATGGATCTTTGTTTTCAAGATACCCAGGTAGGTAGGAGTCAGTGGCCTTCCGGAAAAAGTCGAGAAAAAAGTCGGGAAAAAGGTCAGGAAAAACTTCGGAGGGCATTTGAAATTAAAAGAGCAGTTCAATGGCACTTAATTCATGGGCTCTGCACTTTTCAGTATCAATTAATTAACGTGGTTACAAACCGTGCGTTCCTACAGTCAGCAAACAAATAATTGCGCTCAGATTTCTCTTTAAGAAACGGAAAACATTTTCTCTGTTAGTATGGAGTTACGATGGGGAGTTTGAAAGAACGAGAATTGCTGTGAGGGCACGAGCCGCAGATACTTATGTGTTTCGAGAGGCTTTTCATGTTCTTCCGGCCAAACTTTCTCGAGTGTTTCTGTGAGTCGATAGAAACCCAGGGAAACGTCCATTTCTTTCCGAGAACACTGTGAGAAAAAGAAGAAAGAAATTCGAGGTTACATAGATAGATTATCAAGATATTTTGTTGTTCGCTTGCACCATCATTACGTCAACAACTTGTGTTAGTTCTGTTTTTCTATAGAGTAAGAGAAATAATTCTCTTAGCTCGCCCGTTGTCACAGAGTAATTTTAATTGTTTACACTCATGTCAAAGTCTCCACATTTGTTCATCCCTTCCGGTGGTTGGAGACGCATGCTAGGGGCCTCACTGACAATTAGTGCCATTCCCTGGAGCTGGTGTATTTCTATGTGGCAGTGAAGAAACCAGTATCCAGGATTATCGGATAAGAAATTGATGACGACGTATCCCCCAGCGGGGAGCATAACTGTGTCCTTTCTGATCGTATAGCTGTCAATAGAAAAATTCATTGAATCTGTTGTCCAGCTTGGTCTGGTACATTTCATCGGATTGCATCCCTCTTTAGTACAGTTGATATCATCACAGGATATATCACTGTTGTGGTTTTTGATGAAACCAGTACTTTGGTGGTACTCTGGATATCCAACTTTAACAACGTGAAATGTGTGGCCATGAAGATGAATTGGATGAGCATTGTTAACAGCACCAATTGCTGAAAACACCAGTTGAATAGTTTCGTTATGTGGAATGGTTATTACAAAGACACATGAGCACTCGGGCGTCGATGGATTGCAGTCAGAAGTAAGGTTACAGATTGTGTCTTTTTTCCAAAACTCTTCAGTTTGGGTTTGGGGAGGAAAGGATGGCATAATTAAATTGCGCCCGTTCACCGAACTAGTGTCAGAATCTCCCTCAAAATTGAAGTTGATGAAATGTCTGCAATTTGGGCACTCCATTGGGCCCTTAGGGTTTGCAATCGGAAGCTCATCAAGTGGAGTTGCTTCAAGTAAACGTAGACGTTCAACATTAACACAGTCAATGTGATATGATTGATGAAAGTGCTGAAACGGGCAGTTCACGGCCTTGCATGGGTTTTTGCAGTCGCACTGTATGGGAGGAGAGTTATCTTTGACTTCTTGATATTTTGTCGACGGTACATTGTCATACGGATCAACCGAGTCCCCATCCTGTTGGTAGTGCAAAATAGCCTCGGCCACATGTCCTAGTGAATGATAGGGTGGCCCTGTTCCACTGCTATCTATCTCCAGAGTCTCTGCACGTATCCAGTAGTTTTTTCGCAATGTTTGATCTGCTTTGAGGAGAAAGTCATATCTCTCTCCCGTATGGATGATGATGTAGTCAACTTCCTCCTCAGGCTCAATCCAATAGCCGTCAGTGCCCACCACCGTTAGTTTATGGCCGTCGATGGAGAATTTGTAAGCGTACAGCCCTTGAGCTCCAACTAGCCTAAAGCGATAACTATTACCAGCCTCAACAGTAAATATACTCAGTTTTGTTTTGTGGTATGGAACATCAGCATGCCTGCCTTTGCCATTTATAATTCCAGAAAAATATGGAATAGGTCCAACCCTTCCTTCTTCAGAACTACGAGTGGTTACATATTGTTCATCATCTGGAGTTGGCACCTCACCAGACGATTTGTTTGGATAAAAGCCCACGCTGCCTTGGATCTGCGTGAACAAGTCCAAGGATGCCTCGTGTTGCCAGTCTAGAAGCGTCAAGGTGTGCCTATCTGGAAAGTCCTTAAATGCACTGTGCATATCAGGGAGTTTACTTCGGATGTGAAGCATTCTTTCCTGGCTTTCTCTGACTATAAGTGCGCCAAAGAAGCCATCTGTTCTTTGGGCACCACTGTGAGAATGGTACCAAAACGTCCCAGAAGGACGAGCAGTGTAATGGTATGTAAAGCTCGATGAAGGCCCTATCTGACATTGAGTCACTTGGCCTACACCATCCATCCAAGGTGATCCCTTCTGATGCATCCCATGCCAGTGAATTGAAATGCCCTCAGTGGTAAGATTGTTGTGAACATGAATTCTTACAGTTTGCCCTTCGTGAACTATCAAGGTAGGTCCAGGAATCTGTCCATTTACGGCTATTGCCAAACGGTATGTTTTCCCGTCGACAAACTGGGGATTAGTGCATTCGGTTGGGTTTTGTGTTGAACATGCTCTATCAGTTTGCAGTGGCAGAGATGTCCCATTGTCGGCGAAGTAATAGATTACTCCCTCGGTTCCTCGCAAGGCAAGTCCGGTAGGTTCATCCACCGATAACTTTTGATAGCTGGTGAAGGTTCGAATTTCGTCAATTTCAAGGTTAATTATACAAACCTTTGCCGATGCACTGCATTCACAAGATGAATTGCCGTATTCACAGTTGAGGATTTCTTGATCTAAACATGTTAGTTCGATGTCTTCATCTGCATCAAGCTTCTTGTTAAGATGTGGATCATTTGTCACATCCTCGTACTGCTTATCGCCAGCCTTAGCAGAAGTGCGAATGGATGCTATATACCAACCATCAGTAACTTCATGTTGAGTTTGTAGGTGAACTTCCTTAAGGTCGGATAGTGATACGCACTCTCTAGTGTGAAACCGGCTTGCAAAGTGCAGTTCTCTCATATACGATCC
>NC_090874.1:33009518-33017018 GCF_036669935.1 Montipora foliosa
TTTCTTTGGAGTGATTTATGACCATTTTTATCTTCTAAAGGGTTTCCTTAATTTGATGATCGTGAAACGAGAGAGACAAAGTATTGAAAATGGCCGCGTATACACCCTGGTAAAGGATGACAAATAAACTTAAATACATACGTTGATAGAACTCTCAGTAAAGTGGCTGTTTAGATGGAAACTTGGGTCTATATGCGTAAAAACTCCAAAAAATGTCGCTTCATTATACCAGCAATGGTTTTATCCTGCCAGCACTACAACCGGTCCCTGATTTTTTTTCTTGGCCTAGAAAAGTTTTTTTGCTTGAGACGAGATTATAGCGACGTTTTAGAAGATTATTGATCTTTGAAACAAATGGAATTATCAAAAATCTATAAGTGATTCTATTGACTAAAGGGAATTTTCTTGACTTAAGAAGAGCATTTGATTCTGTTAATCATTCTATATTGTTACACAAGCTTAACCAGTATGACACGAGAGGTGTTGCTAATGACTGGTTTCGATCATATCTTTCCAAAAGAGAGAAATTCGTATGTGCTAATGCCGTAAATGGTTATAGTTCTACTTCAGTCCCTGTTACATGTGGAGTTCCTCAAGGATTTGTGTGCAGTTAGGACCTTTGCTACTTTTGTTGTATATAAATGATCTACCCACAAGATCTAGTCTCAGTAGAATTCACTAATTTACTGATGACACTAGTATCTATTTCTCTGCTGAATGTTCTTGAACAGACAATAAATAGTGAGCTTAAGTTGGTTGTAGACTGGTTGATGTTCAACCGGTTCGCTTTAAATATCCAAAAACCAATTTCGTACAGTTTCATTCCAAAAAGGTAACGCCTCCCCTCCCAGTCCTTACCCTCCCCAGTGAAAGACCGATCTGCGTTAAAAAGAAGGATTGTGAACAAACTTACCAACTGCTTCCTCAATGTTTTCCACCATTCCATCGCCTTCGTCATCGTCGACGTCTTCATTAGGCTCAAGGGGGAAATCTGAAAGGGACAAAAATGAGCCAAGAGTTTCATTGAGAATTTTGAACCCTGGGGGTGAATAATTGGCTGATACTGAAGAAACTGTATGCAATCTGGAGTAACAAATTGTTTGAATGTGCTTACCCAGATTTCGGTTGGAGTGTTTTGCTTCTCCTGGATGGACGAAGCCAGCTGAAAGGAAACAGAGGATTTAGTAACCTCATGCAGCTCCGCAATGACCCATGATTTCCTGATAAAATTGCGAACTGGTATTCTGAAGCCTTCAGATCTTCGATCACACTACCGTAACAAAATTTATTTTTCTTTTCTTTTCATCTTTTGGCATTTTAAATGTACGAACACGCACCTGATACATAGCATTTTAGGACACATGAGGCCACTATAGAAAACGCCAACACTGCGGGCATCTGCATATTTATCTCGCTTCTGTTGTCTTGGATACCAAAAAGAAAAGATACAAAATTGTTATCACTGAGTGGAGAAGACAGAAATGAGTAGTGATGCCACATATCAGCTACAAAAAAAGGCAATTACGTATTAGGGTAATTAACGTATACTGCTATGCTCGCTTGTACTCTGCAGTTTAATGACCAGTTTTTCGCAAATATCTGGATAAGAGATGAGCTGGAGAAAGCAGTTGCAACTGAGGAATTTCATTTCGGGAGACGAGATCACATAACTTACCTCACCCCTTTCTCTGGAATGTCTAAGGGCTACGAGTGTCTTTCTTTTCATACGCAAACGCAGCTGGTAAGCAGCAGCTGACGAACCAAACAATATCGTGTAAAATAATCCAGTTCGATAATCTAACGATTAGCCTGGTATGGCACGAGCTTTTGAATAAAATTCGAAGCGATAAAAGTGCGCTAGACGTATCTTAATGCGTGTCTTTATGGTCGGGTCGATTTCAACAACAGCACTTTCTACAACTGACTCTGTTCGCATGCATGGGGAAATATCTTTGTGAGAAACTCCTTGCCTCTGTAAATTGAACTTACATACATGCATACATACTTAAGTGACCACTCCCCATGTACGCTTTTCAGGGCCAATGAAACACAATCAACGAAACGACAGAACTGAACAGCAAAAAATAAGAACTGTTTAGAAACCCAACCCGCTGGAGGCAAACCAGTTGGCTATTTACAAGCGCGGCCGGGATGTTGAGCCAGGGACAACTATGATCAAATTTAACGAGTGATCAGAACGAGTCTTTAACCCGGCAAAAGCCATACCTACTAGGCCGCACTGCCGCACGTCAACTCTTTAAATCAAGCTATTAAAGGAAAAAATTGGGAGTGTGAGGTCTACAAAAATAAAGCAACTTACTTTGCTCAACCCGTCACAAGATTCTAGAAGCCAGTCCGGATTTCTCCAGACCGAGAATAAGCAAGTGTGAAGCTCTCATATGTGATTTACAGTGCGTAAATTAAGTCGAATAAAGGATATTCAATTACCCTCAGGTTAAGAAATCTCTTTTACCAATTTGTCATGCTAAGATACATCTGCTCGCCAATTTTTCATGCTAAGATACTTCTGCTTAAGAATTATTCACGCTAGGATACTTCTGCTTAGTTCAAACGAATTTAATAAACAGCTTTAAAAAACCAATCTAATCAGTTGTCAATCACGGGAGACTTGATCTTTTTACTACTCAAATGTTTACTCGAATACTTATGTATGTTTCATTCCTCCATCCTTGCTTTACTTTTTGTTTGTCCTTCTTTATGCTTGCTTGCTTTTCGTTTTCCTGCTCCTTGCTTGTTTGGTTGTTGTGTGCTTTCTTCTTTTCCCCAACTGCTTTCTTTTCATTCATTTTTCATAGTCTTTCCTCAGTTTAAATATATATCTTTAATTTGATTTTATTATATCACTAGATAGGTCCAGAAAAGGTCATGCCAATAAACAAATTCTCCTTCAATTTACCATAATCAATAGTGTTATGCTCCACAATCCAGTGTTGATTAAACTCAGCATGTTTTCATCACTTCTTCTAAAGTAGGTGGTGGCCAATAGACCTTAACACGGTTAATGACGCCATCTTGGTTGAGGGGCAAACACGGCTAAATTGCAGTAAATGTTTCCGGGGATTTTGGCTGATGTCTATAATTATGGTGAGAAGGAAGCCAATTGATTGGTGCCATTACTCGACTCTGCAAGGCAGCGCGCGCTTACGGCTTCCCGGAAACAAAAACAAAAAACAAACTCGGTGATCGAATGATAAAACAATTATTGAATTCGGTTATTGCAAAATATCGTGACAAGAAATCATGATCTCTTGATCGTGATTTGTCAGATCAATTATTTAATCAAATAATTGATCTGCTCGCCACTGACAAATCAGAATATTTTGCTCAACCTCGTCCAATAATTGTTAATTATTATTATTATTATTATTATTATTATTATTATTTTAGCTATTTAATTATTAAATAGACCTTAACTTTCATAGCTTTTTATCAATACACCTCTTTTGTAAATAGTGTGAAGTAAAAAAAAACATGAACCATGACTCAGTAAGCTGTGCCCAGTAGGACCTTTCTGAAAACCACCTACGTAACCGAAAGCTTCCTAATAAAAGATAAAAGATTAAAATCGTACGTTTTGGTAATTCAACTGATACTGGAAAATTGAAACAGCGAAAAGAAAACTTGTTAAAACTCACATTTTTCGGCGAAGAAACTTTCTAAAAGATCTCTATTTTACAGCGCTTACAACTACACGAAGAAGACCAATATTTACCGATCGAGTTTTATTTTAATGAGGATGTCGAAAGAGGAATCAGAGCTAGGAGTCCACCAGTTTTAAAAAACTGGCGTTTTCAAGGAACTCAACTGGAAATAACTTAAGATTGTAAGTGCTAATAATGATCTTCAAAGGTACATACTAAAATTTCAGCAATTTTCTTATTAAACGAGATGCTTCCGTGCATACACTGGGTTGCCTGTGGTACATGCTACAGAAAATCAGAAGGCACTGAATTGTGTGGTATTGAAATACAGCATTCCAGTCTCTGAAGAATAAAAAATAAAAGAGTAGCGAGAAACATTGGCTTCTGGGCTGACATGTTGATAATTTTCAAGTTCCCTCACAACTTCGTTTCACCACAAGTGTGCCCTCTGAGCATCTGACAGTTTTGTAATACTAAATTTCACTGAAGTCAAGCCCTGTTCCGCGGGGTTAGTGTTTGGATGGGAGACCAAAACAATAAACCCCTCATGAAAAACAGAAGCATCTGACCGAAAATACTATTAACGCTAACAAATGCGAACTCAGCAAGGTACAGATTTTGTTAGCTTGCTTTATGCAAAACAAATATTGATGAAAAAGCAAATAACAATTGATACACAGTTTTTAGAAAGAGCAGAAGGAAGTTTCCGGGACGGTCGATCGAGAATGAAAAAATATTTACGACATGAAAACAACTTTAATTTTGAACCGTGAATATAGAATATAAAAAGTTACGATCAGCGACAAACATTTTGGGAGATTTTTTGCTACGTTTAAGTAAATTGCAAAATCGAAAGTGACATGGCCGGAATTCGGCGGGCGCCGTGATTAAGTTACCCTGGCATGTTTACTCGCCAAACAGTGAAGCATCTGTGTCAAATGATGGCAACATACCGGGTTTTTGTTACGTGTAGTTTCTTTTTCCGTCAAGTGTCATAAAGTTTGAAATGAAATGAGCGAAGTCAAAACAAAGATCACAATCGCCCAACTCTTGTTTATGTAAAGTCAAAATTTACTCTCCAAGACGCGTACGACGTTATTTATAACCAGGTAATTCCATCATTTTGGAAATAGCAGCTACTTTATTATTCATCTGCGTCACAAGTTTTCACTGATTTTGGGGCTCATTTTGTTGAAACTCAAGCACGCTTCCAACAGGCCTGTGAACCCTTCCTGCTGACTTTTCATTATTGAGCTCCATAAGGGTATATTTTGTTTAAGGATCCACTAAAACGCCATTCGCGTTAAATGACTTTCGACGCAGGCTAAGTTAATGATTCTACTGTGTCCACCAGAGAAATCGACGCAGTTCCACTACCCTCTCGATCCTAAGAAAATACCAGGGGAGTGACAGGCAAGACTTTTACCGACACGGAAAAAAAATAAATAAATAAAATAAAAAAATGAAAAAAAGAAAAAAAAGAAAACAAACAAACTAAACGCAGACCTCGACTGGGTTTGCCATAGGCAACCCAGTAAAAATAAAAAAAACGAAAACAAACAAACTAAACGCAGACCTCGACTGGGTTTGCCATAGGCAACCCAGTAATGAGTTCTTCTAGTGATTTATTTGTTGCGTCAAAGATCGAATTGATTTACCTACTCCAGGTTACTTAGGTAAACAGCTGGGCAGATAAGCTCTTCGTGCTTGACGTGTGGGTCTATATATGTGCTTACGGTAGGTTTTTTTTTTTTGACCGGGTTTTGGCACCAGTAACAACTCCACTGACGTCTTCGGAAAAATCGTGATTCCTCCTCGTTGACGAATTTCTTTAATTGACTAAACGCGCCGTCGTCGTAAAGGGAGCTTTTTTTCGTAATTTTAACTGTCGAGGTATTCCTGCCAAAAACGAAAGGACGTGGCCAAGGTTGGAATAGGCGGAAGATTAAGCTCTTCCATGATTCTTTGCATCAGCCAAGAAATCCAATGTGTACTTGTTCAATTTTTTTTCCGGAAAGTGTGAAATCACAAAATTCCCGCCTTTGAAGTATTGATGTGAACTTATGACACAAATATTATTTCAGAGCATAAACGGGTAAAGGGACTGAAACCCTTTTTTTGCGCCATCTTCACGAAAATAATTACAAACATACCTTTGATCTGTTAAATTGTGAAACGTGAAATGGTATTGATCAAATGACAACATTTTCCAGATGTTTGAGACACGTATTTGTAAATATTAGATGTGGAATATCACATTGGTAGATGCAGGGAGATAACAGAAAATTTCTTCGGACATGGGGGATTATAACGCCTATCCCGACCGCAAGGAAACGATCTCAGCGCGAAACGGTACTTACCGTAGAAGTAACTTGCGTCCCCTCGCGGCAACAATAAATGCAGACAATTCTAACTTCTGCAGTAATTAAAATTACGGCCAAACAATGATTCCTGAGCGTTTTCCACAACTAACATTCCAGCTAACTGTCGAGTAACAACACACTACTTTAGTACAAAATATGCCATGGCTCTGGTCCTTTTAAACATTTTTATCATAGACAAGGGAACACACGGTTTTCAGTCAGGGAAAGCTGGTGTCTTGAATATTGTCATCTGTCCTACAGTATATTTCCGAGCAAAATATAAATCAACATTGAGATTGGGGAGAGGGGATAGGGCGGTTTTTAAACGGAAAAGATTTGACTGATTTTCTGGAGTACCCAAAATGTCTCTGTCTCTCAACAGGTTTTGTCCAAGATTGTAGGTCTGAAAACTGGCATGGAAAGTGCCATTTTTGGTGGTAAAACTCGCCGAAGCCCCTGGTGTACTGGTTGACATCATCAGTTCAAAGGAGAGAGTTCTTCAACTCCTTGTCCAACTTAAAATTACAATTTCAAACAAGCCTTCGAACACGAACAAATTTGCAGAATTTTAGGTTTCATTTCTGTGGGATTTAAATTTCCATGCCCAGTTGAGTGACACCGTGTCATTTCCACGCCTTTGCTATACCCTGGAATTCTTCCGTAAGTTGTTAACAGGCTACGCGAAGAAGGGCAGCAAAAACAATAACAGTAGGCCAGCACTGACCCATTTTCCTCTTCTTCTTTGCTTCCTTTCCAAAAAAACAACTTGTAGACACTTTCATCATACACCAGAAAAGAATATAATTGGCTTGCGGCATTTCGAGGAATTTTATATACATTCTGTACATGTGTTAAATTTGTAGAATTAAGCAACACAGTGACTTCATAAATTTTAAGTATTTTATACGTGGAGAAGGTAATATTCCATTTCCAATTTCCATAGCTAACCAGCTAACGATTTTAAGTAGTCAAATTGCTGGTCAATAAAATTTGAATTTTTTCATCTACTGAAACATTAAAGCCAGCATTAAGGAAAATAGATGGAGACGTCGATTAGCCCATTCAAACGAAAAAAGCCCTTACAAATAGGTAAGGATTACTCATTGAAATATCATGGCCAACTTCGGAATGGTAACGTTCTCTAAGTATCCAATAGGGAATTTAAGAAACGGCGACGGCGACGGCTACGACTACGACATCGCCACAAAACTGTAATATCATTGGTTAAAAGGGCATAAATAATCGTACTGCAACAGCGCTGATTTTAGCAAGTATCTTAGCGGTCCCCTGCATAACGCCCACGTGAAATCACCAAATTTGAAGTTTTGACAACAACGTAAGCATGCAACGGAGATCTTTCATTCTATATTTTCACTCAGAAACCGCTCGTACCAATTTACTTTTAGGATACTTCGCCCACATTGCAGAACGTGAACGAGACTGAATAATCGCGAAAGACTTCTGAAAAAGCCAAG
>NC_090874.1:33022018-33039518 GCF_036669935.1 Montipora foliosa
TTAAAATGGTTGAAATAGTCAAGAAGCGATTAAAATAACGCGAATTTATATTTTGAGATGACGTTTTTGTTGCCGTCGCCGTTGCTTCAGCTCCCTAAAGGCTTGGCCAAACGCTCGCAACATTTCAACGCAACATCTTGCAACATTGTTGGGCACAACATGTTGCATACGTTTGGCCACCCGTTGTTGTCCAAATAACCTATTTAACCAGACGGACTATGGAACTATGATGGCTGATCCCATTGCAACACGGTCTTAGCCGACACTTCTGTATGGCACAAAGAAACATTGACCCCGCAATACAACGAGAGACAGAAAGAACGAAAGAACCATCAAGCACTCGGAAAGACTAACCTTATGCAAGTCCGATTTGGGAGGAGCCAGTGTTCCAGCTTGCTCCCGCAACACATAATAATGGATAATTCTGTAGAAGAAGACGAAGTTTAGTAACCATCCTCAGACCACACAGTGGGCTCAGTCAGTCCAATAATAAATGAAATAGTGGCACTTACTTGCTTTTCTTTTGTATTTCATCTACCAAAGCATTAACATGTTCCTCCATGAACTCAAGCTTCTCATTCTTTTTAGCATGGATTTTTTGCAGCCTACAGATGCGTTCCACGAGCACAGCCTTATTTGGTTCGAGCTCTGTGTTAGATCTGTGTTCCTTTTGGTTTTGCGGTAAAATCTGCACTTGGTCTCCACTGGAGGCTTCAAATGAGGACTGTAACAATGGACACATAATATTAGCGACGATAAAAATAATTTTCAAGGCACCAAATGACATTGCCATCCCTGTGGCTAGTAACGGGTTGTTTGCACTGACCAAGACGAAAACTATATCAACCGTGTCAATATGAACCGTTTCACTAACTTGAAAGTTACTTTACAAAGCGAGCAAGGGAAAGTTAACAAACTCTTGACTCAACTTTCAGACACTTGTTGGATTAAAAAAGGATGCCTCAGTTTAAACTTAACCCTCTTTACGAAGGAAGATATTTGGCTAAACGCCCTTTACTGTAGTTTTGTCTTTTCTTTGCTATTTGGTTTTGTAAATCTCCTGATTCACAAGTATTTCGAAAGGAAGTTTCCAATATACAGCGAAACTACAGACCAGTTGGGCAACTATTTAATTTTGAGTAGAGCCAGAATCAATGCAACTAAACGATAAACTTGACCTTATACAATACAATGAAACACAATCAGCGAAACAACAGAACAGAAAAACAACAACCGTTTAGAATCTCAACTGGCCGGAGGCAAACCAGTTTTCTATTTACGGCCGAGAAGATGAACCAGAGACAACCAGGAAAAATTCAATGAGTGGTCAGAACGGGTCTTAAACCCGGTTTTCAAGGCAAGAGTCCTAACCACTGGGCCGCACTGCCTCCACCTTGAACAGCTGAGGCCGAAACACTCCAATTTCCGCTTGCGTTAATGGCTAAAGAAGGGTTTACCTCGATGTAAAAACCTGTGAAACTTTTTCTTTGTTTTGTTAGCTCGTGGTAGGGTTAGGTTATTGTTTGATGTCATCCGTGAGTTTCACAGGTTTTTACACCGAGGATGAGACCTAAAGAAGGTCAAATCTGAATCTACCAATGCTAACGACTAAGTCAGCTTTTAGGACAACAGCCAAGCTTACCCGATCATTTGATGACTGTGAACTGTTAACAATGACCCACTGTAAACACAAAATAAGCAGAAAGACAGTTGCTGATAAAGGCACTTGAATCCATCAAAAAGAAGAAAAGGACACAGAGCATGCTGCCAAACCAGTACACACTAGATGTAGGTTGACGATTGCCTTACAACTGGCTCTGTCATCTCCAGCGAATTATGAAGTTAGTTTCTTAAGAGGCTTTGGTGCTGTGTTGGTTGGAAGTGAAGCACAAAAAAATTTGGTTTTATCAAACGAGTGGATACAGGTAAAACCACCACCATAAAAGATTTGTGAGCTGACGTATCGAGCGTTGGCCCGTCATCAGAGCAATGGTTAGTCCCTCGTCATTCGCGCTGACGAAGGTCTAACGCTAGAAACGTCACGGTACTTAATTTTCATGTACTATTATTTACGCGTTTTGATAAAACCAAACTTTTCTGTCGTCTCAAAGCTGATGTCGAGTAATAAAGGGCTTTGGTGGAAAATTGGTTGTCATGAAAAAAACTACTTTTGCTGTTGCAGTAACCTTTCCACAGAGTGGATGACTAATCTACATGCAAATGTACATGTATATGCATATGATTGGAACTCTTTAGATAACCACATTGAGCCAAAAGGTAAATACTATAGCAACAATTTATCAAGCCTTCCTTCAAGTTCAAACAAAACAAAAGAGTTTGTTTGGTCATCTTTATTTTGTTTTGCCGGCTGGAGACAAACTGGGTTTCAAGTTTAAAAATGTACAGTAATCACTCCTTTAAATTCAAGCCCACGTTTCAAACGAGAGCAGGTTAAATACCAACCCCGCCATCTGTAGCTGATGTGGCTGAGCTTGGTGATGACACGGATGTTGGGCTGGTGCAAGCACTGCCCAGTTTATCCAGTGAATTCGTAGAGGATGACTTGGAACCCCCACTCGTGTTTTCTTTTGATTCCAGACTAGCTGATTCTAATTTATCCACTTGCCTGAAAGAAAACAAATGGCAATTTCTGAAACACCAAATTCCTAGCTCATGTGGCTCTAAAGGTAAATAGATCTAAGTTAATGACAATGGAAATGGGTAGAAAGATTATTCTCAGACACCTTGTGCATGGATTATTTCATCTAACATTTTGGCACCAGCTGGCTATGGTTGAAAAGGTAAATTTTCACAGTACAGAAACCAGTTAGAGGACATCTTAAATGTAAGCCCTTCATCCGCCAGTGAGGGCGCAAGGAGAGAAAGCTATGCTACTGGTGAACAGTTGTCATAGTAACATAAATATGTCAGCAAATAACTAAAAAAAATGTTTTTAAAGCATTGAATACTGAGGGATCATTAAATTTCCTATCTGTTTCACAATGGTAAAACAGGGAAGAGACTAGGTGTCTGCTTTTACTGACTTTTGTCAAGAAAAACAACAAAAGAAGATGTAAACTACTTGCTCATCACTTTCATCTACTTGATAATTAAACTAAACTTGGGCCAGTTTAACACAAAAGGAAAAATCATACTCACTTTCTTGCTTGCTGTAACTGCCTTGTTAAGTCCTTTAAACATAGATCACAATGAAATTGAAAAAAAAAAGTGAATTGTATTGCAGTTACTCTTAATTATGTGTAAACAGAAATTCATATTATTCTATAGCAGCCTCACTCTGCTATGTACAAGTAAACTAATAAAATGCATGAAAATTAAGAAACATTAATTTTGCCTTTTCATCCATCATAAGACAAACAAGTCATTCAATTCGGTAACAAGTGCCTGCTTGGATTATAACTGAGCACATTTTAACAAGGGCTCCAGGCATGTTTCCAAATTTCCGTAATGTTGCAAAAAGAACAGCCTAATAGGCCTTTTGCAACTAACGATCACATGGTACAAAATCTGCCATGCCTGAACCAGTCAAGCTTGACTTGCCTTTGTTTTAATGTCCCAGTGGGGGAATAATAATGAGCTTGCCCTCCAGCATGGCAGATTTTGTACCATGTGATCGTTAGTTGCAAAAGGCCTATTTATGGAGGGGTCTTGGGCAGTTTTTAAACAAATAGCCTTTTTTGCTATTGATTCAGTTTAACACCACAACAACAACAAAATTTAACTTTTATTGTACACCACAATGAAGGCTACTGGCTTTTCAAAAACATAGAGTTAAACAACTCAAAAACCAATATTATTTACAAGAAACAAATAAATATCACACTTCTGTGGTTGGAAACATCTTTATTACACCTGAACACTGATGCTGGCCAACCCCACTTAACGCCAAAGGACTGCCCACATTTTCCAAAAAGAGGGCCAAGGACAAAATAATAATAATAATAATAATAATAATAAAAGTAATTTATAATTAAAACGTTTCTTAGTGGCTTATAAAAAAATTACAACTTTAAGAATTCTTAGGACAATTTATATGTCAGGGAAATACTTGTCATTTGTCGAAAAAATTACATAATAATAGTAAAAAATACTCTACACAAGTAAATGGCAAAAGCTCTACTTTAAAACACACTGTAGCTATATACAGTCCACTTCTTGGCTCAGCATTCGTGGCTTTGGCTAGAGTTCCCCATGTAATAATTGTTACTATAATTATAATTTTAAAACACACGGTAAAATGCTGTTGCAGTTTTTCTTCACATTTCAAAAGTACTGGCATTGAATGCTCATCAGGCAAAATTGTCTGTAGTAAATTTTAAGAGGAAGACTGTTTATTTTAACTAAACTCTCTTCATGTAACAGTCCACCATAACTTGCTGTGGTTCCGACCGATAAGCTTTTAGCAATCTGGATCAAAGGGAAGGTGACGTGATTTACTCACTAGCTTAAAATTTTGTGAATGTGGCTTAGTATGCAGCACAAGAGTTTTTGGCTTTCAGATTGTCGAATTCGTGTTCTGCATACTACAATTAAGCCGCAATCACACACTGCATTGTCAAGCTAGTGAATAAATGACATCATTTTTCCAGGATCCGGCTCCCTGAGGGCTTACACGTATCTGTTATTACCACGCCAAGTAATGGCAGACCATTAAATGGAAAATATCGCTGTCAAAAAAAGTAGTTTTTCTCTTAAAATGATTGCATGAAATCTCGCATTCCAAGTATTTAGCACAAGAACTTTCGAAATGCGAAGAACAACAAAAAGCGATTTCTGATTGTAATCAGGGGAGGATCCAGGATTTTTCTTAGGAGGGAGTGCACTACTAAGGAATCGTGTAGCTGACTAGTGACATTTCTTTTTTACAGAATAACAGTTCTATTAGAAAGCCTCAGGTCATCTGAAGGGGGGGGGGGGGGGGGAAGAGCACACCCACTGCACCCTCCCCCTAGATCTGCCCCTAGTAGTAGTGCTTTAATGGTTAAAGTGAAGAAGGAGATGGTTAGTTAAAACTAAGGAATTTTTAAGCACCTGAGACAGCTACAGGAACAGTAGTGGCAATTGGCGCATTGGTTTAAAAGAATCCTATTACAGCTGTACAAGTGCAGCACAGCTCTTGCTGTACTCTACAAAACAATATGACTATAAAAACAAATAAAGAATCAATCTATCTATTTATGTCATAACTGTTCATCCCATTCCAGTCAGAGAATATTCCACTCATACCGGCAGCTATCCTGCAAGCAGAGTCTCTTTCAATCTTCCTGGATAAGACAGGAAGAGGAAAGAATACTCTGCTTACGGCCTGCACATTTCGTATTGCGCATGCATTAAAAATTGAAATGTATTCAGTGTCAGTCACAAGTGACCTGTAGCCACAAAACCAGAAAACTAAAACAAACAGTCAGGATATTTTAGAACAACTCTGGCAAACACACGACAATCAAGGAATCATTTCATTTGAAACTCAATATAGTCCGTACTCTTAAAAATGCTATTTCATTTTTTACTTTAAAATTAATTTTATAGGTTTGTCAGACTAGTTTCTGTAACCGACACACAGAGGAAAAACTCCTGGGAATTCTAACAGTTCAAATTGCCACGCTGTTGTCAATTTCAAAATATTGATGACCCATGGTGATTGATCACGGGCAAACATTAAAAGAAACAGGACTGACTCGTCCACTTCTTTGGATGAGAAGAATGCGCAGGCCATGAGCACAGTCTTCTTTCCTCTTCCTGACTTATCTAGGAAGATCGAAAGAGACTGCTCTCAGGCTAACCAGCAGCACAACAAAAAATAATTTTTGGCAATGGCCAAAAACCTAACAGAAGGCAAAAAAATGTTTTGAAATGATGTTTTTGATAACATTGGCATTGCAGTTGCTGAATTTAACTCCTTTATATTAAAATTAATTGCAATTTTTCAGTTACTGGGTGGACAGATTTCAAGTTACCTTAATATGAGCTGTGTTCTTCCTCTTCAAGACTTGAAGTTCATCTTGTGACTCCTCTAGAGAAGCACTCAGTTCAGACACTAGGTAAAGAAACAAAAGGAACAGTTTAATTCTTGACATGACTCTAGACAAAAATGGACAGCAATACAATACACTAAAAAAAACCCAACTTTTGCTCTTACTAGCTTTTGATTTCTCTTCCAAATGAGTGTTTAATGACTGAATTTCATTTTCCAATGATGACGTTCTTTCTTTCATTTCTTGCTCCTTAAACAAACATACATTCAACCATTATATTTTCTTTATAACAGTCCTAATGTTGGTAGCATGTGAATGCACACATATTTCTGGTCGTCATTGGGGGAGAGAAACAATGGCCAGAAATACAGTGTATGTCTGTGTTCGCAGGCTGTAAAGTTGGAAACTATAACAGAAAAATACATTCTAAATCTAATAACAGAGAATTTACATACTAACCAGTTTGTTCTTTGCTGTTTCCACCTGTAGAAACTGCTCTTCCAGTTTTGATTTGTCCAGAAGAATGGCATCAAGCTGTTTGTTTAAAATAATGCATGATTGTGACACACCCAATCCACAACACAAAGGAGCCAAAATAATTAACAAAAGATGTTAATAACCCATAAAAACTGTCACAAGATGCTTCTTTAAGCACTTACTCGGAGTATGGAACAAAACAAGTACCGTAAACACCGGCGTATGAGCCGCATTCACAGATACTTTGTGGTGGAATGGAGATTCCTTGCCGAGTGAAGTTCACCTGCTCAAGAAAGGCAAGGTTAAACCGGTTAAAAGCTCTTTTAACGAAGAAGGTTTAATCCCTGTGTAAGCACAAACAAAAACGGCTTTTTTAGGAGCCACCAAACTCACAAAAGCAATGATCAATGGGCCATTCCATTTATTCACCCCATTGGAAAAGTAAACTTTTGACCCCCCTTAGAAAAGAAGATCAAAGTGCCGACACACTCCCCCTTCAGGATTTATTCAAAGATCAGAGGTGCCGACACAGTTACCCCCTCAGAAACGGCCTTTAAAGACCCCCCACCTCCCCTTCAGAAATCCCGGTCCCTCAATAGGGGGGTGCAGATAAAAAATAGAATGGCCCAATGCGTAATGTGGTATTGTTTCATGAAGTTCTTATTAATTTGCTGCAGAGGTCTATACAGACTTAAGAATTTTCGCTAAACTTGTTAATTTATGCAAATTTACGGCATGGCGTCTAGATGTTCTCGCAGATAAGCCACATCCCCTATTTGATCCGAAAATTTTGAGCAAAAAGGTGCGGCTTATACGCCGGTGTTTACGGTACATGTAAATGTTTCTGCAGCCAGTTGCTCATTCATAACAATGCAGATAATGTACTGGTGAACATCGCTTATAATGTTTACAATTGCAAATAAATTCAACAGGTGACATGGCTATAGCGGTAGTATGTTTGGAAAAGGTTGCTGGAATGGAAATAACATGGGCGTTATGTCTATTTTTGCGTGACCTAGTATGTAGCATGATATCAGATAAACTGGTTTAAAGTGAAAGCAGCCGGTAAGGCAAAGGCATGTGAAAAACTAGTGTAGCAGCACAGAAAACATGTGAAAAACTATTCTTGTAATTAACATGGGTAAGTGAAAACCGGTATCCAACTGCAAAGGTTCCAAACAGTGTTGTGAACAATGCAGCCAGTGACCTCCAGCTCTAGATTGCTAACATGACGATTGCGAAAGTATCGATTAATTAAAAGAAAAAAATATCAGACATCAGACATCAGCGGATGATGTTTGTACAAAGAACAGCTGAGGCAGAAAGAAATTGAAATTTCAGTCATTTATAACATATCACTGTTGGAAGTTCTGTACTGTAGATTTCATCATGTTGTCAATAGGCAAGATTAGAGTAAAGATCAGATCTTATTCATGACATTTCCAGAAGGTTGAATTCAGAATTTTCAAATTTTAGCCGCATTGCATAGCGTCATTTGCCATCTCGTGGAACATGGGCTTTGAATCAGCAAACAACATTAAACGAGTGACACTGAAACCCCAACACAGAACCCATCATTTGGTTGCTCCACTGCAGGTTATAAATTCAGTAAATTCTGTAAGACGTGAGGCAGATGTGTTTATTTTTTATTGTTGCAGTTGTTTTGTCACAGAGGGAGGTCAAATGTATTGCTCAAAGGGGTGTAGTACATTGCTTTTTGCCAATGAAATAACCACCTCATAGTTCTATTGTCCATTTGCTGCACAGAAAACTAAATTCTACCCAGATTATAACTCAGACACTTTTCAGGTATTCCAAATAAAAAGAGCTTTTTGTTGTACTATAAATTTGTGTACAATATGCAGAAGGTCAAAATGGTTAAAATGCCAGAAACAGTAGTGGTTACATATAAATGCTAAAATATCATACATTTGAAGGTTAAGGCATCTTTTCACAAGTCATGTAACTACTGTATGTGGCACTCAAAGATACAGTACAATACAATACAATGCATACTTAATTGACCGCTCCCCAATAGGGCTTTTCAGGGCCAATGAAACACAACGAAACAACAGAACAGAACAATAACAACAACTGTTACGAATCCCAACTGGCCGGAGGCAAACCAGTTGGCTATTTACAAGTGCAGCTGGGAAGTTGAACCAGGGACTACACTGTACCAGCATCAAATTCAATGAGTGGTCAGAGTTAGTCTTGAACCCGGGATCTCCAGATCCCAAAGCAAGCACCCTAACCACTGGGCCACACTACCTCCTAAAGATATGTTTGACTGCCATTTCCACTTGAAAAATAAGCAAGTTTGTTAAATTGCCTTCTGGCTAGAAAATGTGACAGATTGAGTTTGAACAAGAAAACAATAATTTTGAAAAACTACAAAGCAGTCCGACTCATCCACACCATGACAATAACTAGTAGTTAGTAAACACAAGTACTCAGTACTTTATACAAACAATCATAAAAGTTTACTTGTTATACAGCCTCTGCCAAAGCAACTTCATTAACTATGTACTGGTAAAAGAAAATGCTCTGCGAGGGAAATTGCAATGGAAATACTCAAGAACACTGGAGAACTGTTATTGAGGTTTAAAAGGACAACCTACTGTGCATCTACAGAAAAACGTTTCGTAAAAAACTAAGAAATTTTTTATTGGCAGAACAAAAGAAGAAACAACAGTCAATAAGCTTCACACAGGAACGGTCTTGACACAAAGACTCCACAGTCACATATTCCTTTCACGAATTTGATTTATATGACTTCATCACATAGAAATGATTGAAAAACAATGTTTACCTATTTATTTTTGTCCACTCAAGGGCAAATCTAATTTTGGCAAATTACAGGAGATTCCTGAAACTATAACTCCAATTTTTTCCTGAAAGTGGTATAAATAAAGGGAAATGTCCCTATTTCATTTTTTTTGGCACTGCATACTGTTGAAGCAATTGTCTCACAGGCAGGGCATAGCACTGAATGGCTTTAAATTTACATAAATGGATTCTTTTGTCATTGTTGAATTGTGGAGAATTGTGTTCCACAGCTTATGTGTTTGCATGTTGTAACACTCAAAAAAGTTGAAACCCTATAAATATTAACAATGCTATACTATTGAAAATGATTACGTCTGTTGACAAAACGTACAGTCATGTACCTTAGAAATGTTGCCAGTGACTTCAGACTGCAGCTGAGCATTCTTAGCTGTCACTTTTTCCGAGAATACTAACAACTCTGCCTCCTTACTGTGACAGGACAATATGTCAGACTCCATGTCAGATATGATCTTCTTCTGTTCAATTTCAACACTCTTCAAATGCTTCACCACTTCCGCCTCACTGCATAAATAAAGAATTATCAAAACAGTTAAAGCCATGATTAAAAATATTTGACTTACTTGCACAGTAAAACTGATCCCCTTGAGCAGCCACTTTGCTAAAAAGGGTAAAGTTTGTGAGGAGCTATTTTTTGCTCAGTTCTTATCATATGAATACCAGTAGATTTTAATGGAAATAAATGGACTTTTAATGTTGACTGCTCTACGAGTAAGGTTTTCTACATTTCCTAGAAGAGGGTTGGTTCTGTTGTATTATGATGTTCATTTAGAGTTGTGTTCCTTCTATACAGTCCTAAAACAAAATTATAACAATTCTGCAACACAGCTGTGCACATGTATCTTGAAGACTAGTTCTATAATAACTTTCCTCAACAAGATGTTTAAGTGGGGACCAGAAAGATACATTGCAATACTGGAGCTGGCATCCCATCCAGGTGGGAGTAGTAAAGCTCCTGCTGTGTGATTCCCAGTGGCACATGCACAACCTTTTGTGTTTCAAAAATATTTACTAGAAAGGATTATTTACAAGATGTTTTTCATCCATTTTCTAACCTTTCATACTTCTCTTTGAACACAAGACACTCTTCAAGTTCTTTCTTGAGATTTTGCTGTTCTTTTTTTACCAATAGTGCACTTTTCTCATGTTCTGCCACCTTCACAGCATATACTGTTATCTTCTCTTCCAATGAGCTAACCTGAGGAATAACACTTCCCAGGTCATTAAACAATGGCAGAGTTATGAACCAATGAAAACGTATGACTGTACTTAAGTCTAAAAGAAGTAAAAATAGAAAAATACATGTACACATAATCACCTTGGCCTTTTCGGCTTTCAAATTCTCTTGAGTCTTCCTCCATTGTTCCTTAAATTGTTCCAATTCCTGTATTTTCATCCTGTGAACCTACAAGAGCAACTCATTTTAACCTGTTGCGAAATAATTCATTGCTGCATTTATCTCTACAAAATTTAGTATCTTAATAGATCCTGTATTATCTTTTTTACATTTTTCATACATTTTTTATTATTTTGTATCATCTTTTAAACAGAAATGTTCTTGATTACTCAGTAGTTACGATCACGATCTTTGGTAAAGCACAAATGCAACAATAATAATATTGTTGTCATGTGGCTAAAAGGAATTTGGGCTAAGTTAATCTTGAGTCAATGCACCCAGTGGTCTTCTAGGCAAGTGTTCATGACCTGTGGGGTGGTTTCAGGAGCTTGCCTTGCCATATGGCTGTGGGTAAGCTTTAGTGGTCATTTATTTATTTGCATTTACTTGCTCTGCTGATCTTTGTGGATCACTGCTTTGGTCACCTACATTTTGCAAATTTAGTGCCCAGCCCCTCCCACCCATCATAGGAGTTGGACCATTAGGTAAGTACATGTATTATATAAAAAAGACCATACCTCATCTTGGTCTGCAATTTCTTGTTCATGTCTTTTCAGTTCTACCTCCTTTGCTTTAAGTTTGCAGTCCAGGGAATTTGATCTCATTTCTTCACATTCCTGAGTTAAATCAATAACAAGGTTAATAGCTTGGACAAGCAATAATTTTGCATAGTAAGCAAATAAAGGTAAAAGCAGGCAACATGGTCTAGTGGTTAGGGCGTTGGGTTTGCATGCCCTTGTCCCAGGTCCAACCTATGGTTTCGATTTGTTCCTGGTTGTCCCGGATTCAACTCTACCACGCTTTGTAAATAGTTTCCTCCTGCCAGTTGGGGTTCTTAATCATGTTTCTTTTAAGTTTGAACTGTTTCTTTCAGATTGTTAAAAGTGGAGTGCTTGTGAGCTAGCTTGATAGCTAAGTGCACTTTCACTATAAACAAAGCATTTACTGGTAGTTATTCACTGGGACAGTATGATCCGTTTATAATGCAGACACAGCACTTAAATCAATAATAATTTCAATAATTATAACAAAAATTATGTAATTATTACCCAGTTATAATTTTGAAAACTTGCTCCAAAGACATCATACACTGTACTAAAATGTCAGGAGCAAGGATGGCACAGTCAGTTAGTGCACAGCCTTCGTGCAAGAGACCGTGGTTTTGATTCCTGGGTCTCGCATCCTTGTTTCGACTTCTTTCCTTTCCGTGTGTGCAGCCTTAATGCAAGAGGCCGTGATTTTGCTTCCTGGGTCTCGCACCCTTGTTTCGACTTCTTTCCTTTCCGTGTAGCTAAGTAGCTTTCAATACCCGTAGAACGGAGCACTGATGGAGAGGGGGGAGTAAAATGAGCCCACCGTTGACCTCAGGTTTGTCAGTTGAATTATTGTTACGAATTATCAACGTTAAATATGATTTGACCTGACCTGACCTGACCTTACCCAAAAATGTAATAATGATACATGTATGTTGTGGTGTTGACAGTTGCAAAGAGATCAGTTGTTATTAACATTGTCTTGGTGGGAGGAGGGGAAGGGAATCATACTTGATAAAAGTGCGAACAGTTAGGGATGTGATTAAAATCACATTCCCAGATGTATGCACTAGTAATTACTTTGACCAGGATTGTGGGCAAAAATCATTTGATACAATCCACATTAATGTAACACTGATAAAAATTTTATCCATCTGATAGAGCATGGTTGTCACTGAGTAGGACAAAATGTTAAAGGAGATTCAAAGTATACAGTATAATTATGTAGTCTGATAGCCCCAGTGACAAAGCTACAGCTGCTGTAACACTTAAGCAAACTCTAATTTAAACAACTCACCTGATATTTTTTAATCATTGCTTGGCAGTCAGCCCTGATTTGAAGACCTTCCTCTTTGGCTTCTTGCAATTTTTGAGTTATTTGTGACAGCTTGTTCTTGGTTTCCTGATTAGAATGACAACAAAAAAATGGCAAGATTAGGACTGGAAGTCCTACTGATCAAGATTGAGACAAGTTGATGTTTTCATAAGACTCCAAAAACAAGATGTACAGGTAATAACCTTCACAACTGCTTATTATGTACTGTTTTTCACCATAAATCAATGCAAGCAACCTTCATTCCCCCTGACAAGCGGTCAGCGTTGTGCCTTTCGTTAACTGTGCACAGTAGGGACAAAGATTCTGGGAACAAGTTGGTAATTGTCCACTGCCACCATAAACATGTAGTAGAGGATTATCCCTTACTGTCAGCCCCACCTATGAAGATGTTTCACTGTGTTTTCAACACAATGACATAAAGGGTAAAGGCTTCAATTAAAGGGGCTAGGTCACGCTATTTTAGGTAATTTTGTTTAATTTTGTTAATTATGAGCTCTAAACGTCAAATTGGCAGAGCAAGAGTCTTTCATTTGCAAAATCACGGCCACATAACAACTGAGAATGATTTTCCAGCTGTATAAATGACATTTTGATATAGACTGATATAAATTTGAAAAAAGGTGGGCCGACGCTTTTCAAATTTACCCAAATTCAATCCATTTCAATCCTCTCCAGTTTTTTTCATCCATGTCCATTCTTGGCTTCCCTGTGTTTTGTTAGAGTTCTTCTATAGTTTTGAACAGTTATTTTGATATTTTAGGTAATTCTATGACCATTTGATCAGTGCTGAAATTGCCTAAAATTGCGTGACCTAGCCCCTTTAAAGAAAGGAAATGTGTAACATACCTTGTGTGCTTCTAGCTCTGTTTTTAGCTTGTTCTGTGCCCATTTGACCTTAACAGCTTGTGAGTTCACCTCTTCAGCAAGCCTATCTGATTCTTTTATAGCACCAACAAGTTCCTTAACCTATGAATAACAAGTGCACATTAATTAATAAAAAAATTCAATTACAATTGTATAACAGTATGAAATAACATGCATGTCAACATAACAATTTCTTATGAGTGCAAATGAGTATGTTGAATGACAAGGTGGTTAATAAAGTGAATGAAGATACACCATTTAAAGCTACACATTTCCAAGCAGTACGTAGGTATGTGACAACATATTTTATTGTCAATATTGCTTTTAAAAAGGTAAACTACCTGCACACACAAAAAGGGAATTTGTCAAAATGACGCCAACATCAAAAATAATCTAACCTCCAGGTATTTCATTTGACAATACTAGTCAGGGAGCATATGTCGTGAAACAAAGTCCTGTGGGAATTTCGTGGTGAAAGCAAGCTGCCTTAAGTATGTAGATGTGTTAAGGGGACCCTAAAGAACATGACAAAAGTTGTCAGAAATTTTGTAGCTTGCACCGACAGCTCTTATGGGGAGTTAAAAGTGTGACCCTTATAGTCCAACATGGAAACAAGGCTTGGCCTTCAAATGCTTTGTAACCATTGTCAATGGTGGTGAATCTTCGACAAAATTCTCATACTTTTAATTGGGGAATAACTGACACATAACAGTAGTCTCACCAGCTTCTCGGAATGCTTTCCAATACAATAGCTTCAGAAAGAGAGAAACGATCCTCGCACTTATGAGACAATTGAAGCAATTGTCTCATACTGACAACTGAAAAATTTGGGTGGCTCCAACGGCATTTGAGCCCATGACCTCGGTGATGCTGATGCAATGCTCTACCTCTCCGGCAGTTAATTGATTTCGCTGTTGACTGAGCCAAGAGTAATCAGCGCTGGCTTTGCGCATTGCTCATTCTTAGGTTTACAGTTTGTCCAGCCTTGGATCTACAGGGCTTTCAATAACTTCGTAAATAGCCGTCCATGATAGCCCATTGAAGGCGGCAGTTTGACAAGTTTATGATGGCATTTTTAGTGAAAATCAAGGCAAACTAGCCGGTGGTGTGAGGCAAAGCAGGCAGCGGTATACCGCCAGTAACCGGCTTTTATTGAAACCCCTGGACCTATGCAAGCGATTTCACCTAGTGCACTTTTTACAGAAAGCAGTTGTTGTAGTAGGCCATCACCGCCATGTTTTATGACTTCAGCTGGTATGCCATCCAGACCAGACACTTTACCAAGATTAGCAGCTTTTACAGCTTTCCTTAGTTCTTCCATTCAAATGCATCATTGTCTATCGAGCAGTTAGGTGGTCAGTTGCATCATTGTCTATGTTGCCTTCTTGATTCACTATTTAGTGAAATGCTCTTTCCATCTGTCTGATATTTCTTTTATGTCTGTAAATAGCTGATCAGTTCCATCAGCCTTCTTAACTGGGGCAACAGTGTTGGTTTTGGGGCCGATCACCGGTTGAAGTGCGGAGTACAGTCACTGTGAGTTGTTACACTCTCCAAAGCTTTCAATTTCTTCCACTTTCTTTTTCCACCAGTTGTCTTTCATTGTTCTTAGCAGGTCAATTTGTTGGTCTCATTCGTTCCCGTGAAGATGAATGAAATGAATGTATATTTTAAGTGTGGTTTATAGACGAAAGAGAGAAGTGATCAAGTAAGAAAAATTATTTATCACACCCGCAAAGCGTCCTGTTAAATCAGCTCCATTCTACGCATGGAATCCAGGAAGCACAGCAGTTTTGCATGTCCAAGAGCAAGAATAATAGGGTTCAGATGTACTTTTTTGTAATGCTTCCTCTACCTAGTCACAACTGAAAATGTATTCTCACAGTATTAGAGTATGCATCTTCGGTGTGGGGTGGTATCCCCAAATACCTCGTTGAAGATCTGCAGCTTGTGCAGAATCATAGCCTTTCACTTAATGGCATTATGAAGGCTAGCCTTCCTTACCTTTAAGAGTGCAGAGACGCAGCTTCTAGGTGACGAGTCAAGAGAATTTTAAGTGATTGATAGGACAATCAATCAATCAATCATTTATTCAACCCTATTGCAATAACAACTGAATTACAGGGGGCGGTCACGACACAGTCACAAAATTGTTAAGTCTTTTGCATTTGCCAGTAGAGGCATGGTACGATTGTGAGCCTGAGCATAAATTATAACCGTGGTAATAAACCATCGGAACCCACAAGAGACTACTAAGTGTTCCTGACACATCACAGTTCATGGCAAAGTTCATGCATGCCTGTTGTCACCTATCGCTAAGAGGTGCAAGGTCAGCGAGATGAAGTGCGTCGCTATAGCAATCATCAGGGAAGACGATATACAGGGCTTTTCTGGACTTGTTCTAAAAGGTCACTTAAGTACGCTGGAAGTGCCGCCCATACTGGGGACACATATTTGAGCACAGAGCGTATCGTACTGCAATATAAAGATATTAAGTTGGAAGGTGAAAGTCCACTTTTCTTAAAGATCCTCAACCCATAGAGGCGCTTTGTAGCTTTGTCGTATATATGACCAGAGTGTGCAGTCCATGAAAGGTCATCAGAAACTATGACCCCCAGCAGTTTGTACTGGGATACCCTTTTGATTAGGGTGCCCCCTATGAGTAGAGGACTGGAACATGTTGGTTTATACTGGAGAAAGCCTACAACCATTTCTTTACACTTCTTAGGGTTTAGTTTCATATTGCGCTCTAGGGAGTACTTATTTACATTAGATGCAATGATAGGCAAATAGCTATTAGAGTTCCTGGGAATAAAATCCAAGATGTTGAGGTCATCAACGTACTTAACATGAGTACGCCATTCTTAAGGAACAACCCAATTACACACTGATATCAATGCCAATGATCACTAGCCTCTACTCAAGTGATGAATCGCGTTAAGCCTTAAGGACATTTACGCTAATTGTTTGTGCGCAACATTACTGCGCAGGTAATGAGACTGTAAGACGTCACACATTACTTTGAGCATTAGTGAAATTGAGGTTTTAAAACCTTTGCAGAAACCGTGGACGATAAGTATTGCACAGCATTGGATCAGAGAAGACCGTGACCAGTCAAAATTGATTTTAAAATATTTATGAAAGTCAAGTAGACTGTTTCGTCAGTCGTGCACTAGTCTACTTGACTTTCATAAATGTTTTTCAACCATTAATTAAAATAACATGGCGACAAAAACGCTAGGGAAAAAATTCCAGGCTGGCAAAAGAATGGCACATTTATTTCCAAATCATCATAAAATGTTAAAGAGAAGTGAGCGGGAGGATGGAAAAGCTCTGGAAAAGATAGCTGCTGATCAAGTAGTGGCTGAAAGTTTGGAAAACTCGAGGACAAACCATCGCATAAATTTAATGGAGCTTCTTTTTAAAAAATGTTTTTATTACCCTACAAACTTAACTTCAAAATGAATGCATATTTTTGAAGTCTTTTCCCTCAAAATAGAGCAGTATTTTTGTCCTCGTCCGCTTGAATAGTGCGGACCTGCGTGGAAACAACCAGTGATTAAATTTCACAAAAACCACACTCCAGAAGACGAGCATGACGGCAATGGAGAGATACATGTATTATACAAAACACCAACCAAATGAAGATGATGCCTGCTTAAAGCTTCGTTACTATGCTCAAGAACGTTTTTGTTGGGTAAAAACCTTTCATCCCTTCAACGATCAATCCTCTTTTGTGTTCCAGTCCTTCCCCGACAGGTCACGCAAAAACGTGACAATCGAAATTTTCCAAGAGCTTTGCAAAATCAAATTGATTTTACTTGTTTAGATCATTGGCGACCCCTATTTTTTTAATCATGAATCACTTACTTTACTTACTATCTACAAAATAATTATGATGAAATGAAAAAATTCCCACCGTAAGAAGTTATCTTTTTTTAACATTTTCTTTCCTCGTGTCATCGAATTCCGGTAGTGGTTGCAACAGATATAGCTTACAAAAACGCTCGTCAAGGATGAACTCTACTGTTTACGACATCCCTAGTGGCAT
>NC_090874.1:33044518-33049518 GCF_036669935.1 Montipora foliosa
TACGCACGTCAATTATTTTTGTTCATGAAACATGCAACTCTTTAAGTGATCTATGATCAAAAAATCAAAAGTCTTTTTTTCCCTTTGGAATTCAAAACTAAACACTAAGTGACCCAAGTTTTAAGCCTTAATTTCAAAGAGACACTTGCTTACTTTAACTGAGGATCCATTGAGGATTCAAATGGCTCTAAGCTCGATCCTTCCTGTTTTGCTTACTTGGAAAAGTGTTTGGGTCCTCACATAGTCGACTGGTTTGCGAGTGTGAGGATTAAGCAGTTGGAAAGGTTTTGTAGCAGATTCCTCAACCCTGGTTGTGAAGCTGTTTATGCCTTCACTGTCTCATGGGCAGGGGATTACACTTGGCTGGTTCCTTGTGTTTTGTGCCACAAGTCAGATGGAGGGGAGGATGGAACCCTCTTAGTCCCGGAATGGCACTCTGAACCCTAGTGGCCCCTGCTTATTACCAAGTGTGGTACGTGGAGGGGGTTTGTAACAAACTCCGTTAGGATCCAACCTGATGAGGGCATCTTTATTCCAGGAACAGCTGCCTGCTGTGTCTTTACAACAAGTGTGCCACCTTTTGGTCAACTGGCACTTTAGCTTTGCTTCTGTGGCTCCCATGTTGGGAGTTAGAGGCTGGCTTGCTGCCTTATGTTACGCATTATTCTAGTTACAAAGACACATCTGCTGGTGATACTTTGGCGATCCAATCATGCCCATGGTGGCTGGTGCCATGCACATCATCATGTCTGCTATTGTTTGAGTTCCAAGCTTGTTATGAGCACCTGTTTGCTTTTACCCAGCTGTTATGGCTTATCAGCTGTTTTGGATATGGACTCCAAGCTGTTATGGCTTCCTTAATCCTTCTGTTATGGACCCAAGTTTTAGTGTGTGTACATGCATGTGGATCTACTCCTCATTATGGTATGTGTGCTTACTGGATTTACCCCTGCTCTTATGGCATTTATCATTGTGTTGCAGCTGTACAACCCATGGTGGATGTGGTCATCTTCCCAGCTGAATTTTCATGCAGATCATTTTGACCATCCGGAATTGCGACAGCTAGCAAAGGCATTACCAGCTGTATTGGTACGTGATCATGCTGCTACAACAGTTGCTACTTATCTGCGCGCTTATAAATCGTGGAAGTCATGGGCCAGTTGTAACAATGCTGCTTTTTTGCAGGCAGATTCTGTGGTCTTTGCGCCGTACGCCGTATCTCTCATTCAACAGACCCGGTAAGCGTCTCCAGTGAATTCTGCAGTGTACGGTGTGAGTTGGGTTCATAAAAAGAATGGCTATCGGGAGCCGAGTGAGTATCCGGTAAAGAAGCAAGCGGTTGATGCTGCCAGTCAAATTCTTGGCAGACCAGCTGAACGTAAGGAGCCATTGTCTTCTGTTGTGGTGCGGAAAGTGATCAGTTGCCTTGAGTAGGTTAACCTTGGTGACCTCCAGCTGGCAGCCTTGTTTTCCCTGGGTTTCTTTGGTTTTCTTCGATGGGATGACTTGCACCATTTGACAGAAGACAGTTTTTATTTTGCTGATTCCCATGTAGCTATTTTTCTGGAAAAACGGAAGAATGATCAGTTCCACGAGGGGTCATGGAATTTTGTAGCCCGTTGCAGTACACCCCCTTGCCCAGTCAAAATCATTGAGAAATTCTCGAGAATTGCAAACCACTCCAAAGGGCCAGGCTCTCCGTTATTTCAACACGTCTTGCATACCATGAGAGGAGTTTGTCTGCAGAAAGCCTTACAGTCAGGCAAAGGAGCTGATCAAGAAGGAGCTTGGCAAGGAAAGTCTGGACACCACTATGTTTGGAATCCATAGTCTGTATTCAGGAGGAGCTTGTGCGGCAGCAGCTCTCAGTGTGCCAGACAGACTCTTCCAGAGACATGGAGGATGGAGAAGTGAGAATGCTCTGAACAATTACGTAAAGGAATCTTTAGACTCACTTCTACTTGTTCCAAAGTCAATTTAGGATGGACTTTGGCACTGTTTTTAGTTCCGTTGTTTATGCCAACAGCTGGCGAAGTGAGAGGGCTCGGAACAATTTGCATAAATAATGAGTCCTCAGACGTGGTGACCTTCATCAGTTAAGTATGCAAATATGACTAACAATGGTAAAATAGGCAAGTAGGTGACAAATACACATAATGCGTGTGCCAAAAACTGTTCGAAAAATTCTTGAGATTGAGGTACACACAAAGATTTAGAGCCACGTCCCAGCCAAATAATTTATTCCAGCTAAATAATAACTTTTTCACATCATTTATAGGTGAATACTACAACTTGTACTATCCAACTTTTTTTCTCCTTAAAATATGTTTTCCATGAACCTATTACGAGTAAATAAAACCATTTAAAATGGCAGGCAACCATGCTCCTTTCTTCGCAACACGATGATGGCAAAGGGGCAATTTCGGCTTCAAAGTAATCATTTTCCGCTAAAGGACTGGGGTGAGTTCCAAAGCAACACCTTCTTAACTGAGAAGAGTTATCATGACTGCACTTAAAAGCTCTTGAACAGCAAAAGCGGCCTTTGTTTCCTCTCTTGAGATGGCTGGCGCGAAACGCCGCCATCTCCGAAGTCGCAATGTTATGCACCGTATGAGATGCCTGTGCGATGCAAAACATGGGAATCACCTTAAAACTTGAAACTTCTTATCAGCATAAACGACTGGACAAATTGTCCGGCCATCTAACGAATTGACCAGACAAAATCTATTTTCATCAATTTGCTAATTTGCATAACACAAAAACTCAAATATCTCTGAAACAAAAAAAGATACTTCAAAACTGTAAAGGCCATTTGCCATTATTTTGAAAACTCTTTCAAATAGGCATAAATTATTTTTTACTTCATAGGCACTTAAACACTTGTATTGTATTGTTTTGTATTTTGTTATATAAAGTAGACAAAAAATAAATAAAATACAAAAAAAATAGTAAATGCTGATCTTGCAGACTGTAAAATTATCATGTTATAATATTATCTTTTTTTCTCAATGACTTGAGTTGTTAGTTCACGAAAACGTATCTACGAAACGAAACAAAAACAAAACAAATATTGCTGATATTAGGGAAGCAAAACTAAAAAATGAGCACTCTACAGTGCAAGTGCAATATCAATAATTGTTTTTGTTATGAAATCACGACTAATGTCTCTAACATGACACGCATACAAGTAATCTGGAGTATTGAGTTCAAGATTTTTGTGTCAGCAACCTTAGTAATAATTCACTTAATTCTCATTGCCACACTCTACTGGTAAATTGTACTTCCTTATTATTAAATTCTTATGCAATTTATCAGAATGTGCCTTGAAAAGGAATAAATTCATTCTTTTATAACGTAATTATATGTACATGTACACGAATCTCTTCTTAACCCTTTCACTCCCAAGAGTGACACTTATAGATTTTACTCTGTCTAATGCCAGATGATTTTACTCGTGAATGGGGAACCCCACAGGAGTGAAAGGGTTAAGGCCAGGCCCCAGTACTTCAAAGGCCTGATAACATAATTATTACCTTAGTGGATAAATCACTATCCAACAGTTTCAGTCTGTACCAACTGTACCAAGATTCAGTATTTGCTCCCAGAAGAATATGCTCACTCTAAGCACATCTAAGTAAAGGCATCTACGAAAACCTTGGCCAACATCTGACATGGACTAAATTTTTTACTCCGGATAGTGACTTGTCCACTGGATAAAGTTTTCCAGATTTGAACTGGGATCAGAATGATCCTTTGATCCACAGAGGTCAAACAAACAAATAACAAAAACAGTTCACAGCATACAGCAGGTGCATTTAACATGTAAACAAATCCGATTTTTTATCATAAGACTTGGGTAAACAAAATTGATGAGAAAACTGCAAGCTTAATTTAGGTTTACAGCATTCATTACTTCCTCATGGGCCTGCAATTATCTACTGGTGGAGTAAATGTTTGGGTCAGAGCTGTCAAAAATTCATGTTGTGCATTTGTAAATGGGTGCAAAATCACAAGAAAAAAAAACTACGGAAAATTTCACATACAAGGGTAAATATCTTGAGAAAACACTTACACTAGGGTGGCGATACAAGGTACTGTCCTCTATAATGTATCATAAAGACGATAAATTTAAAGACACCTTCAAGAAAAGAAGGATATAGAAAAAAAAAAGCACCCTGGACCTGGTACCGGCAAGAATGGGTATAAAGATAAATCAATATACTATATCGAATCAATACTTAAGCTTACCTTCTTGCGTCTTCCTTTGCAGATTTTAGTTCCTCTAAAACAGTGTCTAAATTGTTCCGTAACTCCTCATTCAATCGGCTCAACTCATGCACACTCAAATCTTCTTTACATTGATAATCTTGCAATTTTTCACACAAGCTCTTCTCACGTTCCAGCGACAATTTGTAATCCGTTTGCAACCTGGAGAGTTCGTTTTTGGTTTGCTCATATTCTTTCAAAACAAACTGCAATTCCTTTTCCCTATCTCGTTTTATTCCATTGACAAGTGAAGAAAAATCAGTAGACTTGTCGATCAAACTTTTCCCTGGTTCATTAAGCACATCGCCGTTCAACTCTTCGAGACAAGAGTCTCCGTGGTGTCCGTCTCCGTTGACAAGAACCTCTTCATCGGGGAATGTTATGTCCGAGTTCTTTTCGTCGAGATCGGTGGTGAGGTTACAGTTGCCATCAATCTCTTCTAGTGTATAAGACATTGGAGATAACTCCCAAATCCTTTAAGCAACAGGAGATATGAATAATCCCCACGAAAAATCATTTCGTGAACTCCGAAGTTCCACCATTGTCCACCATTTTGATTCTTACGCAGCGCCATGCCATTCTGTTGTCCTGTGAAGTTTTCACTTGAGTGCGCTAACGAACCGTATGAGCAAGGTGATTTCTCTTGCAACGGCCTTCTTCCAAATTGTCAATTGCTATTCGAACCCTTCAAAACCCAGTGAACAGAATCGTAAATAAGAAAGCAAGGAAAAAGT
>NC_090874.1:33057018-33064518 GCF_036669935.1 Montipora foliosa
TTCCCATCTCTGTTATCAAAACCTGCTTTCCCAGTTCCACAAAGTGTCTCTCGCTGCTGTTTTCCACAGTAGCAAGTTTGCTGCACCTTTATCTGGCAGTCTCCACATGGGTCTGTATGACAAATCCTTGTACACCTGTGTGCGAAACAGTTAAGGACTTTGTTGCACACTTGCTGGCACAATACAGTAGTTGCTTGGCCACATCTAACTCTGTTGCTTGTTTTACCACAGGCACATAGCTTTGTTACCATAACAGGACAGCTAGGGCAGGGCCCAGGGTGACACAGCTGATTGCACCGATGAGGGCATTCGGAATCTGCCCTCTGCTTGCCACAAAGTTCTCCACAGGTATGTGGTGTCAATCCCTCAGTGCGCCTCCACTCAGGATAAAGAACTTTACCACAAAAACAACTGTAAACGCTTGGGATACCATAAGAAATGTTTTGACATCCTGGACATCGCCAGCCGCCATTTTCTCCTTCCAGGTTGGCTGTGGCAGCAGGGCATGTGGCCCATTTCCTCACACAGCCCAAGTGAAACACATGAAAACAGCTTTCACAACTCCAAACAGCAGCACTGCATCGTATACGCTCGCAGCAAACCATACACTCATAAGTTTCATTCCTAAGTTGTTCAATTAAAGCACTTGCTTGGGATGACTGGACTGGATTAAGGTGGCCTAAAGCCCGAATAACATCAATCTTCTGACTTTCCAAGTCACTTCTTTTGCCTCGCTTTCCTGTGATAATTCCTCTGTCAAATTCTCTTAATTTTTTACTTGTGTTATACATGTCCATTTCTGCGTCCTCAGTCTTGTCTGATTCCCTGTGATAATGAGGTTGCTTGAATGCATCCTTGCCATCTGCTCTACCATTATCTAAAGCATTTTCTATTACATTATGTTGAGATAAAGAACCATTGCCTCTTAGCCCATGCATAAATTTCCAGCTACCAATAGTTGGATAACCTCTAGATATCCCTCTTCCTCCAAACTGTCCTCTCATACTTGGTGGGTATGGTTTTCCTCTTCTAGGCGTTTTCCTTGTATCTTGTGAAACAGACATTTCCCCTCTATATCTGTTGTCTTTGTGGGAATCATCTGATTGAAGATGAACTCCAGGTTCCTTTAGCCTTGCAGAATCACCACCAGAATTACTACTTGTAACATGTCCTTGCCTCTTTTTTGTAGTATCTAGATGTCTTGTGTTACTTCCAGTTTCTTTCTGCTGGTGAGCAGGAAATAATTCAGGTGCAGTGCTGTTGAGGTAACATGCCCCTTGCGCCATATTGTGGGATCTCTCCCATTCACTGTTCCTGTCCTTACGATAGACTTTTTCCTGTTCCCTTCTGGTATTTGGTCTTTTTCCACCTCTAACATCTTTGGCACTGGATTGTTTCCACCTTCCCTGCTGATTACGGTTGTACACCCTTGGTCTGTTTACCCTCTTTCCTTTTGTACACTCAGGTTCCCCTATTATTATTGAAAAACAGAACAATTCAAGATTATTTCACAAAAGTATACCAAACATTAAGTCAACATTTAATTAGCACAGAAAGGTACTCTTAGACACTAAACTCCAGGGCCCAGCTGTTCAAAAGCGGATGAACACTAACCCCAGATTAAAAATTAACCAAGGTGTTTAACTCTCTATTCCCAAATGCTGTTCAACACTGATAATCTGCAAAGAAGTAAATCTTGAAAACAAAAATAAGCAAAAGAAACTTCCACCAAAAAGTTGAAAACACGAAACAAAAGTTTATGCTAATCCTGGATTAACTTAAGGACAGTGCCTACTAATTAACAATATTTTTGCCCCGGTGTGTGATTATGCAGGAAATGTAGATCTTGACAAGTGTTATTAAAATCCAAAAAGAAAATTGGGGGTAACCACGCATTTTTCAAAGATAATTCATGAATAATATTTGTAAAAAGCTTTAAAATACAAAGCAATGTATGGCGTTCTTTCTCAAATTGAAACTTAATTATCTCTCAAAAATGCATGGTTACCCCCAATTTTCTTTTTGGATACCAAGAGTACTTACTAAGATCTACTTTCTGCAGATAGTTTGAAACCGCGCAAAAATATCCCTGTATTAGTAAGCACCACCGATAGGAAATCCGAGTATCTCAAGATGCGCAGAACGTATGCGCAGTAACAATAGTAGGCACCGTCCTTAATTGGTCCCCTACACCATTTAATGAGAGTAGTTACAAGAGATATAGAAATAAATTGAACCATTCTTTAAATCTTGCAAAGCACTCCTACTATGAAGCAAAGTTGTAATCTTTAACGGCTACTTTTAAAGGAACCAAATTATTAATCTAACTAAGCGTCCTAAAAAACTACCCTCTACCCTTATGGATTCCAATAACTAAGATATTTCTGATTCGTGCTGGGGCCCTCCCTTGCTAGAAAGATATCAACTTCAGTTAAATATTATCCCTCTTTCCTTCCTGAACATTCCTTTTCCTCCTTTTTCTTTGAGCCTGCCACTCAATGTGAAATTGTTGAAATTGCTAATTCTCTTCATATACATTCCACAGCCAGTCATGACAAGGCACCAATGTGGTCTGTGAAAGAATCTATTAATTATATTTCTGAACCTTTGACATATATTATTAATCTATCCATTAACTCTAGTGTTTTTCCTGACCAATTTCTTAGAAAAGATTGCTCATATTTGTTTGATAAATCATCTTGCTAAGCACAAGTTATTAGCCAATAATCAGTATGGTTTAAGGAAAAATCACTCTACTTCTTTAGCTCTCTTACATCTACAAGATAAAATTACCTCTGCTGTTGATGAGAGAAAATATACAGCTGGCTTAATTCTTGACTTATCTAAAGCTTTTGATACTGTTAATCACAGTATTCTACTTGGTAAACTTGAGCATTATGGGATCTGTGGACTGGCCCTTGAATGGATCAAGAGCTATCGTTGCAACAGGTTACAACATATTGAATTCAATGGCATTTCATCCTCTTATAACGAAATCTTGTGTGGTATACCTCAGGGGTCAATCCTTGGTCCCTTATTCTTTTTAGTCTATATTAATGATATATGTTATCTTTCCAATCTTTATGATCTTGTCTTATTTGCTAACCAATACTACCGGTATATCCCATTTTGCCGTAATAATATAAGGAAATTTTCCATCATTTACCGAGGACCAGTTGTCTTCAATAAGTTAAGTTCCGACATTCGAAATAGTCTTTCATTATATTCTTTTCAATCTATTAATCTGATTCTGATATCTTCCCCTTCTTGCTCTTGTTACTAGTGTACATGTACATGTAAAATAAGGAAAACATTGCGTTATGTTTCATGGTAATTTAATTAAGAAGTCTATGTAGTCCATCAATCCATGTAAGCTCTTTCTGTTTTGTATTATTTTATGTAACAAGGGGGTTCAGGTCCCATAAGGCCCATGGTTTCATCTGAGCTCCCTTGCCATGTGATAATTTCTTTTATGCTGTACGTCAAAATGTATTGTGGCTAAATAAACTGAACAATGACTAGCTTTTAGATCACACCTTGGATTTGTTTTCAATTTCCAGGAAAACTAAGCTTTCTAGTATTTCAGAATATTTCACTATATAAAAGGGAATTATTGTAAAAAAGAGCAAGATGACACACCATAACACCAACCCAATGTGGCCTGCCCAACACATCACGCATGTGCACAACCATTTCACCTGGTCCATTGGCAATCACAGACAGCTGTTTCAACCTCATCAGCATGGCATAACAAACATACCAGGTGTAATAATAAAATAATGTGTTAAGCAGGGTTGGTCACCTTAGCTCTGAAGCTATTTACGTTTTAATCAACAAAGCCTTTTAAAGCTCTTAGTTATTATTCCATTTTCAACCAGGAGCTTCCTGGAGCTGAGAAGGATTTCTTTCAACATTTCACTTTATAATAAACGAAACAGAGTACAGCACTGTTTCACTTTACAATGGAGAGACACTATTTCAAATTGTTTGTTAGAAATTCTAATGTTAAACACAATTTTAGTGTTTGTTCAGCGCAGACATCAGCGTTGGTTAAAATATTTACCAAGGAGTCAGAAGAGCTATGCAAAAATATATTACAGCCCCAGAACACGTTTCTTTCTGCAATGGGACTGACTAAATCAGTTGTAGCAAAGAACAGTTCATCGGCAATGGTTGGCGCTCCAATCTCCAATCATCTCACATTTACTCCTGCCATTTTCTTCCTTTGCTAAAAGTAGTGATTACAAATTTTTTCAGAGAATACTGTATGACCTTAGAGGATTTTACAAGCTTAAACAACCTAACTACAGTAAATCCAAGATACGTGCACAGATCCTCTCAGTACATAACCTCACATGCGGGGCTAAAACTTGACCGGTTCAACTGTGAAGACTTTCAGAGGTACAAGGGTGACTAAAAAGTTAGGTTTAATCGTCTGATATGCGACTACAATACCAAAGAATTCAGCCTCACATATTGCAAAGTGCAAAGTTGAAATAGAAATAAAATAAGTCATTTCATTTGGCTTCCTTTCAGTTCCTTTTCCCAACTTAAATTTCACTGAATCCTGCAAACTTTTGGTTTTTAAGAAATTAACCATTAAAAATTCTGAGATGATTGGTCTTTACTTGTGAGTTTCTTGAGTCACTCTGGGGACAACTTTAGAGGTTTGTCACTTGATTTACTGTTATGGACCAACGGAGAGTGATATAAGGAAATTGTACAATTGCTATACTGTACACAACAAAAAAAACTCAGTATCCGCACAGTTCAGCTCCAAATTGTAAAGAAAACATTTTCCATATTGTGAAATGAATTTTCAAGTTTGACTCTCTCAAGCATGACATAACATTCAAAACGGTCAGAGAGTTCTGCAAAAGGGTGAGGCCAACTATACAGCGTTTAGATAAGAAACTAATCGACAGAACCATCAATAGTATGAGCCATAGAATGGATGTAATCATTGAAGAAAATGGACAAAGCATAAAGCATTAAGTTGATATTTTGACTGGTTAATACAATGCATTTCGTCATTCAAAAGACATTAAGCGTAACATTGTCACGCATTCGTCTGTAAAAGAAAGCTATTGAATTCTTCGCTCATTGCGAAGCAAAACTAACAAAACCATGAAAAAAATATCTTTGAGGAGTATACCTCTTGCTTAGGAATAAGCTAGGTATCTCTCGGGGATTGAGCCACAAACAAACAAAGAACATGTGGTTACTTTATTTTTATCAAAGTGGTTACTTGTGGTTACTCATCCAATCCCTGAGAATACCAAGCAACGAAATTACTTCACCAAAAAGTTATTTTCATCCGTTTTCCAAAAATCAAAGGAAGCGTTTCATACCACGAAAGCGACATACCCTTCTCAGACAATAAGTGACAAAAGCAGTTGAGACATTGAACTGGAAAGACCACAACCAGGAAAAAAACACCTTACTGTTACAATTTCCACTTGCACTCCCCCCTCTCCCCCTTTCAATTTTGGTAATGGAAAAAGGAAGTATTGAGGATAAGAAAACAACATTGTAAGGGTGGAGGGGGTTAGATACATGTAGAAAGATTTTGGGGGAGGGATTTGTCCGAGCTTCCTCAATTAATTTTTAATTAAAACTCTTTTCCCTATTTGTCCCTGAAAATGGAGCACTCGGGTAGCTTTCTTGTAGGATTCGTATTAAAAGGGCTTATTGTAGTTGCGTGCATATTGATAATATTGTTATGTAGTAAGCTTATTTTTTGTAGTATAGTGTTATTTATAAAATAATTAGGATAGTACACACACTCTCATTGGTCAATAGCTGTGTTTGGATGAGAGTATGGAAACACGGTTGTGACATCACTTGAATTTTGATTGGTTATGTGTTGTCAGACACACATTTTGATTGGCTAGTAGGAAATATGAGCGTGTATCAAGAAAATCTGTTTCAATCAAGAAGTAAAAAACCAGCATTTTCCTTCATTTGTCGAATTATGTTTGAGAAATATTTTGTAAAAGCAATAGAGGACTTTGCATAACTGTCGCATAACTATTGCTTAAAAAGTATGGTACAATTACTTATTGCATTACTGTGCCTATTTTATTCTACTTATCCGTATGGCGTAGCTTGATTTTTAATTACTTCTATTTAATCTCTTAATTTGTATTTGCCATAAGCACGGTTGAACAAGTCTTGAACTCATCCGCAACAAGGCTAAAATACCAACCAACCTACCTACCTACATGTTTACTTGTCTCATACACGAGATACCTGGATTCAGATGGTCGAAAGACACGTGATTTCCAAGTTCTTCGATAGTGATTAAATAATACGTAAACAAATATCTTTAATGGAGACCATCACTGTGCCCGCGTGTTATATTCTATAATTATACATAAAATACGGGCAAGCCAATCTTTTAACTGCTTTCTTCAGCGCGGTCGCGGAATATAATGGCGTGCTGTTTCACTTTCAAGCCAAGTTTACCTGTTACTGACGCTGATAATGTCTCATTCGACGTTTCCACAGTGGCAACTGTTCCGGAACTTTCTTCTGACATAACTTAAAACTACACTTCGCTGTATGACCAACACTTTCAAGTCTACGTCTTTTTATAAATCTATATTTATAAATATTTATACGTGTTCCTTGGAGGTTGCATTTATGTGTCGCAATCACAACCTCGTTCCCAGGGTCTACTCCGCTTTCAAGATGGCGGTTCGGAGCCCCGCCATCTTGAAAGCAGAGTAGACCCTGGGAACGAGGTTGTCGCAATCAAACATGGCGGAGAGCATCTTACTAGCTAATTGCCTATTGGCTGTTCTATTGCAAGTTTTAATTGGTCAGATTTTAATGATGTCCAGGGAGGCCGACCAGGGGCCCGGAACTTATCGTAATAAGAGGCTACAGCAGCCTAAACTCGAGCCTTCAAGACTAGTGGTCTATGGTTAATCTGGCGCAAAAGAAAAGAAAAGAGAGAAGTCTGTTCTTCTTCTTACATCGCTTCTCATGATGTTCGATGCGCATCCTTGCATACGGCCGGGGCCTCTGAAATTTGAATTGACCAATCAGCATTCAACGGGCGGGAAAAACTTTAGTGTCTTGACGCGACAGCAATTGTGTGCTCTCTGATTGGTTAGACGCAAAATATAGAAAAATTGCAGTTGATCTTCGATATCGACATTCAGTTCTATCGATCTTCTCTTTCACTAATTTATATACATGGATTTTAGATTATATTACAACAGCTTACGGTCAATATTTGCAATAATATGGATTGGATCAATAGAGCGGATTTAAGATTTTAAGATTTTATTCAAGATAGTTACGGACTTATTCAGCGGAGGAAGACTTCGCCGACAGGATTCGGCTTCGAAGGAGTTTGTTTTTTGCGATCTGCGGAAGGGCGAGTTCCACGAGTTCTTCACTGGTGAGCATTCCTTTGAAAAGTTTTCGAACTCTGGCTTTCCGGTAATAGGGGCTTAAGTCCTCGTCCAGAAATAAATCGGTGGCCTCCTT
>NC_090874.1:33069518-33112018 GCF_036669935.1 Montipora foliosa
ATTATAAATTAACTCTGAAATTTTGCGCCAAAAGTATGGAACAAAGCTGTGTTACAGATGACACAGTTGCAGTCAATTTTTTCCACCCGGCTCTAAAATACAGCTGGCAAATTTCCGAAAATTCACTAGCTTTCCTCGACATTAAACTTTCAATCAATGGCAACAGTTTATCTACCAGCGTGCACTACAAACCAATGGACTCTCATAACTATTAATTTTATTACATTCGTCCTCTCATCCACAACACGTAAAAAATGCCATTCCATTCTCTCAGTTTCTTAGACTGAGGCGCCTCTGTAGTAACGACTCCGATTTTAACAACAAATGCGAGGAAATGTGCCAGTTTTTCAAAAAACGGGGCTACCCAGACTCCGCTGTCACCACAGGCAAACATCGTGCCCAAGAAATCGATCGAGATGCCGCACTACAATCATCACAGAACGAAGAAACCAACAGAATTCCATTCACCCTCACCTACCATGCACAAAATCTTGCAGTCAAAAATGTAATTCTCAAAAACTTCAAAATTCTCCGCAATGATCCTGAAACTAAACACATCTTTTCTCTACCACCACTTATTTCATTCAAACGCGACAAAAACATAGGCACCTTTCTAGTTAGGAGCGCTTTCAAGTCAGACAACCAACCAGGAACTTTCAAATGTACACGCACACGATGCAAAACTTGTCCCTTTATTTCTAACATGGTTAAGATCTCAGGACCTAATCGATCTGCTAACATCACTGACCACTTTACATGCATCTCCGCAAACGTCATCTACTGCATAACTTGCACACTATGCAAAAAGATCTACATAGGCGAAACAGAGAGAAGATTGGCGGACCGCTTTCGTGAACACCTACGAGATGTAGAAAAAAACGACAGAGATGCCTCAAAACCAGTTGCACGTCATTTTAATCTTCCTAATCGCTCCCACCACAACATGACTATTTGCGGCCTATCCTTACACCACGGAAACACAGAAAGCCGTAAAAATCTCGAACAAAAAAAAAATCATTTTTCAACTGGGCACACTCTATCCACACGGAATCAATGAACGCCTCTCATTACAAATTCACGTCATCTCATTTCTACCAATAGCAAAGCTCCTCCGCACACATATAAACCTACAATAACCAGAATTCCTCTATTCGCCCCGACGAAGGGCTAACGCTCGAAACGTCAGCTTTCCAAATCTTTCATGGTGGTTATTTGACCTTTCTGAATTCGTTTGATAAAATCAATTTCAGATGCGAGGTGGGTCTGGGGTCATAAATGTAACAAAGCTCAAGACCTGAATGACAAATCAAGGGATGGACTTTGGGAAATGTATGTAGTCCCAATGGTACCAATGCCAGTTTGACCCCTTCAAGTTCCCCATGGATACTCTGACTCTAAAACTTATATGGAAAGCTTCAAATACTAGAGAGCGAGTGCACTTGCAGGCTCAAGTGACTCCTCTTGTACTTACCTCTCGCTGTTTTAATTTAGTAATCTGATCAATTTCACCCAGTAACCTCTCACTCCTATCAAGTTCGGCAAAGAGTTCATCTGACAGCACAAATGTAAGAAATCAAACGAAACATCTGTTACTCACATGTACTGCACAAACCAATTAATTTAATGTAGCATTCATATTCATTAATTTTATGTCTTACTGGTTACAACTATTACAGTAGTATGCAAATTATCACATGGTCCGTTGAGTCCTTTTCAAAGACCAAATCAGCTAACTCAATGTTGTACCCAGTTAAATCTCCAGGGGTTACGATTCTTTCAGTTTGTGACTTGTATTTGCATTGTAATGTAGCATTCACATTTAAATGATATTGAAATACACTCTGGAACAAAACGTTTTATTCCCAAAGGGTATGAATTGGGTACAGCATTGATTTAGCTGATTTGTCCTATTCAGGATGTCCTGTCAGGATTGTTTGATGCAACTAAAAATGCAAATATATGTGATGATCATTCTGTGAAGCAATCACTGTTACATGAATTCTATTCCACAAGCTTTAATCAGGGTGAGGAAAAAAGAAAATCAACAAATTAGTGAGTTTGGGGGCCCTTGGGTTTGTTGGCCTGAGGAATAATCTAGCACAGCAGGGAGAAGAGGTATCCATGGAAACTTCACAAACAGAGGCCACCAAATGCACTCATACTTTGCCAGTCAGAGGAATAGTGATTAATGCAAGAAACTTGCAGAGCAGGTGGAAGAAAAGTGAATTTCACAACTCCGTCACTAATTGGCAGTTGGGTGCCTGAGACATACAGGAGGTTCCACTGTTCCACCAGGTGCCAGCTCCTAGATGGCGACTGCTGCCATGGCTGGGAAATCCTAGCAACCCAGCCATGAGCCCCCACACAGCATGGGAGACAGGCACCTTTCACATTGACAAAAAATGGTGGAAACAAAACCTGTGATCACTCACAGCTTCAATTCATTACCCCTAATCTCTCCTGCTGCCTTACCATGTTCATTCATCATACAGTCATGCTACTATTTGCTATTTTATTGAATCATTCAGCTTTGAACTATGAAGAGAATACCATACCATGATTATCAGGGAAAGACACTCCATTGACTGACATGACATGTAGAGTTGTATCCAATGCAGCAGCAAGTCTGTTGTACTCCAGTATTAACTTTGACATATCAGATCCAATTGGCTTCAGTCCCAACATCTGCAATATTGTAAAAGTATTGCAAGTATTGCAAAAATGACACAACTTAATTTCATAATGATGTTAATAATAGTGTAAAAACGTACTTGAAGGTGAATGTGCTGATCCAATTCAGCAATCTTCTTCTTCATTTTCAACTGTAATTCCAGATTGGCGACCTCACGTTGCAGCTTTTCCTTCTCTTGCCACACAGAGTATATCTGAGCCTATTGAATTAATCAATAAAATCAAGTAAAGAAAAAATCTTTTACTTATGCCCCCAAGAGTTGTTGCAAATCATACCCAAAATGGGAATGCACGATTTCATCCTGTTGCCCCAAATGTTTTCTTAGAATGACATGCAACTACTCTTTGCAGAAATTTGATAACTGTTTATTGCTCCAAAAGTTTAGTATCAGGTATGTATATGGCTCCCTCACGACCCATTATTCTTGATGAATCTATTATGATTTCAACAGGAAACTGTTTTGACCATTTAGACAACTTTTTCTTTTTACAAGGAGAATGGCCCTCATCTAACCCCCTTTGTTACTCTTTTTGTTTGTTATTCAAATATGCCAACCACTGGAACAATACAGTCTTTTGTTGGCACATAAACAACAATAGGTAGCATCGCTATTAGCTCCTAGGTACTGCAAACCCTTGTCAATCACTTAAAAAATTGGGCATCTGTTTAACATTCACACATTTCTAAACATTACAGAGATGGCATACTGAGTATAGAATACCTGTGCATCTTTCTCCTTTTGAGCAAAAGAATGTTTCAACTGTAAGAAAACAATAAAAAATTATGAAGTATAATGAAATTTTTAATTGCCAACAACTCAGTAAAATTGAGACAGTAATGAACAGAATGTTTGCAGGAAATAAAATTATTGAAAATTTAATTAATTAACAGCAAACTGCTCTCTTGGAACATTTGATATTTTTGGTTAAATCATTTTATTTACAGGCATTTAACAGAAAATTGTTGGAAGAAAAACAACAATACAATAATACAATATAATACATACTTAATTGGCCTCTCCCCATAGGGGCTTTTCAGGGCCAATGAAACTTACTCACGACAGAAACAACGGTTAAGAATCCAAACTGACCGGAGGCAAGCAAGTTGGCTATTTTACAAGTGCAGCTGAGAAGTTGAACCAGGGACTACCAGGAACAAATTGAACCAGTGGCCAGAACGTGTCTTGAATCCGGGATCCCCAGATCTCAAGGCAGGCACCCTAACCACTGGGCTGCACTGCGTCCTCCTTCCTATGACAGTGATGAAAAAGTAAAATTTGATGAACTGTATTTCATCAAATGAAATGATACAAATGCCATGATACAGTACAGCAATGCATAGACGAATGTCCTCTCATCATTCACAGAAAAATCGGAAAAAAATGTTACCCTTGAATATAAAAAGGAAGCTTGCACAACTCTTGAGTACTGAAGTTCAAGCTGACATTGTGAGACATCAGGATCCTCTGATGCTGTATGGACAACCTAAGTTTAAAATAAATTACAATGTACCACTTAATTAAAATTTAAATCAGAGGTTATAAGGTAACAACTGCTACAGTGCATAGTAAAATAATTACTACCTGTGGTGGCAGTGGAAGTCAATTATTACATTAATAATAATAATAATAATAATAATAATAATAATAATAATAATAATAATAGGGAACACAATGTGGATGCTGTAGACCACAAGTGGTACGAACATGATGCTAAAACAGTAGTAGAAAAAGACAACAACACTATCCTCTATGACATGCCCATCGAGACAGATAGAGCAATAACAGCAAATCAACCAGACATCGTAATCAAAAATAAGTGGGAATACAAATGTATCCTTATTGAAGTACCTTGCGCGCAGAGTCTCCTTTGATCTTCCTAGATAAGTTGGGAAGAGGAAAATCTTCCCGACTTATCTAGGAAGATCAAAGGAAATTCTGCTCGCAGGGTACTATAAAATTGAAGTGGCCATACAATCTGATAAAAACACCTCCATTAAAGTATCAGAGAAACTGTCCAAATACAAAGACCTGGAAATAGAATAGCTTGCATGTGGCAGATGAGGACAGTGGTAATTCCCATTGTCGTAGGTGCCGTTGGAGTCATTAAGAAAGGCACTGAAAAACATCTCCGTGAAATCCCAGGCAATAACAACCTACAGGAAATCCAAAACACAGCACCTCTGGGAACAGCACACATTCTGAGAAAGGTTCTTTCAATCAAGTAAACAGAACAAACACTCCTCTAGTGCCTTAGAACCATGGTTTGGTTCTGGCCCTAGTAGGGAAAACATACACTTGTACATGTAGACAAATTGAAATACAATATTATAATAATAATAATAATAATAATAATAATAATAATAATAATAATAATAATAATAATAAGCAATTAAAAAGCACTGTAAACTATAATAATAATAATCATCATCATCATCATCATAATAATAATGATGATAGAATCTGAATTTCAAGCTCATAATGATTATTGCCACACTCAAGAACTCTATCAATTAAAGAGACTACAAATCAGATCAGATTGATCGCTAGTAATAGAACTGAATGTTGTACCCATTTTGCATTTTAATGTAGCATTCACACTTGAATGATATGGAAATACTTGGAACAAAAGGTTTTATTCCTGAAGGGTTGGAATTGGGTATAACATTGAGTTAGCTTATTTGGTCTATTCAAAAAAGGATAAAAACCTTCTGGCGCAGAATAGAGAACTAACACACTCAAACACCACAAGACACCCCTAACTTCAACGGTCCCTAATTTACAAACTCCCTAAAGCAATGCCACTAACTACAGTTCAATCTTGACCACTTTACTCCTCTGTTTTACAGGAATTTGAGGCTACTATCAAAGCTACCTGGGACAGAAAACAAGGCAACGGCAGGACACCTTTAGACTAAAAATTAATATACCAATCACAATCTAAGCTATGCCTGTGTCAATTAACCATAACATGGATGCACAGTATCAAAGGTGTTCCTGCCAAAAAATGCGGCTTGCACCACAGACTTTCACACTGGCACACAGATGGGTTACCCTATTTTCTTACCAATGGTGCTGTGCTATGATCTTGTGATGATCAGACTCATAAGTTGTCAAATTGAGAAATCACAAAATTGTAAATAATTTGATAACAGTCGATCCTACCTTCTTTGGAACTGGAGGCTTGGCGCCCAATGTTTGCTGAGCAGCTTGAGATGAACCTGGAAAATCACAGATGAAACCTATTGAAAACATTATTGACATATCTAAGTTTCCTAGGCAACACCCACCAAGTACCTCTGAGTCAGTATAATTAAATGAGGAAGGTCCAGCGTAATAAAAACTTAATCTTTAAGAGCACTGAACACTCAACCTTGAAAACTGGGGGTGTCACTTGGTTGGCTGGGAATATAGCTGCTATGATCTCATTCTCATCATTCCAGGTTGTTTAAAAAGAGATTAAAAGCATTCAAAAATTGATATATTGCTAATGACAGTGAAAAGGGACCATTTTATGTTCTCTATGGCTTACTGGACAGTTGGGATTTCTGAACATTCTTTTGTACTTTGATCTTGTCACGAGAAGCCTTTCTAATTGCACTGGCCCCTGCACCAACTGTTACTGCCGTAGCAATTCCTTGGGGTAAGATAGGTGTTGGAGCAGCAGCCATGTGTGCGAGAGGTTCAGCACCAACCATACCATCAGCAGGAGTTGATGTCACTATCATCTTTTGCTGTGTTGTATGTGGTACAAAGGGTGTAATAGCATCTAGATTTAGAGTGCTGTCGGCAGAATGCGTGATAAGTACAGATTGATGCTTTGATTTCAAAGAAGCGGCAGGTGTTTTCATGACTTTCTTTGGTGGGTGAGGTACCTTCAACAGAAAGAAATGGTGGATGTTTCAAATTTAACATGATTTTGCAATTGTTCTGAGCCAAATTCAATTTAACCCGTAGTTATGTTAAAGAGTTTTTTTATTACCTTTACTTGTCTTGTGACCTTGGTTTTTTCCATGTATCTGGATGGAACAATACGTGCTGAAAATAACAGGTGGAAGTCACAAGAAATATCCATAATAAGAAATAAGTTGGATGGTATTAAAACAATCAGAGCACATAGTTTTCTCGAAAATAAAACAAACCAGTTTTCTGCTTCTTTTTCTTTTGCTTTAATCCATGCTTTTCCTCGCTAGGTAAACTTACAGGAAAAAAGTCAAAACAGTATTAAAAAATGAATAATAAATTATGATAAACATTACAATACATTAATTTTTTGGGGTTGGGGTGCATCTATTACAACATCTCTTGATTCAGTGATTGATTCAGAAAACAATGAGCACAAAAATATACAACAGAAACAGTGAAGCCTAATCTTAAATACAATTAGAGCTGTCCTTTTCTAAACCAATGATATAAGCAGTTGAAATTTTTGAAAGGGTAATAGAAAAATAAAATTCAAATACACAAAACGCGTAAGACAGAAAAACTTTGAAGACTTAAAATCAAGAATCAGGGTTTGTGCAATGGTGAGAGCACCTTCCTCCAGAGTGTCAGTGTAGGTTCCATTCTGGGATTCCATGTCATACTGTAATTATGTGGGTTGGATTTGTTTGAGAGTATTTTTCTCTGAGTAATAGGGTTTACCCCTATCATCAAAGATCATGTTGGATTTGATCTAGATTTAGCCAACAGTCTTTTGCAGTGGTTATGTACATCACTGTGCCTGGCTATCTTATTTTTGAGAATTACATGAACGATGTTATCATTATCATTAGAGTTTAAAGTAAAATGATGCTTTAACATTAGCTAATCACAAGGTGCCAGTAAGTTGCTGTGGAGAGCACTTTAGTTAGCTTTTTTAGAGAATGCTTTCTTCCTAATTTTCCTAAAAGGTTGTCATTTTTAATAATTATTAACATCATTATTGGAATGCAGCCAATGACTTGTCAACCTTAACACTGCAGCAGTTGAAAGTAAGTTTTGATTTGACTTATTATAATTTACATGCTTACATGGACACATCCCCTTCACCGGCTTGTGAACCATCACCTTAAACAGAGTGAAACAACATCATTTCTTTTTTAAAAATCTATGTGATGTCAAGTCTTGGACCAGATAATTCTAGTTAATTCACCTAGAAACTAGTCCAGACTCAAACAATAGCTAATGCCATTCAATTTACATCTAATGTCTAAAGATTAGACAAAATAGTACTTATACATGTATAATCAAAATAATAAAGCATTTTTGCATGTCAATTGTGTGTGCTTGCAATGGCACTGAAAATACCAATAACTATTGCCCCACAAGAAATTCAGCTACTTTTTAACATTAAAATTAATGCTAACTGGTTGTGTCACAGGTGATTTGCTGGAAGCCACGATGTACAGTCTACTATCTCTCAGACGGACACCATTGGGACCGGCCTCAGCTGTCCGTCTTAGGGAGGTGTCCGGCTTATAGAGAGTCGACGTAACATGACCCCAGGAATTTTGAGATAATAATGCTGAACCTGTGCACAGTGAATACGCGTCCGTTTAAAAGTTTGTTTTAAGTTATTTACTTGAACGAAACCTACCTGTTTTAGATTACAATACAATTCCGTTGTCACCTCCAAGTTATTTTTTGAATGGGACAATGACTGATTTAATTTAAACTTGTACTGTATGTATTCCAGCGACAAGATAAGAGCTGTCAATTAAACGTCTGGTGTTAAAAAGTGTCACGTACAAGAATTTTTCTTCCCTAAGTCATAATTTGCGATCACATTCAGCACCTCACAAGAGTCCGTTGACGATTTCAAAGTGTCCGTTGTCCGTTTTATAGAGAGTTTGGTTATAGTAAAATGACTAAAAAATGGCCGGGATCAGCACCAGGTGTCTGTCTTATAGAAGTGTCTGTCTTACCGAGGTGTCCATTAAGAGAGAGTTGACTGTGTTTGTTTGTTTGTAATCCTCAGAAACAAAAAAACTGCTGTCCTTTTGTGGGCCTGGATTACATGGGATTAAAGATAACACCTTAAAAATTACGAATGGGTTTCTCACTGATAATTTTAAATAAAATACTAATAATAAAAATCAGCAATAGTAGATTAGAATGACATTTCAATGACACACCATTTTCAAATTCGTGAAACTAGAGTCGGGTCTCATTAGATAATAAAAAGCCTCTGGGCAAATTTGCACAAGGAATGCACATTGCACAAAGTTGAAAATGATGAGTGTGTCATTGAAACGTGATTCTAACCTTCTAATCGTCCACTAATTACTTTGTTACAGGAATCATACTTTAGTTGGTATAAACTTACGCTGATTAAGTAAAATTATTATGCATGGTTACTTACTTTGAGAAAAGTCAAAAAGTTGTTGCTTTATTTCAGATGCAGGCAAGTGAGCTGACAGTGGTGGAGCATGATAGCCTTCCTCTCCTAAAAAGCTTTTGAACTGAGTTGTAGTTTTACCAATGCATTTTGTATCTGTTTTCTCTTCAGTGTCTTGACTGTTATGACCCAGAAGGCTATCATCAATGGGGTGTTCACTTGTTAAGTCATCTGGCAAATGTTCATCATCCAGACTGTCTGCAACAAATGTTACAAAATAATTTATTGTGCATGATTTTGCTCTTGACGTACCAAAGGGAATGATGAAACCGGGTACTCACAAAAGAGCTTGTAGCTTTCATGAGGTGAACCATGCCAGATCAGACTAGTCGTAGACCGGTATAAAAGTCTAACTCTCCACGGTACCATGAGCTAAACCTCTGCCCAGCATCGTGCTATGATGGGAAGAGTGTACCGGTAGGTGGTAAAAAGAGCTCAAGCCTCTTTATCTCTAGCCCATGAAACCCAGACGTATTTCTGGCGTTTCTCTCCTCTGAAAAAATACGGAAATACGTCTGCGTTCACAGGCACCGGCATGTGCTGGATCAGACAATAACAAAGCTTGGGGTCAAGTCACTGTGAGACTTAACCAAAGAGTGTACTGAGAAGTGAACCCAAATTTATTAAACTTGACAACAACAAAACCTCAAAAGGGAGGTAAGAAGTAAAGGTACTCCATACAGTAAACCAAAGAGCTCACAGAATGATACTTTGGACTTAACTGGAGCTTTTGATTGTTGCTTTTCGCCAATCCAGACAATGGATACAACTGTAAGCAGACAGTATTAAAAACAAGGATAAAGGATCTCAGTTTGAATCGTTAGATTATAGAATATTATATGAGTCCATTCATGTTTTGTTTGTGTTGCATAATGTTTACGAAATAACATGACAAACAGAGGATGACTCTAACGAGTCACGCTCCATTAACTATGTTTTACAATGCAGTTGTAAAACTTTAAAAGATGGTCATAGATTTTGCTGATTCTTCCACTAACACCGTTCGCAGCAAATATATGAAACAAAAAGGGGGGGTTCACTGTACCTGTCAGGACAAACTAGCCATTCCTTGACGGATTAGGCTTGGCATCAATGAAAATCAGCCATTTTGATCAATGTGCCTGTGCTACTGAACATACCAATGACGAAAGAAATTATGCACAGTAGCACAATGCAGAACCAGGGAATCACCTTAACAACAAATCTAAGCCACTTTACATGTACTTTGGATCTCACATTCAAGGAGAAAAAACAAACCACATGGTAGAAATATCTATAAAACAGGTCACAAGAGCCACAAGAGGATCATACAAGACTAAACTGATTAAATAAATACAACAATCTAAACCAACTTTATATTTAAAGAAAAAGTCCATTGCAACTATTTTTTAAGTAGAAGCTACTAAATTAAAGTTCAAGGTTGACTAAGACTCACTGTTAAATTGGCCTGCTCTCAGGTGGTAGATATCGGTAAGAGTTGCATGCTAGATATTCCCATTTATTAGACTCCATATTATTGTAAGCAAGTGGGATACAGACCACACACTTCCAATGTGTAGTCTGATAGAGTCACGTTTTGCAATATATCTAACACCTGAGAGCAGGCTAATTTATTATTGTATGACAGTTCCATGACACTGTGAACGATTAGACCACCTTTGAGCTGTGACAATTGACACGGTACATATGTTATAGATAACAGCAGCATCTGAAGTGGCTCTGAAGTGGCCCATGTCTGAGTTGAACCCAACTGGCTAGTGAATAAACTCATTTTCTACATGTATCAAAATGAATCACATGTTTTTGTCATTGATAGCAAATAAATTTTGACTGCAATAGTGTACATGTAAATTATTAGTGTAAAGTCAAAGCTGGATAAATGGTTGCAAACCTGGACTAAGATGCAATATAGAAGATGCTTTTGTCTTTGTATTGGAATTCAGAAGATTAACACTTGGTACAGTTGAAACTTTCACCCTTCGTCCCTCATCTAAATGACCAGTTACGCCAAGTCTATCATCTGATTTCTCAAAAACAACTGATTTTTCTAATCTATTTCTTCCCGTGCTTTGAGGTGAATGGCAGACTACTCTCACAGGGGAGTTAATAATGCTAGTAACAACTGGAACTTCAGCAAGATCAGGACTCTTGCGCGGGCCAGATGCATCAACTAACAGAACTGGTGAGGTCTGTTGACGTTCCTTGTTGATGGGAAGACTTTGATCAGGAATGTACCTACAGTACAAGAGATAACAATGAGAACCTCAGCCTACATACAATTGCAGAGGTGGGAGATGCGAATGATTACCAATACACCTTACAAGGTGTACAGCACAGTGTATTCCCACATGGTCAACTATCCAACAGGAGTTTCTGTGACAGGATCCAGTGTTTCAAGTTGGTCTTTACAACTAATCTTGTAGCAGTTTTGTATGTGAAAGAAAATGTTAGAAAGATCCTACTAAATCTTCCTTTCCCAACTCCCTTGAAAAAACCCAGGAGCAGGGGCAGTTCAGATCAGAAAAACATGGTTTTGGTGAATGTAACTGAGGCCAACTCAACGTAATTATTTTATTGGTTTCAAAACAACCTTAATACAATTTTGGGAGTTGAGTCATTTCTCCTCTTTGGACGTTTGTACCATAACTTACTTGAAAAGAAGGCCAACAATGCCCCCTTTCCCCACCCCACCTGACACAATAATTTTGTTATTGTTCAAGAACATGTACAAATAATTCATCCCTATATCAATACTGTTTTGGAGGAAGGGGGAGGCAAAATATTAAGATTTACTTATGCAAGAAAAGTTTTCTAGATATGAATGAGACATGGAAATATTCTCAACAGTTTCAATATGGATTGCAGTTTCCACAATGGCATAAATAAGCAACATGTAAACAGAAGGCAATTAATAACATTTAAAGTCTGTTCGTGACAAATGAATCTATACTTCTGTAAACACTACCAGAGTCAAAAATGAAAATGAAGACTATAATTATAAAAGACACTAACATTAGGCAACACGGCCACGGAGTATGTTTGAAAGTGGGGGGGTGGGCTAGGTTTTGGTATGGATCATGGAATTATGAGGGGAGGGGGGAAAGGTTTAGGAGAAAACAACACAGTAGGAAAAAAGTGGGGGGGGGGGTATAGCCTCCCCCCAGCCCCTCCCTCTCTGCAGCACCAGTGCAAGAACAAGCATGCAAAGATTTTAGATCAATGCAGTCATGAACATTGCTTAGGTGGTAACAAAAGGGCAGCCCAAATAATTCTGGCTTGAATGGGACCTGAACCCATGAACTCTGCTGCAATGTCGGTGCAATGCTCTGCCAGTTGAGCTATCAAGCCAAATGGGAGGTATTCATTTTGGGAATTCATGTCTGAAAATTTTGGTCTTTCTTTCATTACTGCAGGGATCTTCAGGCTTTCATTTGACTAGCCTGCGAGTGGAGGTTGCAGAGTGGGGGCTGGGGAAATATAGAGAGCTTACAAGAGGCTCAAAGAAATTTTCATTCTGCCCCAAGTACCCTAAGTGGCTTCTCAGGTGCTAAGCTTTATTGTACTGGAAATATGAGAAAAAAACAAATTCTCCTGGGAGCATGTGATTGTGCAGAAATGTCAAGGAATACTCTGAAGAAAGTCATCCAGTAAGGAAGCCCATTTCTGAAAATCCAAACAATTATTATCTGTAGGTGATGAAAAACCTCATTGAAGAATCTCAAAGAATGACAAAGATCTTGATGCCTTTCTTAAGTCCATGTCTGCTTTGGAATACAGAATTGCAAGCATTTTGTTTCACAGTGATGTCACATCAAGATTTTATTCGCCGGAAGAGACTGGTTGTATGTATGTCATCATAATATTTACTATACATGTATGATCTTGGGTATTCAGAGTAGCTTAAGATAAAACTTTGATGCAAAAGCTCAAACAAGAAGGCCTTGGAAAATGGAATTCCTGATGTTTGAGTGACATTGGAACAAATCAGTCAGAAATTGAACATTCTGACATCATGATGTAGAGGGCAATCGGTGCTTATGGGCTTGATCGGGGGATATTTAGGAGTCTGGTGCGAAGATTTTGTCATTCTACATCAGTTTTCATTTTGCAATGCTATGCTCTATTGTCTTAATTAAAGTGCTTGTTGAACACAAAGGGTTGTATTGATTTGGACTTTTGGGGATTGATTTTCTTATTAAAGTCTGGTCCTCATAGGCATACTGGCACGACAAGGGGGTGATGATCTTCTTGCCAAAAGCATTACAGCATTGCAACTGAGACATAAACGCACTTACATGGCAAGAAAAACAAATTTAAAGTGTTCTCAATTCTTACGTCCACTGAAACTGTTATAATTCCAGAAACAGTTATTGTCAAGCCTCACATACTCTACGACCTCTATTAAAAAGTCTTCTCAATCTTGTTAAAGTTAGAAAGTTATTAAAAGAAAACGGTTTTCCTTCCGTGGTGCAGTCAAAAAACATTAATTTTATAATCTTGTCCATACTGTTCACAATTACTTTATTGCATTAAGAGCCCTCAGTGCACATGACAGCAAGGCCATTCATCCTATTTTGCCCCATCCTGCTTTGAAGGTTCATCTTTAAGTGCTGCAGTCCACTAAAAGAGTGCTCCACTGAGAATGATGTTGCGGGGAAGACTGCCAAAATGGACGTGACCTCTGAGAACTATGGGTTCATTTTATAGAGGCTATTTTTTCATTCAACACTCGATAACTTCTGCCTCTGTTTTTGTCAATTTCTTCACGTGTGCTGCCTCAAACTGACTGAAAAGACATTGGTCTGCCTGGAGTAGCTCCCTGTTGAGGTTACAACACGTAGCAATCAGGTCAAAGCTACGTATCTCTCCTGGGCAATCACTTAAGGTGATGTCACCTAAGCATTAAATGCATAAAGGACATCTTGGTCATTTCCACTGAATCTAATCTCAATTTTGGCCAGTACCTTATCCAGAGTGGTGTAAAAGGTGTTGACTCAATGGTAATCCTTGGGTTTGAAAGGCAGAGGAGCAGCATCGACATTGCAGTTTTGTCCAACTAAAGCTTGCAAGCGTGTTAAGGGTTGTCGTTGCAGTACACGAGCATCACAGAATGAAAACTCTGCTTCATCAATCTACGATTTCATCTTTAATGATACTGATACATTCACACAATTTTCACACTGCTCAAGGTGAACTCTCATCATTTCAGCATGCTTTGGCAGCAGAGAGACTCAAATGTTTCAAGAAGGACTGTTTGGCCGTTGCTGTAGTAGCCAGACTCTATAAATAATTTATGCCAAGTGCTTTTGCCTAAATCATACGTGTTTTTCCTGAACTTTTTCAAAACTGTATGCTGGTCCTCAACAATGTAATCAGTATAAGTGCCCGGAGAGTATAATTATGTTTAGTGTTGTTAGTGAGATCTCTGTGCTAAATGACTTCTAGAAATACAGGAATTTATCATGTATTATATTAATAATATTATGCTACATTATGTCATTGTCACATTGATACAACATGCATATATTTGTTTATTTCAATCATAGATTAGTTGGTGACAGTGTGGATCATGAGATCCATACCAGAGTCCAGAGTAAAGAACATTGAAACAAATCTATACACAGGACACACCTTTATGTCATATGTGCCAGTGTTGTTGATCCCCTTCTTGACAACAACAAGCCGCAGAAGGGTCTGGACCAGTTGAAGTTTCTTCCAACACCAGGCCCCAGTTGTTCGAAGGGTGGATAGTGCTATCCACTGGATAAATCACTATCTATTGGATAACTCAATTGGTTTTGCTAGTGTTTATCCGCTGCATAGTGATTTATCTGGTGGATAGCGTTATCCACCTTTTGAACAACAGAGGCCTGATGTTCAGGCCAGATAAAACCGTTTATGGGCACTCTTAGAGAGCCGAGTTTTAACCAAATATCTAGGGGTATTCCGTTTTCTCTTTGCCCTGTTTCCTCTTCCACACCCCACCCCCTTGAGAGAGCTTCCTCACAGGCTATGATTTAACTAGAACTTTAATACGCCTGAAGAGAGGATAACAACAATCCAAAACAAATATCTATAGCCATGTTTCTCGTGACGTAACCCATTGTTATTAATAGGCTGATTTAGCAACAGAACGGGAACGTCAGTGGCGACGGTGCGCACAGAAAACACACCAATGAGAATTCAGAATAGAATAGACTCCACTCTTTTCTTCTCTATTCTAAATTCCCATTGGTAGTTTTGCTGCGCACAACGTCGCCACTGACGTTCCCGTCTAATATGCCAACCAGAACCTAACTGGCTGTTGAAAAAAATGACTTCTTTTGAATTTGAATATCAAAAGAAATGACGTCAGTGTTTGTAAAGAAGAAACATCGCTATATTTTAATTTCTGTGACATTCAATCGCCAAGCTTGGTGAATTCTCAAAAACTGACTGTATCTTACTAACGTGATGCTGCTGATGGCGGAGCTCGCTGAACCATGAATGCTGGGCTCGCTGACAAGAACTCCTTGAACAAGCGATTTCCTAAACATGAAATCAAAACCACGAAAAAAGAAAGATATTCATGATATATCAATTCAGTCATCCTAAAAAGAGTGAAAGTTCTAAGATTACCTTGCTTGTGCTGGAGGGGTTTGCGAAGGAGCGGGGTTGTACAAACTCCTTTTCGAACTGGCCGCCATCTTCCAGTCCGTGCTGCGCTGCTCGCAAACCTCGTTTCCAGGGAAGAGCGAAGCGCGCGACCTGTGAAATGCGCGGGAGAATGCCCGAAACCGGAAAAACGGGATTAAGCTGTGACACTGCGCATAATCAAAGTTCTCAGGAGAGAATTTCTAAAACAAGCAGGTCTTCCTAATGAAGGCGTTATCCGGACGTGTTCGTGTTCTTAAGAATTCAAAGCTCAAACTTCGTAGTGGATCGAAGAAAAGGATCACAATGAGTTCAGACGTGCCTAAACCTAAAAGTGAAGAATTTATTTGTGGCGTAGTAGAAGGTATATAGTGCCTCTTTCATGGCTGCTAATGAACGTTAAGTTGAACAAAAAAACAGCTGGAACATTTTTTTCAAGCCATAGATTTAAAAACATGACTTCCTTGTGAAACACTTTGATAATTTTCTTGTTTTTACCACATGACAGGTTTCTACGGTAGGCCTTGGACTTACGAACAGAGGAAAGAGCTATTTCTGAGGTACAGGAAGCCATTTCTTTACCATGCACGAAATAGTGGCATGGAGCTACCAGAATCGTTTCCCGGTGTACACCAAAATTTCTCGTCAACCTTCCTTGTTATGGCCAATGAATAAGTTATTTTTACTGGATTTATGATGAACGTGACATCAAATTACTTTTGGATATCTTCGCTTGAGCCTTGCATGATTGAAAGACCATTAGAAAAGGAAAACTTTATTTTTGCAATTGAGTTTCGATCCTGCGCTGTAGCGTTGCATGTTGAGTTGAATCGAGTTGAATTGATCGAGCAACTTCCAAAATGATGTTGCTGTGCAATAAAGCAAAGTTACTTTGACTTTAATTAACACCATTTTTCATTCCAACGTAAACTATGAATCGAACTTGTTTGCTAAATGAAAGTAACAAAAGCGACAAAAATTATAATTTAATGCTGTTCCGAAGTTAAAACGAATCGGTACACGTATATTGTGGTCGGACACAACAAATGCATGTTACTGGATATAACTGACGCAGTGCTGTACATTGTGCAAGTTTGTTTTTAGTTTAAAGTTGAAAATGTGGCATTCAAATAGATTGACTTGGAAGTTGATTGGTGTCAGTTACACATCCAGTACACAACAACTTGTTGGAATAGTCCCCCAAAAGTAATTATCAATTCTTTGATTTCACACACGTGATAAGGCGGCCATGTTGGTACCAAAGCAATAGAAAAATGTAGCTCAAATGTTGCATATTAATAGAGTCAAATTCCCAAAAGGCTATTTCGCTATTGTTCTTTCCACCAACATAGCCGACTTGACATCAGTATATATGACTTGTCTTTGGGTTTTGGAATTTCAGTGACGAACAGCTGTTCAATGTACCTTAGAAACCTCATTATTTCTGAATTTGCTGATTTGAACAGAGTGGAAATTAAAGCAAATTTTTTTTTAAAATTTCATTTATTCTTTTAATTCAACTGTAATAGGCCTTTGTTAATTGACGTGCTATTTTATTTAAGATTTGAGTTTTTTGTTCAACCATTTGTTGAAAAGTCCTTGTCATTCATGCTAAAACCATTCCCCAATGACTTTTCAGGCTCCCTTTGCATCTGCTTAAGTTTCTCTCTTAACTGCAGTGGCTATTTTTGCTTAGAGTTGTCCTTATCTATAGATAGTTAAAAATGAATGTTTTTTTTACTTTCATTCATTCACCTTGTTCAGGACATAGAATGAACTTGAAACTAACCAGTTTTAAAATGGCTTGGTTGCTCAGGTGGTAGAGCTCGGTCTTGGACTTCAGTCTCATAATGTTTTGAGAGTTTACTTGAGAAACAAAGGAAACATGCACACATTTTTCACCATTACTGAATCTACCTGAGAATTCCGAAAGTAATGGCCCCCGTTACTTTCGGATTTAACAGACTTAAGGGGCCACTACTTTTGGGTAGCCTTTACTTTCGGATACTTAAAAAAGGTTTGTAATTTAGTAGCCATCTCACACAAAAAGAACACTGTAACATGTGTTCAAAAGTTCATTATATGTAGTTGTTCAGATTACATGCTGGTTATGCAACCAAACAAAAGCAAGTTGTGGTGGTCCTTGTTGCTTAGAGTTGTCATATTAAATCTGTTTCACTTCCTAAGTGGTAAAGTATAACAGTGTGGTCACCTATCCTGTTTACTTGAATTTGAATTGATGGCAATCATTTCTTTGAAGTTAGTATAACACTTGATTATTTGTGACATGTTTGAGTGGATTTTGCTTAATCAGATCACTGAAAACAGAGAGGTCTTGTTTGACTTTTCAGTCAAACATTGTAACCTGCTGTTGGGGAAAGAAAGAAGCATGCTCCTCAACCAAAAAGTGAATAGGCATAGCATTAACAGCATTTTTTAAATGGAAAGCTTGTATGGTCAATGTATTAAGTAGATAAGAGTTAATCTATTTCCTAAAACATTTTGCTTTAATGAACAGAATGATGAAGAAGTACAAAACATGGTTTTAGCGAACTAGTCCCAGTCCATGACAAGTGAGATGCAGAGATTCCACAATGGACAATGACAACAATAATTATTATTCTCCTCCCAAGTATTTAGTGTTCCTTGTGTCAACGATAGGAGATAAAACAGAAGCTTGATTATCTTAATAATATAGGTTCATTGTTCTTTCAGCCCTTTGCTGTTGTAGTCTTGAAGTCTCCATAGTGTCAGGGGGACCTTTGGTCATTCTGGTTGTGGTGTACATGTAGGTCCCACTGCTGTCTGCTTTGATGTAGGTGTTGGTTTGGCTCCAGTCTGCTGCGTTGTCACTTTTGATGTTGGGAAAAATACCCAACAAACTGTCCACAGAAATCACATACCAAAAAGTTTCAAAGAAAACCACCCAACACACCAATTGGGTTCCCAAACAAAATTTATTGAGTTTTGAAAACCTGGCAACCAAACTTTAGGAATCTGCCAATTAAAAGCAAAATAAGAGAAATTTAAATAAATAACTGCGCAAGAATTTACAGAAAACATGTTGTAATGAAAGTGAAATTTGAGCCATGCAAAATTCCCCGCCAAAAGCGGAACCACTTTGGGGGGCTAATGTTTGGAGGGGCTTACACATGGAGGGGTTTATGTTCAGAACTTTACAGTTACTCTTGTTTGGCCTTTTTTCATTTCTTGATTGGCGCATTGATCAATGCGAAATGAAAAAAGGCCAAACAAGAGTTACGGAGTTCTTCCATGTGTGAGGGACTCTCGGAATATTGGTTGCAAAGATAAAGATGTGGTGCCGTTTCAGCTGCAGATGTGAAATCAGTCGATTGCCTGTTTGGAGATTTGTCCAATGTAGCTCATAATTTTGTCGCTAATGCAGTTGGTCTTGTCTGGTATGCTTGATGCGTTCTCATTGAATTGCCTGGAGTATCCATCTCCTGAGGCATTGTAACCCTGGGGTGCCATTTTGTAACTGGTAACAACCCTAGGGGGTGATGAGGGAAGTATGGTAAGAGTCGTTTTCATGGAGTGGTACACTGTGGTAGCCATTCCAACAATCTAAGTTAAGACTGTCTTCTTGTGTTGTGGGACTGAATGAGCCCAGTAGAATGGGCTTTTTGTGTGGTGTGGTTTGGTGTTCGTCTTTGCACACACCACCATTTGATGACACAATTTCATTGGTTCTCCCAATCGTTCCGGCTCAAGGACACTAAGGGTTACATCATGGCCGAGACAAGCCTTTACCTTTTCTTGCCAGGGTTGTGGTACTGGGATCAGGGTGTGGTGGGCAACTGGCTCTGCATCTCATGTGTGGACTGGTCATTAGTGGCAGTGTTGGCATTTGTTGAATGTGCTAGATTTGTGGTAGCTTTGGAGCCATCCCTGCAGACATTCTGTGTTTGCCTCGGTTGCTGGGAGTAGTGGCTGCTTTGGTTTGGGAGAAGGGCAGTTGCCAGGTTTAGTGGTTTGGTCGATTTGCTCGGCTTTAGCAGATGAGGTGTTAGCGTTTGCACTCCCCAGAGAATCTCAGGATGCCTGCACCCACTATCTGTGTACCACTGTTTGCTGCATCCATGCACATCGTGACAGGTATGAGGTCTTTCTCACATAAGCCAAGGGGCAGATGATACTCATACTGGCGAGACAACTTTGACAACAAACTGACCACCTGGGCCTCATTGGTGGGAGGCAAGTGCTATCACCATCATGTCATCCCTACTCCTCTAGCCAAACTAGGGGAGCAGTCTCCCTTGGTCAAACTGCAAAGTGCTGGGATGGCAACCTTCTCAGCTTCCCTGCCTACGTTACTTGGAAAGTTAGGCTTCAACCTGGTAGGCTTAGCCTTGCTTTGATATTCTGCCTTAAAGTGGCTCGTTCTTCCACAGAGGTGGCAGGTGTTTCTACAAGAGGGGCGTTCTCTTTTGGTGATTTTGAGTGGGGTCTTGTGGCTATTCCCCTGTTTGCCACAGGAGACACATCCTTCATTTGAGTGGTCTTGCGGTTTTTTAGGTCACTTGGTTTGGTGCTGTTGTATTGGATGCATGTGGCATAAACACCATGGGTCTGGAGCAGGTGACATGATCAGATGATCTTTTCCCAGGTATCTTGGTTTCTATGAACCAGAAGACTTCTTGGAGTCTCATGGGTTCCTTTTGCCATTTAGGTGAAGCTGAATTTCATTGTCAGCTTTTCTATGGTTGACCCCATTATGCGTGTGTAGATGACCTTGAGGTTGCATCCTGGACAATTTACCAGGAATTTGCATATTACAGCTTGGCTGTGAAGGTGTTGACCAAAGCTCAAGACAAGTAAAGTAGAATAAAGTAAACTTTATTTAATTAACCAGGGTAGCCCATTCAGCTCAAAGGTTGGTATCCATAGGGGCTCTGTAAAAATAACATCAGGTTATAAATACAATTTTATACATAGATTAAAAAGTTTATAACTATATATTAAAAACTAAACCTTTGTTACAAATGCAAATTACAATACTAATATGCTAAGAGAAACCACTAAGAACCATTTCGATAATAAAAACCCTTTTGCACGGCACAGAAAGCCTGTGTGTCATCGGCTTTTGTCGTGTCAGTGGGCAGCGTAATAAAATCAAAATTTGATTTCACCCTAGGTAACAATAACCTACTTTTCTGCCTTGTAGAATAGCTATGAATGTTCGGAAATACTATAAAAAAAAATAATAAATAACTTGGAGCTAATGAATTCAGACAGAGAAAAACAAGCTTGGCTTTGCCAGATGGGTTCATCTCTATCCTGGCTATGTTATGTAATTGAGTATGGGCAATCAAGAGGTTTTCTTCCTTGACTGCAAGCTTTTTGATTGCTTCCTTGACCTCTTCTGCTGTTTTGTTGGTTAGCGATCCATCAGTGTTTGGATGAGGTCCTTATGAAGTTGCACATCACAGCACTAAGCAATTGAATTACTTTGTCCTTGCCAATTTTAAACTCAACTGAAGAGTGTTCAATCTAAAACCTATCTATGATCTTATTCAGTATCATTACTTGAACTTAATACAAACCACAGTTAGCCAATGTACAGGGCTACAAATAACAGCCAGTCAACGGACAATGTCCGCTCAAAAATACCGGTAGGTTTTGTCTGTGCAACTCCTTGGATGGCTGGACATTTTCTCCAGTCATTTACTCTTGAAAGGGAAAATTTCATTTGAGGCTAAATGAGGTTGTGCATTATTCACTTTCCTGAAACAAAGAAAAGAAAAGAAAAGAAGTGAAGAAAGCAAAGAAAGATACCAACAGACCACCTTTGACTACAGTAAAATTTCCGCTATTTGCCAGTTTCCACTTTGTCATCCATCAGTCATGAAATTAGCAGGTCTTCCGGCATAGCGTGCTAATAGTGCTAATAATTCTTATAGTCCGTGTGGAATTTTCTGCAAACTAATGTTGCAAACTAATGTGAGAAGCGAAACAAATGTCCCTTGAAAGTGTCAGTACGAAGGTCCAGGCTACTCTCTAATAAAATTTCAAACATGTATCTTAACCCTTTATTAAGGTGAGAATCTGCTTGATTGTAACCTTCGTTTTGATGACTTTAGAACGCTTTTAAATTTAATCGTACAAGCAATAGGCAGCGATACTGGGAAGCACAAATGTCATAACTTATTATAAGTACTTTTTCGATTTTACTCAACATTTTGGCTATGCAGTGTGTTCCACACCTCCTGCACTCATTGTGAGGCTGCTTCCACAATAAAAACTCACTAAATGTACTTGTAAATGTACTGAGGGGGAAGAAGCACTTTTTAAGAGTTGCAACATAATGCATATTAATTTTGTCCGGACAAAAGTGGGTTATATCCAAGCAAAAACAGATTTGACCGGACATCTTAACTGGCGCCAGCAGGGAAATCTTTTCAAGCCCTGTACATACAAACCATGTTAGCTTACCATCTCTCGTTATGATAACGAGGATTATTGCCAAGCTCTAGCAAAGCTTCAGTAGCCTTCTTGGTACATGTAGGAGTAATGTTAGTGGTTGTTGAAGATGCAGTGTTGTTGTTGGAGACCCAGTAATTCAGTTCTGGTCTTGGTGGGAAAGGTTGTTTGTACACTGGAACAGCTGGATTGTAAAGTGGAATATTTGGAAAGACTGGATAAAGTTGTGGGCTGATAAATCCTGGAAGCAACAAATATGGGCTGGGATAAGTGGATATTTCCCTCATAATGCATGCTCCACATTGGACAAATCACTTGGACCAACTGTGTTAGTCAAATGCTGTGCTCTTGTTTCTCGATAAAATGGCTTAATTATTTCTCCCTGGATGATTGTTAAGGAAGTTGCAAGGGTATCACTTAAACCTCATGTACATGTGAGAGACTGTTAAGTTCTAACATTGGTTATTGCTTGAAATGTTGCCATGATAATTAAATGAAGTGACAAAATCTGAAACAACCGATTCTGCTGACAGTGTAACGATTTGCATCTAGCCCTTCAATTAAATGTTGTTAATGCCAAGAGCAGGGCTGGCACAGTGGTGAGAGCAATTGCCTTCCACCAGTGTAGTGACAAAGTGATTCATGGCTTTAAATTGCGATCATTACGTTCGCATTTATGACTGAATGTTTTCCCTTTGCAACTAAAATATCCTGAGAAGTCACAAATTGTCCACTAATTTTCAGTGTTGGTTCTTTTCAAAATAAAAGGGTTGGCAGTCGCTGCTTTTCCTCTATAGCTGTGCTTTTACATGTACAAAATAAATAAACAAATAATTGGAAAAATTATTTTGTTTCTTGCTATGAATTTTCATTCAATCTGAAAATAAAGGGCATAATTGTAGCATAATTTAGGTGTGATGTTACGTGTAGAGCACCTCAATCAATTGGCATTTTCAGCGGTTTCTTTTGCACTCAAGTACTGCGTGCTCATTTTATTTTTTAAATCTCTGACAATACAATTCAGCATGACGATTTTACATTTAAAATTTCTTGTCAAAAAATTGCGACTGGAATTGTTTTATTTAATGCCTTGTGATTGTTTAAGTGGTTATTGTTATTTCTATCTTATTTTTTGTACTGCAGGCTGAAGAATCTTGGAATGAATACATATCTGTATGCTCCAAAAGATGATCTCAAACATAGAGCTTTGTGGAGAGACCTTTACAGTCCTGAAGAAACAGGTGATATTTGACTTATTTTTTTTGAAGAGGGGGCTTTGTGGTCAGTGTACCTTAGTTGTGATTTCAATTTATTCCAAATTCCAAAGTAACTTAAGCCTGATTCTGTATCACAGTATTTTATTCCTTTTATTAGAAAACCTGAAGCAGCTGATAACATCTTCCAAGGAATGTGGAGTGACATTTTATTACGCCTTATCCCCTGGACTTGATATTTTGTTTTCAAGCACAAGGGACATTCAGCAACTTAAAAGGAAAATGGGACAGGTGTTGGCTCTTTTACTGTGTTTTGAACCCTTATAGGTAGTCAAATGAAATGTGTCAGTGCAGGGTAAACTTATAGGTGGTAAATATTGGCACCTTTTCATCCCCTGTGGAAAGAGATTTTTAAAACATTTTTGGTGTTCTGTTCATGACCAAAGATCCTGCATTGTTCATTGCTTACCATTGCATTTCCTACAATGTACAGTGTACATTTGTTTTAGATAGACTGAATTGTAAGTGCAAAGGGAAAATGTGACCTTTCACGCGATAATGGGGCTTATGAAAATTTCATGATGATGCCTGTTGCACGGCAGACACAGGGAAATTATTTAACACAAGCTGAATTTCTGTGAAATTTCTTTAAAACAGCATGGACTTGGCGTGAAATTTTATCATACCACTGTGAAATTATTCACACTGTGAAAAAAAAAAAAGTTCTTCTTAAAATTAATTAATTTCATTATCAAGACGTTGAGTTTGGATTTCTGCCACGTTTTGAGTGTGAAAGAACCATTGACATAAAACCTTTTGATGCTCACTAATTTTTGTTTACTACATGTATAAAGTTGACTTAACGCAAATGGATGTTGCGAGCATGTGAGTACTGCACAGTTTTTGGCAAGGACGAACAGTGATCCAAACGTCTTTTCGAGATCACCAAGCAATCTTTGGGGTAACTTGCTTCATAGTATGTCTTTATTTGAGTGCACCAAGTGGAAAGACTAACCGCTTCAAGTACCTTGAATTGAATGTCGAACTTGTCGGACGCTGTACAGTAACCGGAGACAACTATCTTTCTCACGTTTAATTTTCAAACCGAATAAACTCGAGTAAAACTTAAAAATCAAGGATTCAGGCCAACGGCAGCAGAAATGTTCCCACAAATTAGTTGAGGCCAGTTAATTCACCTCAGAAGGGACTCTAGATCCATATCGGGGGATGTCAATTTCATTGTTTATTTTTGACCGAATCGTTGATTATCGAGAACTGTTTTGCTTGGTAGCTTAGTTTGTGTTAGTCGTCGCTTTCATCCAAATTATATATTGTCATTCTAACAACAAAGCAAAATCGCACCAACTTCAATTTTGCTGAAAATACCGAAACAGCTCCCCATAAAAAGTTAAACATTTTGCAGAAGAAAAGATATAAATACCATTATTTGATTGTCCAAAGCAAAAAATTGTATATCCTTGTTTAAGGCAATTTTAAATTTGGTTAAATGTAATTTTACTAAGTTATCCACCAGCGGTCAAGCAGTCCACAAGCTTAGCGGTCAAATGGTACGCAAACTTAGCGGTCAAGCGGTGTGCAAGCTTAGCAGTCAAGCAGTTAAGCAGTTCAAAGGTGTAGCAGTCAAGCGGTTCACAAGTTAAGCAGTAAAGTGGTCCACAAGCTTAGCGGGCATCCAGCGGTTATTCCCATAAGTGCTGGCTCACATGGTATTTTGTAGCTTTGTACACTGCTAGGATTTGCGAGTTCTTAGTCAAGCGTTTGTGCAGTGGTCTGTAAAGTGGTTCTTTTAGCATCTCCAACCCCCCCTCCCACCCCTTATTTTTCTTCCTTCCACTGTTTCATCAGTGTGACGGGTGCCTGGAATGGGGGCTCATGGCTAGGTTACGGGGATTTGCCAGTCATGGGGGCAGTGTTCTATCTAGGGGCTGGCTGGCCACAGTGGAAGCCCCTGGGTATTCCACCCACTTAAGCGAGGCAGTTGGTTAATTGCAAAACTAGCCCACAAAATTTTCTTGTTATTCGGGATGGCGTAGCAACATTATTTCACGGCCTGAACATAAGTGAGTTCACGACCTCACTTAATTTCACAGTCTTCGATTTCACTTCACACATGAACTTTTTCACTGAGTATAGTGAAAAGGTTTGGAGCAAGACCGAACACCCCTTGAAATTTCAATTCACGTGCCGTGACAGTGAAGTAGATTTCATGGTTCACCATGAAATCTATAAGCCCCCTTTTTGCACGAAAGGTCACAAATGGTGTGATTGAATAGTTTACATGGGGAGTCAATAAAACTTTTGGTTTACCTGAAAGTTCTTCATTAATTTTCTCATTTTGACAGGTTCAGAAGCTTGGTTGCGAGGCTTTTGCATTGTTATTTGATGATATTGATCCACAGTTACATGGTGCTGATGTTGAGGCATTTCGTTCATTTGGCCAGGCGCAAGTGGAAATCACCAATGTTATCTATAAATACTTAGGATGTTCACACTTTCTCTTTTGTCCTACAGGTAACCAACTAACTACTTTTACCAACCCATAATCCAGTATGTTTTGGGGATTTTTTGCAGAAAGGCAATGCAAGTTGTTTACTCTTAGAATTCTGCCATGCCACAATGAACTGAAGGTCCGTTGTTTTTATGAAAAGAATCCCCCTAAATGTATGGCATAGGAAGTATCCATGTAGGTTGTTAAAAGCCGTCATTTTTCTTTTGAACAAGGTCAATCTTTTCTCCATACCCCCCAGGCTATACAGGATATTTCAATGTGCTGTTTGAATTTACATAAAACGAGAATTTTTACCCACTCACATTATACACATTAAATTTTGGCCATACTGTACTTAAAATCCTAGTGATGACCTTTTATAACAAAGGTGGCTATATTTTTCTTTAAGACTGTTTGTTAACCCTTACGTGTAGTTTCCTTATTTTTTTGTTTAGAATACTGTGGTACAAGAGCTGTTCCAAATGTTGAGACATCAGATTACTTGAATACTCTTGGGACTAAACTTGACCCAAAAATCAACATCATGTGGACAGGTAAACTTTTCTGAGCATATTTTATGTCCTTTGTCATTTGTTTTTATTTCCTGATTTTTGAATTGTTGTCAACATGTGCTGTTTCATTTAGCAGTGTTGGTGAAGGACATTGATTCCTGATTCTTCTATGCTTGGTTGAAGGTACAGTTGCATCTTAGTTTTTTCTTTCCTGCCAGCAGACCAGCCAGCTTTTCAAAATTGCCGTGTCTTCAGATATTCATAGTTTCATGTAAAATATTGCATTTATAACATCTTAAAGTTCTTCTGAACTTGTACTAGCCATGATCAGAAGAAGTTTAAACTTGATAAATCCAAAACAAACTTAATGACTTAAACTTTAGGTGAGAGAAGATCAGACTAAGAAATTTAACAAATTAACCAACTCATCCAACGTTTTTTCTAGCTGATATAAAGCCCACTGCATGGTTGCAGGACTGATTTTCCCTGTTTCATAGTTATACTTCACTTTTTCTTTTGATTATAATAATAATCACCGATGAAAATACTTTTTAGTTGAAAGCACTATTCTGTTTTGGAACATTGTGAATTTAACTATTCAGATTAGATATAAATTACGGAATATTTATCCCTTTTAATGAATCAGCCAGTATTGAGCATTATTTTCTCTGATATGATATTATTTAGTATTTACTGTAAAACAGGGAATATTGTTTTGCAAGGATGTTGTGAACAATTTGTGCAGCAATTCAGAAAAGCACTCTGTTCCAAGTTTGGTTTGCATATTGGAGTCTGACTGGCATCCCTGACTGTTCCATTTTGATTAAAGAATTGTTGCACCCTATTTTTCAAAACAAGCGAGTGAACAAGAATTACCGGAACAATAATTGTTTATTGGATGGGACAAAACCTTCACTTGTTATGTGTGAGCAAACATGCATAATCTGAAAACATTCTTCTTGATTCCTGTGTGCTGCATGTTGTATTTTTATGCAGTTTTTGGGGTGCAAATTGTTACCGAGGCTTAATTCACTTGTCTTCTGCCTCGAATTGTTTTTTTTTTTGCCAGAGACTTGAACCTTTTTTCTGATTTCAAACCTTTACCAGTATTCAAGTTTGTTTTTGTGACAAAATGTGTACCAGTAACTGCAAAGCAACATGGAAACATGGAAATCTACCAACAGTTAAAAGTTTGATGCAACATGCTAGAGATTATCTTTTGAAGCCACTTACCGGTAACTGAAACGGTTCTTTCCAGATGGAGAAGAATAATATTTATTGCGTTAATACAATAGGGAAACAAAGTACTGTGCAGTTGATGTGGCTCGCCCTTGACAGTCCTAATTGATAACAAAATGAATTATAAAAGTAAACTACCGTCTAAGCTTTGTAATGAAACGGTTTATTTTTAATGTTGAAAGGATTATTCTCTGGCATTGTTGTAGAGGACTTTGTTACTGATTCAACCTTTCAATAATTTTTTGTTTTCTCACATGCACTAGAAACAAGTAAAATTATATTTCCAAATTTATTGTGAAGTAGATCATCCAAATTATAGATATTTATAGGAAAAATTTGTTGCTGCCATGATTTTACAGGATAGTCTGTGAGAGTTTCTTGCTTGAAGAGTAGCAGCTTCCAAAATTCCAAACAAAACTTGATTTTGGTGATACCGGTAGTTTCTAGTCACAAGAGATGAACAATTATTGAAAGAGGGCTAGTGTTCCTTTGCTATAAGGCCATTAATTAACACAACCCTGCATTGAAATGCTTTTCAAGTTTATATCAAACCAAAATCCGATGAAGATTAGGTTGCATTAGCATGTTAGGGTTGCATTGCATAATGGCCTTATACACACTTTTTTCTGTATCGTGAGTAGTGTTTCGTCTGTGTGTGTGTGTGTATTATGTGTGAATGGAAAACATCCCAATACTGGTGAAGACAACACACAAAGATCAAAAGAAATTTTGGTAGTTTGTTTTCATCCTATACCTCAGTGTGCCTTGGGTACTATCAAGGTTAGTGCTAAACATTCAAACTACATGTACATGTAAATGAGTGAAGGTTTTGGCCCTTTCCATTTCTGGTGAATTCAAGTTTCATTGTAAGCTTATTATTTGAATGAAACATCAACCTCAACTGGTGCAACTTAAATAAATGATGTCCAGACTACTTTCTGCATGAAAAAACTTGGAAATGACTTGGCCTCCAAGAGAAAAGGCAAGACTTCAACCCAGTGTGGTTTGACAGTCTAGTGGCACACCTCATTCTATGCAACTGTTGTTACAGTACATCAAAATTGTGCCTTAAGACTACAGTTGCCTCACATGACAATTTTGCTAGACCAAATTTGAATCTAAAAACTGAACGAAACATATTCATTTTGTTAAAAGTGTGTAGCCCAGAACAAACTTCTTTGTGTTAAAGTCTTGCTGATCATTAATACTCATAGAATCTATTTGCATGGCAGATTTGAAATGAGTTGGTTACTTTTTCAGTCCCTATCTAATGAATTGGTTTTCTGTCTTATCAAAATGCTGGCTTTGGGAAGGAAAGACTAGACGTGCCTGTATATAGCAGCCTGTGTGTCTGTGTTGTGTGATAAAATCTGTCGCAGTAGTAGTTTCACTGTGTTGCAATGCCTTTGCTTTTAGGCCCAAAGGTAATTTCCAAGGTTATCAGTACTCAAACTATTGAAGCTCTGACAAATGTGCTGAAACGCAAACCTGTTATTTGGGACAACATTCATGCCAATGACTATGATCAACGAAGAGTGTTCCTAGGGCCTTATGATGGAAGGCCAGTTGAACTTTTTCCAATGTTGAATGGAGTTCTAACAAACCCTAATTGTGAGTTTGAGAGTAACTTTATTGCCATACATACCCTTGCTTCATGGTCAAGAGATGCTTCTCTGGTCACAGTGGAGGAACCAATGAGTATTGATCCAAAAGCAAGCAGTTCTGCTGAACCTATGGAAGAGGATCTTCTTGCTAGTACTGAAAGTAATGAAAGTGAATCTGTTCATGGTAAAACTGAGGAAGAAGTTTCCCAAGACAATGTTGGTGGTGGAATCAGTGATACTGAAACTGTAAAAGTAGAAGGAGAAATGGACACAGAAAGTGGTGCATCACTGATTGAATCAAAAAGTACTGTGGCACACTCAGTTTATGATCCTCAAAATGCCTTGCAAGAGGCGGTCACTGCTTGGTTAGAAGAATTTTCAAAAGTGAAGAATGCCACATCACGAACTTATGCAAAGAGTGGTGCTTACTGTGTGACTCCAGAGGCCATGCCTGTCCAAGTGCAAGCTTCTGTGGCAGCCTGTACCAGAGCAACTACAACAAGTGCCACCACAACAGTGTGTTCACCTGTGGTGACTCCCTCACCCATAAAAGTAGCAAAAGACAACAGCAGGAAGAAGCTGAGCAGCTCTGTATCACCAGGTTTGGATTCCCTTGAATGTTGTGCTGGTGTTTTTCCATCATGAACACTGAACATCAGAGATCTCAATAATTATTGTTGTTGCCCTGCTATAAGCTCATTTAAAAGACTTGTGTCAGAGTTTTGAAAATTCTATTTTTATGTTTTCTTCCATTTGATGGTTGACGTTATTTAAAGAATTTTTCAAAATTTTTGCACATATGAATTTGTAGTCCAGAGTGTTGAAGGAATATTTCAAATAATCAAAATTTTACTCATTATGTAGCCTGTGTGGCAGGCGTCCTCCTCGTTCTCCTGCTGCCCTTTCCTTTTCCCTTCAAACGCCTGCCAGGCAGGCTATTCATTATGTTTTGGCTGAATGGCCCATCCTTTGTTGAAAATGATTTGACTATAGTTTGCAGCTGACATTTTTTGGTTATAGAAATCAGTAGGAAGTATGGAGTGAAACTGATCTGAGTTTGTTCAGTGGCCTGCTCCTGTCCCTCTGTGGTAGAGCATCCAAACTTCTAATCAGAGAGTTAATGGTTATGGATTGGATTCTGTTAACAGTGCTGAGATTCTTGTCTTTGTATGCTGACTTTCTATCAATAAACTCATAACTTTCAAAACAATTTACTTACCATCCATTGTACTTAACTGTCATGTAGAGAAAAAAGATCAAGAGACTGTGACGAAAGAGCAAGAAATGCCAATGGAAATAATTGAGCTGAAAGAGAAGCCAGCTTCGACACCACTGAATGCAGATGACTTGCTTTTGTTGGTGGATTTGTTTTACCTTCCTTACAACCATGGTCAGAAAGCCAAGCAGATTATATCTGATTTTAAATGGCTGAAGTTTAATGCCATTAAAGAGGATTCACAGGAATTCATGGAACTCACTGAGCAAGAACAAAAAACTAAGGTAATGTGTGCATTGACAGAGTTTGTCAAATCAGATTGTTGCTTTAAATGATGGATAACCAAAAATCTTTTGTGCAGTTGTTATTGAAAATGCTTTTGTGGAATGGTGACTGCTCCAAAAATTCATCTGTTATGGGCAGAGCTTAACTGTGTGGAATACATCTACATAGAAGGCGCCACTCAGAGCGATGGTGTGAAGTGAAAGCACCAACTGATTGTAATGTTAAGAGCAGTTTGTCTACTTCATGTATCTAAAGTTAAAAGTTAAAGTAAGTTACATGCTGGACTGACTCTTTGCGGCTAATTTTTCAAAAAACGTGACACGGACCCCGACGCACACAATGGAAGCGGTCAGTATTTCGTGATGCAATCCTGGTTTTTTCCTATTGCCACTTGAGGCATATTTTCTAAGGATACTTTGCTCCGTGTGCAATTATTATAATAAACACTTTGAGGTAAAACGTTTTCGCCAAAACTGACTGAATCCGTTTAATCCACACTGAAAGGAAGGAAGGAACAAACGTCTGTCATAAATTCGAAAGAAAAGAACCAGGCGAAAGTCGCTTTACTTGTTTATTCGAGGATCGAAACATTGAATAACTTTTTCATCTCATTTGTCTTGACTATATACAAGTAATTCCATAATATCAACGTGTCAATCAATCAAAATAAATCTCATTTGAGCTATACAAACAAAACCAGATAATAAGTAATAAAATGTTCGCTACAGCGTCTGAACAAAAGCGCTCTCAGCTCATTGGTCAGACTACCCTGGGTGCCAGAGGTTTTATTTTTCTTCCGCGAAGAGTGGTGAAGTGGGGAATGGAGAGACCACAACGGCTTCAGGGTTCGGTATCGCGGCTCTTCCGCTCATAGAGACCACGCCAAAAAAAAAATAGTAGCCAAAAGGTCAATCAGTGACCAGAATTGAAATATTAAATAAGAAATAGGGAACGCGTGCAATCTATCTCAAAATTAAGTTAGTCGAAAATGACGGAAGAATCAAAGGCTGTGTCACCATGGTGGAAGTCGTCGGTGATCGGTGAATTTCAATCCTTGTTGAGTTGTTTGAGCAGAAAACAAGCATGGCATCATATTTGTGTTGATTTTATTTCTTTGACTCCAGATCATCGATAATTGATAAATATGCATTTTACCTCTATTCTTAAGCCGTATTTAGTCTAGCCTTAAACAGAAAAAGCAAAAAAATTAACATCTGTTAAAATGTGTGTGTGTGTGTGAAAATACTGCGCATGCCATCCCATGACACTGCCCCTTTAAGTGTCCCCTCTGCCGTACGATTTTGCTAAAGGTGCTGAGAGATATGAGAGATAAATCTCCTGAAGTAAACCATAGTAGCTTGCCGTTAAGGGGAGTAAGGTATGTCCGAGTTTGGATTCGAGTTTGAGTTTGAGTTGGATTTCAAGTTGGATTTCGAGTTAAGGTCAATTATAATTTGCTCAATTCCTGGCCGCGTGCAAATCCCTACAATGGACACTGGGCCAAAACCCTTCGGGGGCAATGAGCTATTGCTGTATCTGCAATCAGTTATGCAGATGATATGTACCACTGAAGAGGTTAAAAGAGGATAATGTTAACAAAAAAATGTGGCTTGAGTGCTCTATGTTGTGAATACCGTCTTAATACCGTTTTTGCAATCTGCAGGCAGTTTTTGGCAGCTTATCACCTACATGTAATAGCGCTCAAGTCAAATTAGTCCTTCTCAAATCAAAATGAAAGTTGTCCTTTTGAACGCTAAAATAAAAGTATGTTTCAGCAAATTTAAAAAGTTAACTCTCCTGGGATATCTGATTTACGCAAACTCGATGCTATGTCCACGAGGTACTTCTTTAGCACTAGTTAAAGTCGCTTTACGAAAAAACGAATTTGCGCACCTTTGGTCCAAAAGCAAACATTTAGTTTAGCAGTACTTATCTTCTAGCTAATGGTCCTTGGTTGGATGATCTAAGCATGGTATATTTTCTTTGTGAAAATCCATAAATGTGTTTAAAGTCTTACTACAAATCGTTACTCAGAGCAGATGCTTTGAATTAAATTGTCAATCTGGGTGATGAAATGCATGATGGGGAGTGCTAATCATTTGAAGGATTCAAAGAGTGCTTGTGGTCAGCTGAAGAGGACAGTGGGTGTGAAAATGTAAAGTACATTTTAGAATTGAATGAATGGAACAGTGTTCTGCACGCATTTCTATAACAAGAGGGCAAGAGAAACCAATACTTAAACTTGTAACAGCAGTGATGATTCCTAAATAGAAATACCAAATGTGATTACTTATAAAATATATACGCTAATCTGAGCTGTTGCATTGACTTATTTCCATTTGCTTTTTGGTGTCTGTATATTGCGATTGAGTTGTTTTGAGATTTTTCTCATGGAGTATGCTATATTGCAGGTAACTGAGTGGACCGAGAAAGCTGAGAAGTTTCATGAAATATGCCGATCTGTTGAGGAGATGTTCGTGAGACTTACAGAGACCTCTAACAGAGCACTGCTGTATGATTTGTACCCATATGTGTGGGATGTTAAGGAAGTTTTGCTGCTGTTGGATACATTTGTAAATTGGCTAAGTACCAAGAATAAAAGGAAGAAACAGAAAGGACAAAGTTTTTTCCCAGAAGATCCAGAACCTTGGGTGTTTAGAGGGGGCTTGTGTGGGGAGCTGCAGGTACAGTATTTCCTATATTCCCGGGGGGACTCCCATATAAAAAGGGGAGGGATGCTTGTTGGAAATTGTAAATTAAACCCATGACGGAGACCAATCTGGGCGTGGCTATAAAAGAGACCATATTAAAACATGGATATATAAAAAATACAGTGACTTTTAAAGATGTAGTTTTACCAGTTACTCACCTATGCAACTTGACATTAACCCAGAAATTACTTTTAAACAACTCAAATCAAAGCTTTGTGGCCAAAAATTGTCTGTCGAGCATATGGAATTTAAGTTAAAAGCAACAGAAATAAACTATGAAAAACTGTAGGGCTGAACAGTTTTCAAAACCCCTGAAATGATCGCAATCCATTTCAATCTTCATCAATTTTGTCCATCCCTGCCTCCTTTTGTATTTGCTGGTTTATATAAAACCTCCTTTAAATGTTTCAAGCAGTTATTTTTGCGTTTCACTTGATTTGGTTGCCAGTGCCCAGTCTCTGAATTTGGCCAAATTTTATGGCGCAGCTCCTGTAACCTTTGTGGCCTCACAGTGCAAATTATTGGCTGGTCTCCTTTATGCTTCAAGAAATAATTGTAGTCCTGAAATTACTGAGACCTCTAGTGTAATAACAAGTAGCTCACAAAAACTTTTTTCTATCAAATTTCTAGCGTCTCCTACCGATTGACGGAGGACATGAAGTTTTTAACTTAAGGGCTCCTGATATTCCTACCACATGCATCTACACAATCAGACCCTACCAGCTTGAAGATGAGGTAAAAAAGACCTTTTTTTTTCTTCTTGATACATTTATTTGTTGATTGCTTTTGTTTATTTGACTTTATTCAGACACATAATTTATTTGGCAAAACAGCTGTGGTGACAAAAGTAATGCAACCTCTGGTCTAACACTGTTTAGTTTTTAAAATAATATAGTGCTCATTGTGTTTCTTTAAAACAGAAGTCATTGTATGAAATCTGTGTGTCAACTTGTGATGATTGGCAAGATGGACATGATTTGTTTCCCTGCAGACGGTTTAACATGGCAGGAGATAGGTGGGTTCAATTCATATCTTCTGTCTCAGTTAAGGCACACCTGTAAATTACTCAAAATAGCATTGAATTTGGTTCTGTTAGTCTTAGTGGTTGTCAAGGCTGTTTTGTCTGTTTTTTCTTTTATTTCTACAATCTAAGTGGTCGTGTAACTTACACAGTTACGTTTTGTAGCTTTGTCTTATAACATGGCAGAAGTGTAACCTGAGTGGTTGAAACAGTTTTCTGAAAGCCTTGTGGTATATTAATTTTTAAAGAAGACGCTTCTTTAAGCGTTTATTCGAAATACCGTGTGGCGCAGAAGTAGGGTGATACATTTTGGAAGAGGTAGTTTAACAAATCAAAAGTGGTTCAGCGTTGTCTGTACTCTTGTCGACAACGATGTTCGTCATCGCAGTGGTCAAAATTTGTTGTGGACTCACTCGGCTGCGCCTACACCTCGAGAGCCCACAACAAATTTTGACCACTGTGATATCGAATATTGTTGTCGATAAAAGTACAAACAACGCTTAACCACTTTCGATTTGTTTTTTACCACAATATTTAACGCCAAAAAAAGTGTTTATTTCAGAGCGTGACCAAAACCATGACACAGAAAGAGCAAGCGTTGTCTAGAACTTTCTCGCAATATGATTGGTTTATTTCCCAAAATGAGCGTTCCGGATTGGCTATTACATTGCGTGATAAACTGACGCGAGCATGACGCGAGCAGCGTTGTCTTGACTCTTATCGACAACGGCAAATTAGCCAATCGGATTTCGAGATTACAAACAAATGTGGTAAAATCTTAATTTGAGTGGTATTCAAATTCTTTGATTGCGCTCACGTGATAAGACGGGCATTGTTGGTGCCAAAACAATAGAAAAATGTAGCTCAAGTTTTGCATAATAATAGTCAAATTCCCAAAAGACTCTTTCGCTATTGTTCTTTCCACCAACATGGCCGACGTGACGTCAGGTGCAATCAAAGAATTTGCCAAGTACGGAACAAAACAGGTAAATGTTTCTGCAGCCAGTTGAAGTTCATAACAACGGATAAAGTAAGCAATAGGAGTAGTTTGTTTGGAACAGGTTATCGCAAATAACGTGGATCTACCGGATGCAACGTTATGTTTTTTTAAGATTTCGCGGGATCTTGTGTGTAGCGTGACTTTCCAGTGAAAGCAATTAGGCAAGGGAGGGTGAAACACTAATGTAGCAACACAGAAAACATCTGAAAAACCATTCTTGTAATTAAGGTGGCTAGGTGAAAACTGGTGTCCAGATGCAAAGGTTCGAAATTAACAGTGTTGTGAGTAATGCGGCCGGTGACTTCCAGCTCTAGCTAGCTAACTGATGAAGATCGTGAAACTATCAATTAATTAAAAGGAAAAAAAAGGACATCTTTGGGTGATGCTCGTACAAAGGACAACTGAAAGAAACTAAGAAATTTCGGCCATTTCCAACATACCGCTGCGGGAAGTTCTGACAGCTCTGTACTAGCGATTTCATCACGTTGTCAACAGGCAAGTTTAGAGTAAATATCTTATTTATAACATTTCCAGAAGGCTGAATTCAGCATTTTCACTTTTTCGCTGCATTGCACTTCCCGTCATTTGCCATCACGTTGAGTTTCTGAATCAACAAACGAAACTAAATCCATCCCTTTGGTTGCTCCACCACATGTATAAAATTCGGATTTTCATCGAATTCTGCAAGACGTGAGGCTGTTTGAAGCCTCTCGCTAGCGGAAATCTTCTCCTTGACGGCTGTTTATTTGTTACTGTTGCAGTTGTTTTGTCACTGAGGGATGTCAAATGTATTGCTCATAGGGGTGTAGTGAGTTACTTTTAGCCAGTGAAATCACCGCCTCGTAATTCTCTTGTCCATTTGCTGCACAGAAAACTAATTCTACCCAGACCATATCTCGGCTACCTTTCAAGTGTTTCGAGTACTTAGCTGCAAGCGACAATATATCGGAATTGTTTTAAAGACAATTGTCACTTCATCGGGCGATCCCGCAGTTCAGAATGAAGTTTCTCTTTGGTGTAGGCTTTTGAGTTTATCACAGAAATTCTCTCAACTAATTTAATGCACTGTTTGGTATTCTAGGATGATACATATTGGGATGAGCTGACAAAACATCTTGTTAGATTCCTAGGACTTTTAAAATATTTTTTGTTGGAAACAGAGGCTTGTGCTTTGAAGAGCGTTTGATCCTGAAACTTTTAATTTTTGAGAGGGAATTTTCAAATTTAATTATGTATGCATGAGAGATTTAAGGGAAGAAACGTTTGTTCTTTCTCATTCATTAGGTTTGTTGGTCCGTATCTAAAGATCTGCCCTGAACACGTGTTTGTTGTGGAGGATGGCGAAGGACTTTGTGGGTTTGCGGTAGCAACATCGGATTCTAAACACTTTTATGAGCAGTTTAAAAAGCACTGGCTACCTGAGGTACGTACAGCATGTCTAACAACACAGATCACATTTTGAAAAGGATGTGAGTTTGTGGAAGCGACGATTGCTTCTAAAGGAGATCAATTTCTGACCTGGTTAACGCAAGCACCATTCCCGGGAGATAACACAGACGTCTGCACAAAAATAAGTATAGTATATAAAGATACCAGGAAACTCAGGGACAGATGATCTCCTAATTCCAATTATCGGTAGGAAAAAAGGAATGGGTTTGCAGCTGTTAAGAGAAGTGGTAATTGATTTTAATCACTCACTGAAAAACAATGTCCCATTAATTAATTAATAACTCTTTGGCGTCCAAACCGGCCTAAACCGGCCAGACTTAGTATTTTACTCTGTCTAACGCCAGACGATTTTACTCGTCCCCTGGGAGTCAATGGGTTAATAGATTTAGATTTATATAGTTCATTTTCCTTATAAACTTGTTTCTTTAGTTTTCTTTTTTGGTTCTTTTTGCTTGCTTTTAATTGGAACTTAATTGTGTAATATGGAGGCCAGTTTAAAGGGGGCTAGGTCACGCTATTTTAGGTAATTTTGTTTAATTTTGTTTAATTTTGTTAATTATGAGCTCTAAACGTCAAATTGGCAGAGCAAGAGTCTTTTTTTTTGCAAAATCACGGCCACATAACAACTGAGAATGATTTTCCAGCTCTGTAAATGACATTTTGATATAGACTGATACAGGTGGGCCGACGTTTTTCAAATTTACCCAAATTCAATCCATTTCAATCCTCTCCAGTTTTGTTCATCCATGTCCCTTCTTGGCTTCCCTGTGTTTTGTTAGAGTTCTTCTATAGTTTTGAACAGTTATTTTTATATTTTAGTTAATTCTATGACCATTCGATCAGTGCTGAAATTGCCTAAAATTGCGTGACCTATACTTTTATTGTTAGAAGTTTTTGATTGAATGTCGTAATATAAATTAATTAGCTGAGAGGAAATGAAGTTGACTTAACTGTGAACAAGCAGCTGAAAAAAATCTCTGCTTTATCATTTATTCTAGGCAAGAATACAATTCAGACTTAGTCGATGCAATAGGCCATTTTCGAGTTCATGTCTGCCTCCTCAAAGCGAGTCTAAGGGCGAAGTTTTTGTGATGGTAATTAGTTCAACTTGACATGTGAATGAAAACTAATTTTCACAAGAAAAACTTCTCCCTTAGACTCGCTTTGAAGAGGAGGAAGACATGGACCTTTGCCCAATTTTTGGAGGACTTGAAACATTAAATTGTTTTCTTAGGTGTGCAAGAAATACGGATTACCAGAGGGGAACTCCTCAGAATGGACTTACGCTGAACAACTTGCCAGTGGTTTTCACAACCCAAGTATTTTCCTACCCCAGGACTTGCATACAAAATACAGTGCTCATGTTCAGATATATCTTCTTCCTCGTGCCCAGGTATGCAGTAGCGTCGTGTTGTACTGGTATTTATTATATCTCTTAGATAGTACGCGCGCTGTAATTGGCTAAATTAGCGGGCCGTATTCTTCAGTACGGCCCGCTGTACAGCCCGCTAAATTTAAAATTTCGACAAAACATCATCTAGTGAGTTTTTCATGTCATTTCTGTTGCATAAACTTGTACTGAAAACTGTTTGAATCTTGCAAGCAATTATTTCAAACTTAACAGCCAAGCAGATTTAGTTTTTGGGATTTTGGCACGGCATTCTTTGTGGCAGTTGAACCTTCTGGTTCACTTTGACTAGTTTCCTTGCCCGTGCAACGGTTATCCTCAGAGATATAATAAATATCTTACTAACCTCGTTTTCTCAGTCCGTACTGTAAGTTACGGATCCTGGTTTTTTTGCCGTTGATTTATGGCCCGTGCGCTTCGCGCTTGGGCCATAAATCAACGGGAAAAAACTCGGTTCGTAACTTACAGTACGGACCTCGAACTCGGTTAGTAAGAGGTATATACACTTATGCCCAGAAATGCACGTGATGACAAAAATGGCAGATTTGGCGAAAGAGCTCCAGGATTGAAGATCTTGGCAAAATTAGCGAATTTGGCGCCATTTCGCCAATTTTATCTCAGCACTTCATCCGTTGCTATTTACGACACTCGAATGCTGAAAATTTGGCAATTTTGGCGATATTTTGCCAATTTCGTCAAATTAGTTCATCCATTGGTATTGGCACCGCTTGGGTGAACATTGGCGATTTTAGCGAAGTGACATGGATTTCAGCGTCCGCCTATAATCAAGTCACCTTGCGTGTTACTAACAACTGGATACATCTGTGTCAAAATGACGGCAACTCATCGGATTGTTTTCTTGTTAGTTTGTGTCGCAGTCCCGCAGTCCGCAGGGGCTTGGTAGAGAAAATTATATTCATATGAACAACTCTGTTCCTAAACCGTGTATTATGCAATCGCTCCTTAGCTTTCATTTTGCGGTTCGGTTAACTACACTTTTCAGGAAATCGTGTGAAGAAGAAAGCACTCGTTTACTGATTAAGCCTAAGCGCACGTTTCAGTGATTTAAGCTTAAGCACTCTCGTAAAATTTTAGCTTTCATTTTGCGGTTTGGTTAACTACACTTTTCACGAGGTCGTCTTGCCCTTGAACAATTTTCATTCATCGACTACGGTGCTGCGGACCGCGGTGGCAGTTCATTTTACTGCTTGCCCTTTAAAGAGTTTCATTCATGGGCCTGCGGACTTTTACAGTACGATTTGTGGGCTGGGTATTCTGCAATCGCTCCCAACTTCTTTTTCTCAGCAAGTTTCCACAACCAAAGTTCACTGAAGTTAAGCCCAATCGGGCGGGGTTAGTATCGTGATGGGAGACCTCAAAATATACGACTTGCTGCCAGAAACACAATAATAATAATAATAATAATAATAATACCAACTTTATCGTATAACACTTGTTCTTAGGCCATCGTAGCTTGATTAAGAAATTAACACAAACAGCCGTGATAAACATTGTATTCCAACGCATTTTTTAAAACTTGACGTTTCGTATGCTAGTCAACAAGTTTTATATTAGAAATGCGTTGGAATACAATGTTTATCCCCGCTTTTTGTGTTATTTTCTTAATCAATACCAACTTTATTCATTCAGTACAATGAAAGGGAGAGATACCAGAGGGGGTTATCCCTATACGATAGTATCCGCCCGGATGTTATTGATCTATTGTCGATTTTTATGACTCCCTGCATTTCTAACGCCAAGACGAAAATTTGAAGGCAACCAGATACCAAGAATTCCAAAACTCTACCTTCGGTGGCCGTTTATTGCTAGAAAAGGGCCCTGTTTTAACTTGTAGATTGCTAGTGGGCAGATACAAAACACAGGTCACATGTCACAAGAATCCTAAACATTCGCTAAAGCTAACTTTAGGCCTATTGTTAGCATTGGTAAATGGTTAGGGTGTTTCTGTATTGGTAAAACAATGGGCTGCGACTTGCGACCTGTGACCTGTGTTTTGTTCCTACTCATTGTTAGTTGCTAAGGCATTTGCCGATTGATGGCGAGATTTCATAATGAGAGCTAGGGAACTATCTTGTACTTGAGCCATCGAAGAAAGTTAGTTGTGAGGTTTGGTTGGCTGTAGAAGTGTTGACAGGGGCCTGTTGTAGGTACAAGTTTACAATATACACTCAAAATGCTTTGTTTTTTCTCCTCCTGTTGTAGGATCTTGGTCTGGGTAAGCGTTTATTGGCTTGTGTTCTTTCCGCTTTGAAAGCAGAGGATTGCACAGGTGTACACTGTGAAATTGCGACCACAAACAGTGACGCACTGGACTTCTATACAAAATTAGGATTTTACAAGATTCCGCTTAAAGACCAGGCACCCCCGGACACTGTCATATTTGGCAGGACGTTCTAGAAGGAATTTTTGTTTCTCAGTAGGGAGGAACTTTAATCTTTTTCTGCCGGTCGGATATATTTACTTCAGTACGAGTTCAAGTCTTTGTACTCATAAATGTTTGAAGTGTTCGTGTTCGTGCAGTGAGTTTGTGCGTGTTCGCTTTGTGTAATCTTTACGGTGACTATAACTGTCGTGCATTTCCAATGGTGAGCAAAAAAGAACTTCATAATTGTATTTTCGCAGTCTACAATGAGGGGCAAAACCATTGAGCAAACCTGAAAACAAGTGCCTTTCATGACGCCTGGCTCAAACGTCGAATTTTAAATGCATCGAATTAGAGCGGGTTGCAATTGAGTGTCGAAAGTAATCAGCGAATTACTTTGGTTTTTGCATTACGTCACTCAGAGATTGGTTCAAAGTTCTCTCGCTACATTTTCAACCAATCAGAAATGAAACCAAAACCAATCGTGGCTCGCGCGAGCACATTTTCCCGCGCTTTTTACTTCGAGTTTTGATTGGTTTACTGGAATGTCTCCTCCTTTTTGATTGGCCAAAGTAAGTACTTTGGTTTTAGTTTTACGACACTCGATTAAAACTCGCTCTCTGTCCACTTTTGCAAGTCGGACCGTCTAATTTGTGTGTGAAATTAAATTTATTAGGCCCCAGTTGGTCAAAGGGTGAATAATTGTCTTGTTGTCTTGATTTAGTCAAGGGATGGCGTTATCCACCTTATGAGTAACCGAAGCTTGATAATCGAAGAATCTGCTGATTGTTTAACTCGAAATCTTGCCACAGCAAACACAAATATAGGACAAGAAATTACAGAGTTGTCCAGTTTGCTTGATTTTTAACGGTTTGCCCTTCATTGTAAAGCGATCACGTGGTAGCTTCTGTATTTCAATGTACAGTTTCGGCTGTTCGCGGCCTCTAAAAACAAAATTGATTCCAGAATTTATTGCATAAATAAAGAAAAAAGGTTATTAGCAAAAATGGCAACGTTTGCACTACATAGCGTAGATCGAAACGTTAGGACAACAAAGAAAGTAGGGAAATATGAACGAAATTCAGCGTTGACATCGTTTCCGTCAACCAACTTGAAATTTGACCCATGCTATCCTTTGTTGCGGCCGACTTGGGATGTAAATAGGGAACTTACGACACGAGGACGGCGACGGCAACGAGGACTTCATTTTAAAATACGAGTTCGCGTTATTCATATCCCTACGAAACTAATTCATGTCGTTTCGCGTTAAAAATGTGTAGTACCTGTCGAGGAATTAAACTGGTGTGAGTGAGTTGGAAGCGTAGAGAGAAAACTGAAAATTCATCGTCATTTTGGAGATGGCGGCAAAGAAATGTACCAAAATGTAAAACGCACGTGCAGAGCCATTGTTTTTGCTCACTAAACCTATTGTTTTGTAGCGTCGTCGTTGCCGTCGGCGTCGCCGTTTCGTAAGCTCCCTAATAAGTTGAGACAACGACTGCTAGAATATATTTCGAAAACGAGAGCTTGGTCAAAAACTTTCGCCTTAATTAGCAAATTCATTTGAGGTCTGTTTTTGGGAATTTTTAATTTACTTTAAAAGTTGCAAGGCATGCGCGCATCACATTGCCATGGAGATTATTAGAAACATGAGACAAACCTTACTTAATGGCTAATTTTGGATGCCACTGTATTTGAGAAGTGAAGCCGGACACTCCTAGTAGAACGCCAGGGGCGTCATTGTTTTTAGGGACCAAACATCACTTGTAACCTCCTCCTTTTTATGTACAGATTTTTGAAGCAAGG
>NC_090874.1:33117018-33127018 GCF_036669935.1 Montipora foliosa
CCCGCGGTCTCAATACCAAGGCTCAATGGAGCAACATCAAGCAATAAAACATCTTTGATCTCAGCACTTTGGTCCCCGGATAAAATGGCAGCCTGGACTGCAGCTCCATATGCTACTGCCTCGTCAGGATTAATGGTTTTGTTCAACTTTTTCCCACTGAAGAACTCCTCCAGAAGCTGCTGCACCCTTGGGATTCTTGTGGACCCTCCAACTAGTACCACCTCGTGTATCTGGGACTTTTCAAGCTTAGCATCTCGAAGCGCCTTTTCCACTGGCCTCAGGCAGGAACTGAAAAGATCGTGACAAATTTCTTCAAATTTAGCGCGCGTGATTTTGGTGTAAAAATCAATTCCGTCGGCCAGTGAATCCACCTCAATGCTGGCTTGTGTGCTTGACGATAGAGATCGCTTGGCTCGTTCACAAGCTGTCCTTAGGCGGCGTAAGGCTCTAGAGTTTCCTTTAAGATCTTTTTTGAACTTGCGCTTGAACTCGGCCACAAAGTGATCCACCAAACGGTTGTCGAAATCTTCTCCACCGAGATGTGTGTCGCCTGCTGTTGAGCGAACTTCGAAGAGCGATCCTTCATCGATTGTCAGTACGGAAACATCAAATGTTCCTCCGCCCAGGTCGAATATTAGAACATTCTTTTCGCCTTGAAGGTTTTTGTCCAAACCATAAGCAAGAGCAGCAGCTGTAGGTTCATTGATAATTCGTTTAACATTCAGTCCTGCTATCATTCCAGCGTCTTTAGTGGCCTGTCTCTGTGAATCATTGAAATAAGCAGGTACCGTAATGACCGCATCCTTCACTGTCTCTCCTAAGTAGGCTTCGGCAGTCTCTTTCATCTTTGTGAGCACCATGGCACTGATTTCCTCTGGGGTAAACGTCTTCCAAGATCCCTTGCTCTGTAGGCGGATTTTGGGCTTGCCAGATTCATTTATGACTTGGAAAGGCCAGTTCTTGCGATCAGACTGCACTGTAGGATCGTCAAACTTCCTGCCGATGAGTCTCTTTGCATCAAAGATTGTGGCACTTGGATAGAGGGAAGCTTGGTTCTTGGCTGCGTCTCCGATTAAGCGCTCCGTATCAGTGAAGGCAACATAACTAGGCGTTGTTCGATTGCCTTGATCATTAGCAATAATCTCAACTTTACCATGTTGAAATACACCAACACAAGAATAAGTTGTTCCGAGGTCGATTCCAATGGCGGGAGCTAACTTGACTGGCATCTTTAAATATTGTGATGAATCCCTTCTTCTTCTTCTCCTCAGTAATCTTCTTGTTGTAGTTTGAGATGAGTTTCAGCAAAATGATTTTTCAGCTTCCAGAAAACGGCCCGTATTTATACCTGCAAACAGGGGTTCTATTACATCATATTTCCCGAAATAATATGTGCTTATATCATGATGTTTGTGCAAAAAAAGTGATGACTTTGCTTTTATTTCAGGGAAGTAAACTCCTGAATGTTCTAGAATTTGTTTTTCTAGAATGCTTTCTTACATCAGAACTGGTTTTGGGTAGCAGTGGAACTGTGAAGATAAATCTACACCCTTCTCGTTTTTTCGCGAATTTTCTCTCTGTACCAATCCACCTAGGTACTCTCTGAGCCTTCCAAAAACCCCTACTTGTCAGCGGCTGTTCGTTATTTCAAAATGGCGGCGGAAAGGTTGTTAGCCCTTGGTATATTGGTTCATATTATCTATTTAGCGTCTATTTTCGACATTTACTTTACGTCTCCTCTTGTCCATGGCATGACGCCTTATAAATCAAAGCTGAAACCACCGGCAAAAAGGCTGGTCCTATTCGTAGCCGACGGTTTAAGGGCTGACAAGTTGTTTGAACTTGATGAACACGGTGAGACCCGTGCACCTTATCTGAGAGATTTGGTGGAGAAAAAAGCAAGCTGGGGTGTATCACACACTAGAGTTCCAACAGAGTCTCGTCCTGGACATGTCGCTCTTATTGCTGGGTTTTATGAAGATGTAAGTGCAGTGGCCAAAGGTGGGTATTTAGAATGAAGACTCCCGTATGAAAAGGCTCAAGAAATGGAGAATTTGGACATAAATCGTTAAGATCCGCTCTAATTACTGCAAAAATAGATGCTAACCATGTTTGTGACTATAGATTTGGATTGATTGCGATTGCGCGCAATAGACCTCTTTAGCTGTTACGTTTTGTTTTCCCATTTCAGACCACGTGATGTTCTCAAGGGAATTTTCCTTTTGTTCTTTCATAAGTTATGCGTACATATTTACGTGCATAGGACGGCATTTGAAAGAACGTTTTCCCTAGAGTAACATCACGTGGTCTGAAATGGGAAAACAAAATGTGCAAGCTAAAGAGGTCTATTTGTCACTCTCTCCGTCATCCTTCTGAGATACATGTAATAATGCCAAGAATTATCTTTAATGGGTGGATGAATTTGAAGTGTTAGACAATGTATTATTAACTATTTTAGTCCATGGATCCTAACTTTGTGTTCGGAGCAAGTAGCGAAAGTACCTTAATCAATTAACTTACAAAGTTCTGTAAATTAAGTATGAGCAGTCAACTGTTGTGTTTGTCAGTATACTACACGTTGTATACAAACAATATACCGGTGATCAATGAAATTTGTTTACTTTGAAACCAACATACGACCAATGGGTAAGACCCTAACCCAACCAACATGTTGGCTGACACAACTAATGTGTTGGCACAAACACTATAAATACAACTGGCTCATCGCCAGACAGGTAAGCACTTTTCAACAAGTAAAACATTTTGGCCAACACCTGACAAGTTGATGAACTCATTAGCTGGTCAGAATCAGATTTTTTACCATTCTGGATTTTACATTACACTGTATTTGTACCCATAATATCAAAAGCAGAAAACGTTTTTTGTAATCAAAATTGCCACCAGGGTCAATGTCTGCTGATGTGACCATTCAACTGTTATATTGACCGCTCACTTCTCAAACTCATTAATTATTCATACCGTTATAAGCCAATCGGAGTGACCCATTTTGGTCAGGTGCATGTATCTTGATACCCAATGAAAATCTAGATCAAGATTACTCCAGTTAGTTCAAAAACTGATGAAAACACTGATCAAGACACTTGAATTTTAATTAGCAACCTCAATTACCATGCAATCAATTATTCACTACCGTACTTCAAAAAATTATTTAACACAATATTTCTATGATCTCCACCTCGCAAACCAAAGATCTTTCCATTGTAAAAATACACTGTATACAATAATGACTTAGCTGGGCTCATTCCTGATAAGTTCACCTCCCAGAAATTTCTTTCTTCTTCGGTGGTGACAAATTCTTTCTCCTCCTTTTGGCACTTGATATGGACGCCTTCTCTGGAAGCATCCTTCATCTCTGCATCTAAGGCACGACGAAAAATGCCGAACCTATTGTAATTAATCCACCAACAAGAGCATGTTACTTTAAACAAGAAGTGAAACTATTCCCGAAATAAATAATATCAAACAAGCAAAACCAACATGCTTAATTTCCCGTACCTTTTATCATCAGCATCAGGTGCATTCAAAACCTTGTCGCCATTTTTGTCTCCCAAATGACGCTTCACACTACCCCGTACAAAGTTCTGGGTGGATGCCTTTCCCCTGAATCTTTGGCGACTTCCATTACAAACTTCGTGAGCCAGTAGTTAAGAGATATGGCATCCATATCCTCTATTTCACAACTAGCAGGATTAACCACTGCAATTCAAAATCTTTGAAAAGACCACCGGGATCTAAAATCGGTACTTTCATCTCCCTTTGCTGCTGCCAATCCCGAAATATTTTTAAAGCGCACTTGTTTTTGAACTTTGTAGAAGGTGGAACAGCTTCATCAGCCAGGACGTGTTGCTCAGATGCACTTTTCGGCAAACGAAAACGACTCGGTCTTCCTTTCTTCTTCTCAGCCATAACCATTAAATGCAATAAAACACTGCTAACATGGGGCAAACAGCTTTCAAAATACAGACAGAGACTTGCATGAGCTATTTACCATTCCCGCAGGGAATACATTAATTTTGTATGCTTTATTGCATTGTATTTTTAGGCGTGATTGAGAAGTCATGTCAAAAACTCGTGCTTCGTGTTTCATCAGGGGTTCCAAACACCTCGAAACAATAAAAGCACTCGGCCTGCGGCCTCGTGCTTTCATCTGTTTCTCGGGGTTTGGAACCCCTGATGAAACACTCGCACTCGTTTTTGACATATTACATCAAACTGTGTGTACATTTATTGAAAGGCACATTTTTTAGGAGAAAGTTCAACTACATTATCTGGAACATTTTCATTATATAATTATATATACGATTGTCTGAGGGATTGAAACATGCCAAACAAAGTAATCATTTCTTGATTATTTTCCTAGGATGGAAAGAAAACCCAGTGGAGTTTGATTCTACTTTTAATGAAAGTCGCACTACATGGGCCTGGGGAAGCCCTGACATTTTACCAATGTTTTCAAAGGGAGCCAGTGGGGATCACGTCTTCACATCAATGTACAAGACTGTTGCTGAGGATTTTGGTGATGAAGATGCCTCTAAGCTTGATACTTGGGTGTTTGAAAAGGTTCAACAGTTTTTTGGATCTGCAAGAAATAATGACACTTTAAGACAGATGCTTCTGCAAGATCAAATTGTATTTTTCCTGCACCTTTTGGGTAAGGTCTTGTAATTACATGTAGTGTAACAAGAATAGACTCATTATTCTCATAGAACTATTGAGTGCCTTCATGACCACCTTTAATAGAAGTACATGTGTACTTATGTACCCTGGGTACTAGTGGTTTTTTCCTCGTGCGCAGCAGACGGAAATTCTTCGCTTTGCTTCGGCGACCGAAGGCCAACGGCAAGAGCGGCAAAGCCGTGAGAAAAAACCTCTGGTACAGAGTGGTTTCATTCACCATTCTCACTGAACTTTGATCAATTTTATTGGAGTACATTTAAACCAATCGTGGCAAGCAATCTCCCACTGTGATCACATGGATTGGCACGTTAAGACATGTGTTAAATGGGGTTGACAGGCCTACACGACTCCCTTGTATGCGGTCTGGTTTCCATTGCCTTTGTCATAACTATGCTCTCTTGAGTACCGGAACATATTTGAATGGACGCCTCTTTTAGGCAGTTCTTGTAGGATCCATTTAGCAATAGTTTTGTCCTATACTGCTGTGTGATATTTTTTCTTCCAAGAAAATAGTTTGTCTCGATAATAATGCTTTTACTTTCTTGGTGTTGATTTTCTCAGCAGTAATGTGAATGTGACCTTATGGCCTTACGCTTTTGCACCAATATAATTCTAGACTCAACCAATATGTTTATTGGTGGTAGAAGCGAGTGATCTTCAGCTTTTAAAGGTTTGACCCAGGCACAGTCTTGATCATTTTGTTTTTGAATGCCTCTAACGCTTTGCCTTGTATCAGTGGGATAGCTGGCTTTAAAAGGCTTTGTTTACTTTTTTCTGTGTTTCATAGCACATTGTTATGCTCTTTGGAGGCTTTTTTTTTGCTTTTGCCTTAAATTGCTTCACTCGTTCTTCTGACTTCTTCATTGTGTTTTGGTTTATGGCCATGGTCAGTCCCTATCTTCCTTGAATGTCTGGAGTTCAGTTCGTCCTTGCCAATGCTCTTTTGATATTTAATGTTGATGTCTTTAAGTCGCTTCTTTGTCGAGGCATTTAGATAACCCAACTCTAGATGGAGGTTCTCTGATGTATCATTTGGTCAACACAGAGTCCAGGAATTAATTGAAATAACAATGGTTTCCCGAATCCCGTTGGTAAAACTGGCAAAACATCCTTGCTGCGAATAAAATTCACAATTTCATCCCTTTGCTTGGCGCTAAAGTTTTCAACACCGTCGAATGTTTCGAGAACTTTTGTTATGGCTTTGTCCAGAACTTGATCATTTACAAATCTTTCAGCCCACGAAACAAACACCAACATTGAAGGCTGCCATCTCCATCATCACCTCATCAAGTGACAAACATTTTACAGGCTTTCTCTATTCTTAGAAGCCAATCACCGTGTCTGCTAGATTAGAAAACCCTTGGGAGGTTGTTAAGAGCCAATTAGCATTCTAGTCCAGATTCTGGACTAGGTAGATTTAAACTGGCTTGTCATTGGCTTGGCGCTCTCAAAGAAATCATGCTCTGCTCCAGAGGTTTTTCGCGCAGGTCACAATAGAGACGTGACCAACACCGGAAACTGAGCAAGAAAAACCTGTGGCACCCAGGGTAGTACTTATGTTGAAAACCAAAAATATGTTAGTGGTTTTGTTAAACCAGTTGACTCTTGAACCGCCCCCCGCTGACAAGTAAAATTGTCTGGCATTAGACAGAGTAAAATCTATTAAAGGGCCACCGACAACCAGTGTCCTTTGCGCGCCTTTGTTGTTGTTATCATCCGGGCAATCCTCTGAACTCGTGGTTTTCAACATCATCCCATGAAGAAGAACTTCTACGAATTCGCTGTTTGATTTGTTTTTTAATCCAAACGCCTTCCTCCTTTCGTTCCATAATCTTAAGGTTGAAGTAGTGAGCCAAATAACATGGCGCTTTTCCTTCCTCGGCAGACGACCTTTCTTCACAGTTTTCATTTCGCTTTTAACACGAACACAACACCCAAATAACGCCAAAAATACAATATTTAAACATTAAGGAAAATATTAACAAAGTTTGAAGCTACTGGGCATCCAAAACACGACGATGTGAGGCGATAGAATTTGACTTTTCAAGAAATACTAGTTTCTGTATTACAGAAAATGGCGCGGATAGCTTGCAAGCACGCCCGTAAAGACTTGTGGTTGTTGGTGGCCCTTTAAGCCTCACTTCTAGCCGTCAGTGGGTTGAGTGGATGTAGAGGTTGCTAAGCCATTGACTCCTGAACCGTTAGACACAGTAAAATCTATTATGTCTCACTCCAATGGGGTAATAGGTTAACCCTTAGTGGAGGGGACATAGGTTTTGACTGCTTACATGTAATTAACCCATTGACAACTCAAACATGCTTGGATATCTCCAGTTCCAAAGTAAAATCGTCTGGCATTAGACAGAGTAAAATATGTTACAGGCTCCCAGGAGTCAATGGGTTAATGGGAAATTTTCTTTGGCTTCTGCCAATGTTTGAGATACAGCGTTAATGGATAGATACATGTACTTCTGTTGCCCTGTGGCAAACACCAAGCTTCTTTCATGTACTTCAGTATTGTAAGGGTAAAAGCTTCTCTTTTCCTTTTAAAAAATAATTTTATCCAGGAATTGACACCAATGGTCATGCCCACAGACCTACCTCAACAGAATATTTGAAAAACATTGGTGTTGTGGACAAAGGGATTCAAGAAATAGAGAAACTCATTGAGAAATTTTATGATCATGATGGTCTGACAGCTTATGTTGTGACAGCTGATCACGGTATGACCAATTGGGGGTCCCATGGGACAGGACATCCTCACGAGACACTGACGCCACTTTTGGCTTGGGGAGCTGGTATAAAGGGACCCTCATCTCCTCAGTATGGTATGCATGATATACCAGCTGAGATGTATGAATGGAAGCTGGACCATTTGCATAGAAATGATGTCAATCAAGCTGATATTGCACCATTGATGACTTCTTTGATTGGTAGGTTGTTGATTTGAGGAGACAGCCCATATTAGAAATAACAAATAATGACAAATTAAAGATTTAAAGGCTTATGGCTAGATCAAGTTATTTTAGAATTTTTAAGTCTTTTTTCTTTTCATTTTAAGCAGTTTTGGTGCATTGATGTAAATGTGCTCAGTTCAAGCTAACTTGTGATTCCATATTAAGTACAAAAATGTATCCTTAGGAAAAAAAAAATGAAAAGAAAATGTGAATGTAAAAGCTTGGCCTTTTAGGGAGTTGATTCAGTCTTTCAAGTTTCAACAATTCTGAGGGAATGATTACCTACATGTAGACTACAACATTGTTTCATGTGAAGACAATGTCATGATGCCATATGAAACACTGGTCTTTGCTTAACAAGGTGAACTTATTAATGCAGACCTGTAGGCAGGGTTTTTGCGGGAGGGTGTGATCGGACAAGGAGATGGACCAAACGAGTGTCAGAGGTGCAAGCCTCTAGGGGGGTCCAGGGGTCTGCTTCCCTGGAAAATTTTGAAAAAGTGGTGTCTGCTGAGACTGCATTTTGTTCTTTTTGAAGTCAGTATGATAAAAAAAAAAAAAAACAGGCAGCCAAAAGCAAACTTAAAAACGTGGATATTATTCAGACTTTTTAACTTCAAAATGGATTTTTTGGGGGCAGAAACTACTTTATGTATGTATTTTACAGTTTTAGAGATGTCACTATAAAAGAACAAAAAAGAAAGTTGAAAATCCGTATTATTCAAGTTGGACTTGGTTTGTTGCAGCAAACCATGACAACAGTGATGATCATCATGGTATTTCAGTAGTGCGGCAAGCTCAATCATGTCACTTTTTAAAAATCATTGGTCACCAAAAAAGTGGACCTCCGCAGCCTGTGGGAGATGCAGATGCACCCATCACACCCCCCTTTCCCATGGGCCTGTAATGTGACATGATAGGTTATCACAAAAACTAAAGAGCCATCTAAAAGCACCATGTATCTTTAAACGATCTCAGTAACCCCCACTTTTTGTTGCAGGATAGTGATTAGCAGGCTAATATAAGATTATCTGCAAAGTTTGAAAAAAACTCAGATTCAAAGTCACTTTTACTGCAAAGGTGGCTGTGAATCCACTCTTAAGATTTTTTTAAACTCAGAACATCGTTTTACATGAATCTTAGCATTCTTAGAAGCACTTTCCTTCAATACAAATTGGGGGTCACTGAATATAAGATGGCTAGTAACCTACTACATCAAATTAACAAGTGCATCATGTAAACAATGATACTTGTTTTTTTTTTGTATGGCACCATGACATTGTCTTTTGATGAAATAATGTTTTAGAGTTAATTGTTCTCAGAAACATTCCCTCAGAATTGTTGACACTGGTGTGAGCGTCCCTAAAGCAAGCTGAAAGCTTGGATTCAACATGGTCTTGCCAACCACTGAGTCAACTTCAAAGGGCAATGCTCTTGTATGAAGTTTCAACACTTACAGGGGCTTGTTTAATCTTATTTCAGTCTTGTCACTGAGTGACACAGTCTAAATATGGAATTTGTTTTTAGGCGTTTCATTTCCATTGAACTCAGTGGGCATTTTACCTGTGGCATATCTGAATAACACAGAGCAGTACGTGGCAGAAAACCTGTTCATGAATGCACAACAAATTCTTGCTCAGTATGAAGTAAAAGAAATGTTCAGAAAAGAGACATCTCTGTTGTTTCGCCCTTTCACTCAGTTGTCAGGTGAGATTTGCAGCATCACAATATATTTTAGTTATTCTCAGGTGGTTTTATTCCCAGCTACAAGGAAAGGATTTTTGAAAGCTTTTCCAAAGTACTGTACTACAAGACCACTCCAATGGTCCTGTGTGTTTCATTTTCTGACCATTCATTAAAAAATGCGTTATTCTGACTTTTAAAAAAATTGATTGTTTAGCATTTATTTTTGTATTTTTTTTTGGGGGGGGGGGGGGGGTGGTGGTGTTCTCTTTTAAAAGCCCTCTTGCTATCCAGATTTCATCTCTAGTGTACCAAACTCCATCTATGAGGGTTATTATTGCTAGATTTAAGATCGTTTTCATTGTGATTTTTTTTTCCTTTTCAGGTGCCAAAAGAACGGGATTGATTCGTGACATTAAAGAATTTATGCGAAACAACCAGAGTAAAGAAGCCATTAGCCAGAGCAAAGAACTTATAGAGCTTGCATTAGAAGGACTTAATTATTATCAGAATTATGATCGCGTCTTTTTAAATATTGTTGTTACTCTTGGTTTCCTTGGCTGGATATTGTGTATTGTGCTTCAAATTATTGAGGATCACAGTGACGTATTGAAAGAAATGCCTGAAGCAAAGCATAAACCAAAAGATCCACTGGTGAAGGC
>NC_090874.1:33132018-33144518 GCF_036669935.1 Montipora foliosa
AAGCCCCGAGGGGTTCCCCATAGACGAGTAAAATCGTCTGGCGTTAGACAGAGTAAAATCTATAAGTGCTATTTGGCACTATCGGGGCTGAAAGGGTTAAGCGGGGACATAGTTTTTTCACGCTGTTAGCTTAACCCTTTAAGCCCCGAGGGGTTCCCCATTGACGAGTAAAATCGTCTGGCGTTAGACAGAGTAAAATCTATAAGTGCCATTTGGCACTATCGGGGCTGAAAGGGTTAATCCTTCAAGTTTCGCAGGCTAAAGTAAGGAACTCGCTTGCGAGCAATTCCAACCATACTAACGTCACCACAGGGTTATTGCTCAGTTCTTGACTCGGGATTTGACACAACCATTCGACAAAAAAGCCAGGTGAATCATGCATCTTGGGTGGGTATTTGCTCAAAGCCACACAAAATCAATTTAAAATAATTTTAATAGAGTTAATTTTATCTTTACCATGTACAGTACGCCAAAGCTTCCATGTTTGTTCATTTTCCGGCAGCATGAAAAAGGGTAAGTGCTTTAGTTTGGATCTCCAGAGTGACCTCCTCGGGGTATCTCTATTTTTCTGAAGTTTGTAATTGCTACCTCCGCTTTCTTAAACCTTTCATTTTTCAAAAAAGTTAAGAGATGGCGGATTTATTATGCCCTTACCCCTTGAACAATAATTGATACCTTTACTCTAAAAGTAAAACATTTTTCAATGACTTGAAATTGCCATAATTTCAAATACAACTGATAAGTCAGAAAACGTTAAATAGCTCTAGTAAAGTCTTGCGAATGTCTTCTTGTTTGGGAATTATCAGTAACGAACTGTGGCAGCCATTATTGTTTGTGACGTCTTAATTAATCTCCGCTTTTGTTTTCGGTATGAGTATCAACAACGTCACAATGTACCTTACTGAAAGAAATGTATATTTGAAGTGCGAATTATAGACGACTGGTAAAAGTGATCTTCGCACAATTTAATTAAGCAATTTTCAACACTTGAAAATTGAGGCGGCTTCTACGGGATTCGAAGCCATGACCTGTGCCGATGCCGGTGCAATACATCAATTTGTTGGGCTCATGTGAAAGGACTGATTAATGAAAGAAATGTATACTTGAAGTGCGGATAATAGACGACAAATAGAAGTGATCCTCGCACTTTAATAAGTTCACTTCAATCTGTCGGCTATAGGTTGGACGCCGCCTGAAATTTTCAGGTGTCTAGAAGTGACAATCGCTTCAATTGTCCAGTTAGGTGCGATTATACCTTACGAGAGCCGCTTCATGCATTGCAACCGAAAGTTAGATATATCTCTCTGCCATTAACTTGCTTCAATCAAAAATGATTCTTGCAAATAGGTTGGCGGTAAATACAAAAATAAAAATGGTTAAAAATAAATAACATAAATTAAAAGTAGTTTACAAACGCTGTCTGAGCTGTCATGGAAGGGGCATTAACCAGCCGATTAGACAAAGCGTGCCGTGACTATTTAATTGTTTTGGGAAATATGAGTACTTACTGTAGGGCATATGGTATGGGCGAAAGGTACCTTAGAAACATGACGACTAACTCGACACGTAAATTACCAACAAAAAAACGGAGGTGAGAAACAAATTCCTGCACATCTAACGACACTTATCGGGAGACGTATGAGAAAAAAATGAAACATTACAACGGATGGTTTGAATTGAAGCCTTTCATGTAAGAGATTGAAGAGATCGAGGAGACCATGTGAAAACAATAATTGTTATCCTGAATCTGAACCAATCAGAAATGTTGAATTTTTATCAAATTTCAAATAGTGGAAATTTTATGTTTCTCAGGTCATAATTTTTAAAGCTTTATTGATTGACATGGAAGGTACAGGATGAGAATAACTTATAGAATAATTTGTTAATAAAATTATTTTTGTAAATTATCTTTAAGTGGCTCCTTGGCCGTTGATTCAACTTCCACAATAAATGAAAATTGTGAGAATATAAGTTACAAGACCTATAATGTTAACGAATAAGATAATTTTTAGGCACTAATAAACCAGTTATTTATTACACATTACTATCATAATGACTTTAACGGGATGGGATGAACAGGTTTGATTTCTCTGACAATCATTGGTAATAGATGATCATGTTCTTCAGTGTGCTTGATTGGTGTGACTGTGCAGTACGGCATGTGGCAGTGAGGTCTGTTGAGTGCCGGATAATACTGTCGGTAGCAAAGATACGAAAAGAACAGGCCTGAAACACCAACAAAAAGCCGAACGTTTTTTAGTCAAAAGAGTGCAATTTGTGGGGCTATATCAAGGAGAGGGATGTTGCGAATTGCATGCATATGTATAGTTAATTGTATTTCTCAGAACTAGGCCAGCTTGTATTGAAAGGAAATTGATCTGACGTTTACCACCAAATCTAATGCCCATAATTATACAAAATAATATAACCATGGGAAACAAATGCTGTAGGAGCAATAATGAAGACAGCAAAAAATCATTACTAGTTTATAGCAATTGAAATGCTCATCTGGCCGAAGTGACACCAAGTAAAAGGCATACTACAAGTGTTGCAGTTGAATACATGTAATTTGTTAAGTACTATGTGCCTGCCTTTTTATACTATGGCTCAAAACTCTTGGTTTTTTGTACAATAAAAAGTACATGTAAGTACAGTTGTAAAATTTTAACCAATATTTCACAGGTTTGCCTTGAAATGGTGTTGGGCAACTATTTTTTGTCTTCTTTCATGCAAGTCATAGCAAGTGTCAGTCAATTGCTGATTTACTTCTCCCAAGTATTCATGACAATATCAAAGAAATTAATCTTCATAAAACTATATTTTTGCCCATTTTCAACCTACCCAACATTGCGCCCACTGTTATATCTGTGGAGGGAAAAATAAAGAATAAGTTCCAAAGATCTTTCTGTTAAACAGCCACACAATAAACACAGTTATGGCATTGTCTAATGTTAAACTAGAATACCTTGCCAATGATGACGATAATCTGAGTATCTAGTAAGTGCCACAGCCAGGGCACATGCTACAGGCACCAATGCAACGCACAGTTTCCAGCCCTGACCTCTTCCTTGTGACTGGAAGCAGTGTAATTTCCCAGCCAGATAAAGTGACAAAAATCCTAGGCCACTGAATGCAACTACATGTAGAATATAGAAGAAAATAACATAAAGAAACAAGACAAAGACCTTTTTTCAGATCTGGTAGTTTTCAAATTACATGTACAGGTACATTGTATCTTCACATGCTTTATATACAATCCCTTTATTAGCCAATAATGTTCTCATTGTTTGCAATAAGTACTGACAGTTGACACTTTTCATTGGTTACTTCTCTCAGAGAAGTCAGCTACTTTTTTCCCTAAATTGAAGTACATGTAGTTTAAGACAGATTCTTTCAAACCTAAACTTAATTTTGACTTATAATGACAACAGAAACTTCAAATTTTATTGAAACCCCTGTTTTCTTAATTAGTGCTCCTTCACGTATGATCAAAAACTCCCTTATTTTTTTTTTCTTCAGATTTTTAAAGTGCGTTTGATTAACGCCTGACTGGCAACAGTTTGAGACTTTGAAATTTATCCAAAGGCTGTTTAATTTGATTTTAAGTTTTGGATTTCATGGTCCACCATTAGTCACGTTCAAAACTGACTGATTGGATCTCAGCGCATTGGATCTAGGGAAAACTGACATCATTTACTCACTAGATTAAAATTTCATTGAGTAAACGCAGCTCATTGTAATATGCAAAACACAACCTAGAAAGTCTGAAAGCCCAAACTCCTGTGCTGTATATAAATTCAGCACACACACATTGCATTCTTAAACTTAGTGAGTCTTTGACATTTTCTCCTGGGTGACCTGAAAACATTGACCCCTGGTCCATGGACTACCCAAACGGACTACTCCAAAAATACTATTTCAAGAGAGTACTACAGGTCGCAAGCAGCCTCGCAATGAGTGCCAAGCCGAAACATCCATTTTAAACAGCATTGGTCAACAGTATTTAAGTCTAAGCACCCATTTTAAAAAGGTTAGCTTTCAATAAATGTTGCACCAGTTTCACTTCACTTACATGAAGTAATCAGCCATCACAACAATTATTGAAAGCTAACCTTTTTAAAATGGGTGCTTAAACTTAAATACTGTTGACCAACACTGTTTAAAATGGATGTTTAGGCTTAGAACTAATTGTGACGCTGCTTACGACCAATAGTACTTACTTGAAATAGTATTTTTGGGGTAGTCCGTTTGGGTGGTCCGTTGGGGTAGTCCATGGATCAGGGGTCAGTGTTTTTGGGTCACCCTTTTCTCCTTGATCCAAGCTCTCTCATGATTTTAAAGTTGGTAATGGTGGACCATGCAATAGAAAAATTCCAGTTAAAATAAACAGGTGTCTTTTTGAAATAAAGGCTTAAAACTTTGGTCACTTCGGTTTATGTTAACATACAGGTGTAGCTGTGAAATCCAAAAAAAAAAAGAATTTTTAATTAATTTTTTGGTCATACGTGTAATAGCACTTTAAAGCTACTTGTGCCATGGCAACCAACAAAATGAGGAGTTCAAATTTCTATAGATGCTACAAGTTTGAAATGGAGCATCATACCAGTAATCACATAACTACATATATAAGATAATATTGGAAATAATCTTATTTGATTACTATGGAGCCTTGAACCAGTGATAGGATTTGAAGGCTGCTAATACTTCAACAATTCTACTTACATGAAGAATGGCCACTAGGAAAGCTCTTTCTGCCTTCAATAATGTCATCTGGATTACCATCACACTTCAAGGTTGGGGGAATAACTCCATTGGGATAACAACGCCAAAAGTAATCAGGTCGTGGCCTACAATAAAATTCACATGCATTAATTAAAATAGAATAAACACTTCACTTTGAGTCTGATTGATTGTATAAAATTTTGCTTAATTAACACCTTATAACTCTAAAAAAATAAATGTCCCACATGCTAGCTGTACTGTACAAAACCCTTCAATTTTAGGCACACACACGTGCACGTAGATTTTTGGGAACACAACTAAAAGAAACTAAAGGAGGCGCGATGGCCTCATAGTTAGTGTGCTCGACTTCGGAGCGAATGTAGTTGGCAAGCAAAGAACCTGTCTAGTGCAATATTATTACCAGTGGCACCCAAGTCAAATCCTCTGTAACCCTAGTGCTTCACAAAGTAACCCACAACATTTATTTGTCAATGTTACAAATTTTAAAATTGATTTGAAAATAATTACATGAACGATTTTAAAAATGATACCATAAAATTATTATTGATTTTCTTGAAGTTTGATCTCACCTGCCCACAAGAACTTTTATTATATTTGTGACAACTCCATTAAGTCCAATTGTTAATGTAAAAGCTGGAGGATGATAATAGTAATTGAATAGTTTAATTCAACTGCCATATTTTACTATAATAAGAAAATTATCCAATATACTGTAGAAAAAAGCTTAAATAACATCATTGGGGAGCAAACGTCTTACCCAGAAAAGCCTGTATACCATCAATGTTATCTTTTCTTACAGTTGCCAGTACAAAGAAAATAACACATGGGCCAACTGCAGAAATTACCTGTAACAAAAAAAAAAGCCTTAGAAGACATTATTTTGCCTCCAGAATTAGAGTAAATTTCAGAAAATTCAGTTCTGCATACTGGTATTCTGCTTTGAAAGAAGGGATGGTGGAACCATAAGCAAGAAGGACTTCAGCAGAAGATTTCTTTATGAAATATTTGTTGAAAAAAATTTCAGATTATAAATCTTGCATTTAATCCACCAAGAAATTCTTGCCTCAATTTTTGTTCTTGGTGTGGCCCTAATTGTTTTCTAAAATCTGGTCAAATTGTGATAAAAAGATTACTTTTCAATGGTGGCATGTCTTTTAAAAATCAAAGGCTGAGCACCATAAGGCAAGGAAACCAGGCAAGTGGTAAACAAATGACCACATGACAATTTCAACTTTAAAGAGCTCCATATAAATTATGGGCCACAAAATACTGTAACCAGGAAAGTCTTTATTGACTTCTCTCTAGTAAACAGAACAGCATGTAACTCACTGAATATTCTAGATTGCCCAGCCTTGCGTAACATGTAAAACGCTATATGCTGCATAATACACTACAGAAGCACCCATAAGAGTAGAATCTGTCCCCAACTCTTGTTCTGCTTTCAACTGATTTGTAGCTTCCCCCATCACGATGATCATTCATTGTATCTTTACTTACTCTTGAATTTAAAAGTAGCTTGGTGTCGCTAGTATTTCAGAGCATTTTACCCTCCCAACCTCCCAACCATGATAACAATAATACCAAAGTGACAGTAGACTGACAACATTAGCACTGGGAACTCCATGCCCTACTCTTTGCTGTAGTGTGTGGGTTCTGTTATGTCCCACTCCATTATCTGGACTCCTTGGGACTTGGGCAAAAAGTTTGGATAATGGAGGGTCCGGATAATCAAAAATGTGAATATTAATGAGGCCTTTATGTAAACAAAAGAAATAAAGACAACAAATCTTTGTTTATTAATAATAATAACAGTCTCCTTTCATGAAGGTGTACATGTCTATAAATTATGTTAACATCAATTTTGACAATTTTTCAAAATATTAACAAATTAAAAGCTTAAAGATTATTCCTAAAATAATGAAGCATGTGAGTTTGTTTTAAAGATTTGTAGTGTGATCGCATAGTGCAGTCCATCATTAAACAAGGCTTGATAACTTAAACTGGGACAGTGTCCTTTTGTCTCTCCATCCATGAAAGGTATTTTTTGAAGCATTCTGCTGCTTCTGAACTGGAGAATTGTTTCTCCTCCTGTCCATTATCTTCCTTCCATGTACTTTCTCTTTCTTTGGAACGTCCGGTAGCAAAGGATAAAATCTGTTCATCAGACAACTATTTTCTGCTTGCCCATGCCAAATTCAATGGCTACATTCAAGTTGCTTTTTCCCTTTTTTCTAAACATGAAATAATTGTCTGTTTCACAGGTAGCCCAAGCTCGATGTATGTGTGTCTGCACTATATTATACAAGAGTAGAAATAATTTACAAGGAATTTTATGGGGAAAACATTTTTTTTCTCAAAATTGAAAAGAATATTTACGATTTAAAATAAAAAATAGCTTACCTTGCCTCAGTCTTGTGTTTCTTTGATTGAGAGCGATTTAGGTGGTTATTGGTTCCTCTTCTTTTCCCTCTATGTATTCTCTCCATACAGAGAGGGAAAAGAAGAGGAACCAAAAAGCACCTAAATTGCTCTTAATCGACCCAGAAACTGTACCAGAGACAAAGAAACACAAGCCTGAGGCAATTTTTAGAAAAACCGTTTTCCCCATACAAATCCTAATATTTCTACTCTTGCATAATACAGTATAGATACACATACATCGAGCTTGGGCTACCGGTGTCTGTTTATCATCTTGCAATTTTTAATTGGTGTTCTTTTTGTTTGTTTACACATAACCCATGCGCCATCCCACGCACAAATAAGGAAGTTAATTAATTAAGAAAAATTGACGGCTATGACTACGACAATGCCACAAAACAACAATATCATTGGTTAAAAGAGCATAAATTGTGCTGCACATGCAGCACAGATTTTAGCAAGTATGTTTGCAGTCCTCTGCACAACAAAGACATGAAGTTACCAAATTTGAGGTTTTGACGACAACATACGCATGCAACAGAGAATCTTTCAAGCGTGACATTCCCTCGGCAACAAAACATTTGAACCAATCAGAATTCAACTGAACACATTAGAGTGCATTTTGGATCTGAAGCTTCGATCTTCTGAAAGCAATGCAAAAACACACGGTTTCAAACAAACTTTTTGCAGGCTTCCTGAATTTTTACCGCTTTAAGTTTTTGAGACAATAACTTATTAACATTCATGCATAAAATGGGACCAAAGAAAAAATTCCGGATAATCTGAAAGTCTGGATGATTGATGTCCGGATAACCAAGGTTCGACTGTATTTATGAACATTTGATATGATAATGATATACCACTACCGGGCTTGAAATTGCGACTAATACAGTTGCATTTGTGCCTGATAAAAAATTTCCCTTTGTGACTAAAATATCTGGAGAAGTCACAAATTTGCCACTTGTTTTCACCTTCTCTCTCTCAAAACAAACGGGTTACCAGTTGCCAGTTTGCTGCTACTTTTGCTAAAATAAATAAAGAAATGACAAATTTTTTTTTGTTTATCGTCATGAATTTTCTCTCAATCTGCAATGTCAACTCCATTCCTATTTCTTTGATCATTTGCCCTTTTTAGCGGTTTCTTTACAAACAAGTATTCTGAGCTCATATTTTGTTTTCCTAAACCGCTGACAACACTATGAAGCACAATGATTTTGCCAATAAAATTTGCGAAATTGCGACTAAATCTTCGTATTTTGTTGCAAAATTGGGACTGGATTTTTTCGTTAATTTCAAGACCTACACTACCTTATGGTAGACACAGGGTTGTAGCTAAGGAAGAAAAGTTAGGTGAGCCGGCTGATAGAAGGCGCGCCACACCTTCTATGGCTGGTGATGCCAACCCTAGCAGGGAAGAGGGATGGCCCACCCCCTGTTGAGGGAGGTCTTCCCCGGGAATTTTGATTTGGTGCGCTCTGGTGCAACCTGAGGCCTCTTTGATACAAAAAGCAACAAGACTCTTCTATGCAAAGATCATCAAAGATAATTATTATCTTTGATGACCTTTGCTCAAATAAAGAAACAGAATCTTCCTCCTATGTGTACTGGAGGCCTGGTTACGACATCTTAATTTTCGCAATCTTTAGCAACGCCTTGAATGTGGGGCTACCAAGCCTTGCGGAAACAAAATTATGGCGAAGGAAGAAACAGAAAGAGAAAACAGTAAACAAATGCTCGAAACAACATTTCCTTTGAACAGGTTTACTTCTCATAGAGCTAACAAAACTTGAGGTACTCTGAAAATATTTCATTCCAATCTTTTCAGTTCAACATTATGTTTGATATCAAATGATACCATGTGATTCAACTAAGAATCGTTTGTTTCCCTTTTCATATGGAACAATCGCCGGCCAAAATCCAGCCGGCGCATTTCGCCGGCACCTGGCGCTTAACAAAAACCCTGTAGACATGTGCAATAAATGATAGAACAGTAACTCACAAACATCAATTTGGTAGAAATAGTGTCCTCAGAGTTTGGATTTTTGTATAACCACATTTCTTCCTCATGAATGATTCGTATAAATGCTGGTGTATACTCTAATACCCTAGAGAAAATTAATCAAAAAGAAAATCAATCAATAATAATAATAATAATAATAATAATAATAATAATACTGAAAATACAAAGCTACAGTTCAGGCTCAACAGTACAAAGTGGGCAGTAACATAATAATTTTATTATCTTTATACTACTACCTGAGAAATTTCTGCAAGTTGATTGGCTGAGAGCAGAGGTACATGTATTTCAGCTTAATTTGAAACACCTACATGTGAAAATTACAGGTACTATGGTAACCAAAATCACAAAATAATCTCATTGCATGAGTTATTACAAAAAAAATGGTGGAAAGATTTCCAGACTTTGAAATTCAGGAGAGTCAAGAACAAAAAGAAATTTCAGAAAACCAAAAAACTACTAACAAGAAAAGTACATCGACCTGGCTCGATGTCCAGACCAGCTGGGCCGATAATGAATTTCTCAGGTTGTAGTACAAACAAATAATTATAACGGTAACATGATTTCTATGTGCTATTTGGCATAAATACCACTCGTGAATTACTGACTTAGATGGTTTTTTGATGCTATATTACACAGAAGTGATACCACTTCATCAAAAAATCTTGTGCAGTTAAAGCATCAACAAAAAAATGACTATTGATGATCTCTCACAGAATATTCTACAAAAACTGATAAGTATTGAACGGTGCATAAAATCTCCAGGGTGATCAAAAGCAAGAGTATGAACTCTACACGAACAAACTAAAAGGTGACCTCAGCAACCCTGAAAATAAAATAGGAAATTATTGAAAGAGACTGTCAATTTACTTTTTTGCTTTTTTAATTTGTAGTTTAATTTTTTCTCTTACTTTAAAATTAAATTTTGATTTTCCTTTGTCTCATATTATTATCATTAGCTGAAACAAAGGAAACTTCTGAACTAACTAACCTAAGCTTAAAATTAAAGCATAAAATGTAAAGCAGACAAAAAAAAATCGATTTTGATAGGTTTTAGCACGCCTCGGTTGGGAGTTTGGACAATGTGCGAGCCAGCGAGGCATGCAAGCCATGGCTGCCAGTCATGCGAATCACACAGTTATTGAAAGCTAACCGTTTTAAAATGGGTGCTTAGACTTAATAACAGTTTATCAGCGCTATTTGAAATAGGTGCTTAGACTTCAATGCGAAATTTGCATGGCTCGCAGATTGTCCAGCCCCATCGGTTGGTTTCTTGAAATCCCGTCTCGATATGCGCGCGTCGAGAGATCAACGAATTATACTGAAAGAAAAAGCGACTACACTCCGAAAACCGAGAGCTCCACTGAGTGACGTCCACTGTTCACTATCACACAAACAGTGAAACAGACACTTGATCTGCCTAAATGTGTTCCTCTTTGGATTTAATACACAAGAATATGAACTACTTACATAAAAATAGCGAAAAGGATCAGTCGTGCTCCTATTTCGGCCACTAAATTCCATGAACCATTTGATAGCTTACCGGCCATCTTGCCGGTCATAGTGACATCGCTTTTGGGTAGGTACGTTATGTATGGGGCCATACATTGTACCGTACACATTGAAAGTTCCCATACATAGGGTATCTATTTTTTTTTGTTTAACCGCTGGATAGTGCTTCTTAGCAGTAACTTCAGTTGACAGCGAACTATCATCTCATTGGACAAAACGTGTCACGTGGAAGGAAGGCTTGTCTGCCATTTTTCCACTGTGGAAAGTGTATTATTTTTGTTTCCTCTCGTGTTTTTAGATGTTAATATATTTTGACCTGAGCTATGGATCAGTTTGACGTGATAGCAAATCAACCCATAGTGATCGACAATGTAAGACCGAGTTTTAAATCAATATTTAGTAAATTCAAACCAGGGGTTTAGACAGCACCATATTACTGCTGGTGAGAGAGGAGATTTCTTTAGCAATCTATACGGTTCTTTTTTTAGGGATCAGGAGTCATCAAGGCTGGTTTTGCTGGAGATCAAATTCCCAAATATCATTTCCCAAACTTGTGAGTATTTTTTCGGTTTTTTATTAACTTTTAATCGCTAGATTGTATTTTTGAATTTTGAGTACTGAACAAGCAATATAGTGCACAAGAGATTGATTGTAACCTAAATTACAGATTATAATATTTAATTTTATGAAGAGGGGATGATTATCTACCGAAAATATTCTTGTGCAAGAAAAATAGTTGTGAGCAAACCCCTTTGTTAAAAGGTAAATGGTATGTCCTTATTTTCAAAGATGCCGGGGTTTAATTGAAATGCCCTTAAGTTAAAGTGCTGAGGGTACAGATACATGATGTGATTCATGTTAATAGACCATTTTACAGTGCCTTGCTCAGTTACCAGGCCTTTGAATAAAAGTGAGGCTGGAGTTGACCTTATTTTGATACAAGCCGTACTTCTTTTCTTATGCAAAAAGAAACTTGTTAGCATTTCAACATGGGTTACATAAGAAAACCAGTGAGCTTTGTATCAAAGCAAGGTCAACTCCAGCCTCGCTTTTATTCAAAGGCCTGGTAACTGAGCACAGAACTGTAAAATGGTCTGTTGGTGTAGGCATCACAAAGTGACTCTCTAACCGTGACCTTAACTAGAGCCTGAACCAAAGAGCAGTAGAGGACACCTTGTAACACATTGTGAAGTTCGTGCAAAGTACCATGCAATAAAGAGCCATGTAATAAAGAGCCAGTCAAGGTTTTCAGCTGTGTGCATAGGCAATACTATTAGGAAGTTGCTTGCATCAGTTGTGTGCAGGAATAAATGTTGTCGGTGAAATCCGTTCTCAGGTTGAATCCGTTTTTACCTAGGTTAAATTGGTGATCCTCATTTGATTAAAGCAGCTATCAACCCCACAAAAATGACTGTAAACACCTTTACCTTCCCTCTTACCCTTCTCAACACATCTTTATGTTTTAGATCATCCTATCAGTTTCTGTATTCATACACTTGTCAACATTACAACATGGCAAGGGATCAAAGGACTGTACTATGCATTTACGGGTTCTCGAACTCTGGCCCTCTAGATCTATAGTCCTGTGTCTTCACCACTACACTACAACGACGAACGTGCCCATCTAATTTTCTTTGATTGATTTTTTTAGTGTTGGTCGCCCCAAACATGTGCGTGTTATGGCTGGTGCCCTTGAGGGTGACATATTCATTGGTCCAAAAGCTGAGGTGTGTTTCTGACTGTTTACCATCAGGGCTTGAAATATTTTTTTTCTCTTTTTGCTCAGACAAGACCCGATTTTATGTCATAA
>NC_090874.1:33149518-33169518 GCF_036669935.1 Montipora foliosa
GATATTGCCGGCAGGTCAGATTCATGTTGAAGGAAAGAACCTGATTTGTACATAATGATATTTAAAGTTGAAGCTCACTGTGTATAGAAAGATTCAAATTAATGCAACAGCCTTAAGAAATCCAACCGGGTGGAGTTGTATTAGGGACTGAAAGAAATGTACATTTGAAGTGTGGGTTATAAGCAAAAGATAGATTGAAGTTATCCTCACATTGTCATCCCAACAAATTGACCTGCTCCCAAGTGAGTGGCTTTGTGGCTCAGTTGGTGGAGCATTGTGCTAGCATCACAGAGGTTATGGGTTTGAATCCCATTGAAGCCACCTGACTTTTGAGACTGAAGAGACACAGTGGCGGATCCAGGGGAGGCCCCCCACCCCCTTATTTTTGGACCAAAGCCACCAAAACTATGAAAGGGCAAAAACAAAATGTTTGAGAGTGGGGCCCCCACCTTACCTCCAGGGCTGGATCCTCCACTGAGACAATTCCTCAAATTGATGAGTGCAAGGATCACTTCTATCTTTTGTGTGTTAGGGACTACTAAGGACATTCAGTTGGTGCTCGGAGTGCTCGTTATTTGACCTTGAGCAACTGCATGCAAACCCAACCAGTAAGCCATGCTGCCTTCTCCACAGATCTCCGGGGATGACAAATTATCTGTGCTTTTGTTTTACTTTTGTGGGGTTAAGGTTTTATTGGACAAACCTGCAGAATGCAAAGTGCTAGCTGATCATTTATTTTGTTGTGTTTGCTTAATTTACCAACAGAGATGTTACAGCTTTTCTCAGACTCCTTTTAAGGAAAGAAGGATTCAACTTTCATTCGTCTTCAGAACTGGAAATAGTGAGAAGCATCAAGGAGGTAATTACTTGTGCTGTACATGCAACACTTACTCATATACGTAATTTATGCATACCAAAATTAATGTGATCTTACTTAAAATAATTTATGATGAGGATGTATTTATGTCCAAGAAAAATGGTAAATGAAGCTGGAACATCAATGAAAGAAAAATGGAAACCCCACTATAAGCCATCATCTATTGCTGTCTTTTTTTGGGGACATACGCAGGTATGCCAACTCTCCTGGATTATCTGGAAGTCTCCCGGATACGGAATGCGTCACCCGGTCTCCCGAACAGGTCATCAAATCTTCCCTGATAAAATTAATACGACTTTGAACCTTGCAAAGATTTTGCTCCATTGTAGGCTCAAATCACATCCCCATAAGAGAATTTCTATTTTTTAAAAATTGTTTCACTGTTTCTTAATGCATTTCTTCATCTCTGAGTTTCAAACACACTGACAGAAGCTAAACAAAATGACTTTCGTTATCTTCACCTGTTGTCTTGGCCATGAAACCGATTCTTTGATCGGATCTTGTTTGAACAATAAAAATTCTTGACATAAGTGCCCTGTTTTCCGGCAAATTTCCCACTCAAGCTATTCCACCTCATTCATGAGTGATTTTAAGATTCACCATGGTGGTAGATTTTCTTAAATTCAGAAGGAGCTGCTGGGCTGTAGGGGGTGGGTGGATGCCTTTTTTTGGGAGGGGGGGGGGGGGATGGGAGTCTAGATGGGAAAAATCTGTATGCATCTCTGCATAGGGCCTACTGACAGCCAAGGCAGTAGTTATGATGATGCTGATGATGATGATATGTTTTAATCAATTTATATAATAATTTTTAAACCAAACCATGAGTTAAAACAATACACTCCAACATTTTATAGAAGTAACAAATAATTTTCCATCAATACCCTCAATATTAGGAATTCAGGGCCTCTTTGAAATAATTACTTGGGTTGTGAATTTTAGCTGCTTTTGGAAATGTATGTCTCTTATAGGCCTGTAAAACAAATTTTCAAAATGATGGTAAATGTAATGATTACAATGTATTATAATAAACTTTATTAACAAATTCTTAAGATCTTAAATTTACAATAATTATATAGTCTACTAAAATGTTAAAAAATGATATTCACAATCTTAATCAATATAAATAATAAAAAAAAATGCACTAAAAACTTCACTACAACAGCATCAAATAAAAAAAAAAAAGGGAAGATATACTTTAAAAAATGGCTCCTTCTTGGATCTCAATGTCAATATCAATGTTCTTAAAATCACAAACAGCTTTTCTTCTTCCTCTTGATCCTCTCAGGCAGATTAGTGCGGAGCTTAATAAAGCGAAGGATGTCCTTGCTCTTATCCAGGAAATTGTTTTAGCATAATCTTCTCCTTTCTTGATGGAGATCAGCTGCGCCAGTCTGCTGTGGTATTGCAAGCATTCCTTTCCCATACCGCCTGTTGACATGAAAATAAGGGGTGTGAAAGTTCCTTGTTCATTGTCCAAACCCTCCTCGAGTATGGGCGCTCCTTTTCGTTCTCGTGATTGCGGTATATTTGGTGGAGTTTCAGGTTCCTATATGAATCAGCATTAGGGTGACAGACCCTCACTTCAAAGTATGCTGATCGTTGGTTCTCCCAGAACCCACGCGCATGGATATGTAATCTCGCATCTGGAGCTCAATTATAACCCCTTCCTAGCTGTTCTCCCGAGATATCTTGAAGGAAAGGCTTGATCTCAGCATCACTACATACCATACTCAGGAGTTCGGCTTCTAAATCACTCAGCTCATTGTGACGTTGGGTAACGAACCCACCTCGCTTGCATATCATTGCGTGGTCTACTGTAAAAATGTCGCCGCATACGCAGGTGGAGGGGATATCATCAACCAGCCAATCATAGCGTAATTTGATTGCGTCACGGAACTCCCTCTTATTTAGGTTAAAACCCATTTTACGAGGGGGGAGTACCGTCAGCCAAATTGATGACCCTTTGTCCACGGCAAGGTCAAATGTTTGCTGGACTTTCTGTGGAGCTACCTCTCTGATGTGCCCTGCCCTGTCTTGAGCACCTTTGCTCTCTCACTCCTCAATGCCTGTTGAAGTGGCTTGACAAGAGAATCATCCGGTATCTGATGGGACTGAGCCATGATTTGTTGGACCAGCGGGGTGGTAACTTTAAGAGAGGAGGATTGCTCGAAATTTGCTTCAAGACATGGGTTTGTTATGCCTAGCCCCCCTAGACGAACTGGCAGAGCTAGAATGTCCCTGTCTAGCCAACTGCACCTATGCTAGATGTAATTGCAGGGATAAGCACCCTAGATATGGCGTTCTCCAGCGGCTCTAATACATGTAGATCTTGAATATCTGGCAGCGTTCTCAAAAAATAAGTATGATTATTGTATGATTATTATTATCATTATCATTATCATCATCATCATTGTTATTATTATTAATGAACTGTTTCATAGCCGGCAAATGTTCCAGTGACCAAAGAAATCTGGAAATCTCCCTTCACTTCGGCGGAGAGGTAGAAAATAATTATTGTTACATCAAAGTTTAATGCTGAAGTGAATTCAGACTGAGCACAACAAAATCTTACAAGAGAGAGAAACATTTTAGAAAATTTTGCTGACATTTTGGTTTTCCCAATTTTTTGAAAGTGCATCAGGCATGGAAAACTAAATTGATATGTAAGCCACAATGTCACCATGCATTCATGAATGAATCCGCAAAATGTTCAACAAACGTACATTTCCTTTTTCAACTTTTACTGGAGTAATGCACATGTTTCATGAGTGATATTTCATAATTTCCTCTTAACTGAATTGGTGGATCTTTTGTTTTAGATTTATTACATTATGAATCACCTAATGTAGAATTTTGAATTTCATTTCAGCGTGTTTGTTACCTGGCATTAGACCCACGGAAAGAGGTGAAAACACAGTATTGATAGATCTTAGGCTCATTATTACCACTTAAATCAACATCATATACAATTATTTTAAAATGAGTTTTTTGAACATAATACATGTATTATGATTTTTATAGTTCAGAAATGTATTTAAACTTCAACTCAACAGGAATCAATTGAAGGGGAAAGGATACAGTATGTATTACCAGATGGAAGCATGTTGGAGGTAATGTTGGAAAAAGAAAAAGGGATAATGATTTTTTCATTGTGAAATCAAGGTGATGCAGATACCAAACTAGCAAAATTAATAACAAACAACGTTTTGCCATCCTCATAAAGCATTGTCAAGTTCAAAATGTCAGTGTCAATGTCAATCTGTCCAGACCAATTATGCATCTCTTGTGTTAAGATGGGACGAACTATATAAGACTCACAATCCGTCTGGATGAACTTGGGTGAACAATGATTTTGTTGTTCATTTGGTTGTGTATCTGGTATAAAGATGGGCCATAACATAATTAAGTGGATAATTTAAGCAATACTTGTCTATTATAGACACCTGAAAAGTTCAGGTGACTTCAACAGGATTCGAACCTGCAACCTCTGCAATACTGGTACAATGCTCTACAAACTGAGCTATGAAGCCACTTTCATGTAGTTGGGAGCAGGTCAATGTAATGGTTTCATAAATTATGTGTTTCATGAAAGGACTTAATAAAGTAAATGTGTATGCTTAAGTGTGGGTTGTAGATGAAATAGAGATGAAAGTGATCCTTTAAGCTGAGGGCTCTCCCAAGTCACTGGCAGCCACCTTTGCTGGGTATTGCATATATGGGGATATCATATAGATCTCAAATTTCTCTCTAGAATAAAATGTATCCTTAATATTATTAATGTGCATGTACTTACTGGTGAACCCTGTTGTGGAAGATCTAAAAACATTCATTTTGTGAATTTAGGTTGGCCCTGCACGTTTCAGAGCACCAGAACTGTTATTTAGACCTGATCTGGTTGGTGAAGAGTGTGAAGGAATCCATGAGGTTAGGACAATGATCTCTACTGAAAAATAAGTATATCTCTCTTTGACAATGCTCTAGTGATTATTAAATGTTGTAGGGATTTTCATAGGCTCTGTTTCCATCCAGTAACAGTGAACACTACAGATGCAAAAACCATGAAAAGTACATTTATATTACATTGGTTATTTATCTTTGCATAGGTACTAGCATTTGCTATTCAAAAATCAGATATGGATCTCAGACGAGTCCTTTATTCAAATATTGTGCTGTCTGGTGGTTCAACACTGTTCAAAGGTAATATCAGAGTTAATCTTTATTACGATTAATCTTTTGCACGCTTAATTGACAGAGGGGACATAGATTTTTACAGATTAGTAACCATTTTTTGCCATCTCTTACGTCTATGTACTATATTTATTAATTTTATGATAATAATATTATGACTCTGTCCTGTTACTTTGGCAGGATTTGGTGATCGGCTGTTAAGTGAAGTAAAGAAACTTGCACCAAAAGATATCAAGATCAGGGTATGAGATTTTCATCATTCATGACAGGGAGTAGCATAGGTTAATCAAGGGGAAACACTGTCAGAAATAAATTACATGTATTCTTAAAGATTTTAAAAGGGTAGCATTTTAGCATACAGAAATTGTCTCAGGAGGTTTATCTCTCAAGTATTTTTGTGTGGATGACAACATGATCAGCTGACTTCCCACATTTGTTTTGGGTCATTACAAATGTCTATTAATCAGAGTTGATTCAAGACATTTTTTATTATGATTCAAAAAAGTTATTGTTGGTTTTGAAATTATGATTTACAGTTACTGTAGCTAATTGACAGACTGAGAGCAGGGGATTGTGGAGTGGTGTCAGAACCACTGCTTTCTTTCAATGTGTGTGCGCTGGATTCAATTCCTGAACATACATTGTAGACCTTTTGTATTATTATTAATTTTCTTGTATTTGCACAGTTGTAACCCAAAGTAAAGAAAATTGATTCCTCTGGTTGTTTCTTCTTTTTGCTATCATCATCATCATCATCATCACCATCGTAATCTTCATCATCGATCAATGATAATATCATTAAGGGTTGACGAGTGACTTCTAAAACCATTCATTTGCATGGATTTCCTTTTATTAGATTTCTGCTCCTCAAGAAAGACTATACTCGACATGGATTGGGTAAGGTTATCCTGCTTACAATAACATTCGTATTGCCACTGTACTGCCCCTTGATTAAATCCAGCCTTGAGAATTTATGAAGTCATTTTCGTGTAACTGAATGCTTTGTAGACCTGCAAACTTATTTACAAGAAACTTGCTTTGTATTTTGGACATTTTTGCAAGGGTAGTTAGTAAGGTTTGAAACAGCTGTTAGAAAAATAGTAATAACGAATAATAATTGTTTAATATTAATATTTTCTTTCAGAGGCTCCATTTTAGCATCCTTAGACACTTTTAAGAAGATGTGGGTCTCTAAAAAAGAGTATGACGATGAAGGGTCCAGAGCAATTCATCGCAAGACATTCTGACTTGTCTGATTCAACCTTCCAGTTGAAATTATTTACATCAGATGGATTGATTGGAAAAATCCAGACAGTAACTGTACATAGAACTGACATATTAGTACAAAATAATGCTTGTTCTTGATAAAGAGCCATTTGCATTATGAGGTCATTCTCAGAAATTATTGCGGATAAAGTATTTGTGTACAGAGCGGTCCTGAGATTATATGTAGCTGGGATCTCACTGATCCCATTCTTTTTGGGCTTACTGGTGTACACAAATGTCAGTCTGTTACTTCAATAAATGGATGTCGTAGGCTGTAGACAGATGCTGCTGGCTTAAAGCTGTTATTAAAACAGCTATTAATAGTGAAAATAGCAAGGTGTGTTGTTATTTTCATGATGTTTAAGCTGTAAGATTTCAGTGGCTTCTAAGGGGAAGATGTTACAGGAGCTTTGTTGTTTTCTTGCTGATGCTGTGCAAAAATCATTTTTTTGGAGACAGAAAAGGAAAGCAGCCTTTTGTTGATATTATTTGGGAAATGGACCAATTCCTGTCATAGGATCTGCCGCAAGGAAGCGTGTGATGGATTTGTTTATTTTACTAAATTTCTTCAACCACAGTGAAATATCAGGGGGAAAAAAGGCACAATTTGTTTTGTGTTGTTGGGATCTATTGTAACTTGTTGTGGAAAAAATACAAATATGTCGACATTTGATCACTACAAAACAAGGATATTTTATTGAAGATTTATTGAGATATCAGTTAAAGTCTCGTTGCTGGAAAAAAATGTTTTCTGCTTTCAAGACGAATTTTTCCATGTATAACAAGAATATTCTATGCGTTTTGGACCTTGAAATTTGCTTTTTATTTTCATCTACTCAAATAATGTTAAGCAAGTAACTCATTTGACCTAGGGTAAGTAGACTTATTGTAGTTGTCTTTAAGCTTATTGTCCGTTGTGTTCTTTCTTCGCCTTTCCCCGTCACGATTAGCTATTTGCGGGGCAAGCTGCTTTCTTTGGTAATAATAATAATAATAATAATAATAATAATAATAATAATAATAATAATAATAATAATAATAATAATAATAATAATAATAATAATAATAATAAGGGGCTGTGTCTTGATATTTCGCCACGTTTAGTGACTAGGAACCAGGTGTAAGTCCTCCAATTAAATGCAGGCGGATTTTAATAAGCTTCACATGCTCTTCTCCCCAACTTCAACAATTAAAGTCACAAATTGTCCTTAAATGCTCCTCCTCGAGTAAGGATAAACAGCTACATTTACCCTCGGCTAAAATAACGCTGACCTTTACTCTTCCTTATTGATGGAAATAAGTAGCAAAGGCTCAGACACTTCGTGTTGGATGTCAAAATTGAGCGTGTATCTAATAATTAGGTGCATTTCTGGAAATTGGTGCTGGGAGGACCTGGCAACCATCTCAAGCGAAACTTAAATTATAACTACCGAAAACATTGAAAGAAGGTTTGAATGAAACAGGAAATACAAAAGGAGCCAGAGATGGGTAAAATTGAAGAAGGCTGAAATGGATTGCAACTGGAGCTTTTGACAAGTGTTTAGCCAAACAGTTTTTCAAAGTTTATCTCAGTTGTTTGTAACTTAAATTATGTACAGTATGCTCGACGGACATTTTGTGTCACGAAGCTTTTAGTTGTCTTGTTTAAAGTAATTTCTTGGTTAACGTAAAGTTGCATAGCGAATAGGGGTGGGTAATTGGTAAACATACACAGCATCAAATGCACTACCTTGACACAGCCCTTTTCAACAAAGACGCTGTTTTTTGGTCAGAATAGTGTTAAATAAGCCCTACAAAATCAAGATATTTATAGATTCAAGTTTAAAGAAAACGGTCATTTGTTTGCGAGCTGGACATTGGTCTTACGGTACTGGCTAGTAACAGTATTAACAGTCTGTTGTGCTTAGAGCGGTTTTCAATTGAGTGTCGAAAGTAATTAGCAAATTACTTTTTTGATTGGTTCAAAGTTCTCACGCCACTTTCTCAACCAATCAGAAGTGAAACCAAAACCATGCGCTATGTGTCGGCTACGTGTAATTACTTAGTTTTGATTGGTTTACTGGATTGTCACCGTCCTTTTTGATTAGCCAAAGTAATTACTTTGGGTTTGGTTTTACGATACTCATTTGAAAGCCGCTCTAATTGTTTAGTAAACACTGAAAGAAATGTATATTTAACGTGCGAGTTATAGACGAAAGAGATACGTGATCCTCGCACTCATATGGACAATTTAAGCAATTGTCTCTTGGTTGTCCATGGTAGACGATGAGGGCAGCTTGGGTTCATCACTTGTTGTGAACCCTTGTATGGCTATGGAGTCCTATGTGAGCTCTGAAGAAACGCCTTTCACATGTTAAACATTCATATCTCAGTAGTTTCTTGACCAGGTGGGTTGAGTTTTCGCTCCTTACGATCCTCCCTTTTCTTTAGCTTTGGCTATTCTTGTGGGCACCTTCGTTTATCAAAGCCCTCCATGGAAGTAAAGTTACTTAAACACTGTTAAGAGAGCAGATAACAGCAATAAAGTGTCCTTTAATGGTTGAATTTCACCTGACAAGGCATTATAACCTGGAGGCAGTCATAAGAGTAAATTAGTTGGCTGATGTTGCATACAATGACAGTTCCCTCATCATTGTGCCATCACAGTAGTGTGAAAAACTGATTTTCTTTCACTCCTTCGAAAGATTGTTTTTCTGTAATGTGTAAGTAATTATACTTCAAAGGAACGAACATCATGGTGACATTTCTAGTGCACGGATGTAAACTGACCTGTTTCATTGTACCTGTAGATTACACTCTCCATTCACGTCCCACAACATCCAGACATTTTCAGTCGAAATGAACACAAGTTTAATTTCTGACGGTCGAGTGGGAAGGAATTGGTCAGAAATAGAATATTCTGTCGGCGCGATACAGAGGCACTTAGGTGGTTATGGGGTAGTTTAGGACTATTTCAAGGTTTGGCGGGATATTCCCGTCATTCTACGTCTGTCATTCTCGGTGCCAACTAGCTTTTGCGTAAGTTTAGTTTACGTTATTTTGGAGAGTAAGACTTGCACTCTTACTTAACAAAACGAAAAATATGGTAAGAGTACCCTTTCATCTGGATCTAATGCCGCTCTAAAGGGTGAGTTTTGTTTAGTTTTTTTTGTCTGGCGCAACACGATTGCAAGGATTTATTTTCACAGTATCCTCGTTCTCGCCAACTTATTTAACAAATCCTCTAATGTGATTGGTTCAATTCCGGTAGCAGGCGGAATTTTCTCAACCGGCCTGCTCACAGTTCACTGTTTCCCCCATCCCATACTGCAATTCGTTTTGGGAGGTCTTTACATAAAACTTGAATACATTACATTTACTCTTGGGGCTGTATCATGCTTCAGTGAACTGGGTATCCATTGTTTTAATGCAAGTAACCCTCCAAAATGAACTAACTATATATTACGGGCCGGGATTGGTGAAAATAGCGAAATGGGCGATTAGCACGGGCCAGACCTCCTTACATGAGACGGACTAAATAGAACGAATTGAGTTCATGATTAAGCCCGTTGACCCAATTAAGTTCGACGAACGGTATTTGGATCGACCAACACGGTCCATTTGTCTTCCTCAGACGGATAGAACGTGTGAAGATCGAGTATGCGACAAATTTCGAGCTGCTCATGAAACCATAGTCCCCCTCTAATAACTATGATGAGACGAAAATTTCATAATTTTGAAATTTTTAGGACAATGTGTATTTTGGCCTCGATATATACAGTCTGCAGTACTAGCTAGGTAGACCCAAACTACCATTCAATTCGTCTCATGTCAAGCTCGACGTTTGGCCCGGGCCTTACTTTTCAGACGGTCCGCGACCTAGACCGTCTGAGAATCAGGCTACACTGGCAATGATCCTGGGTGCTTTTTCGGGCTGTTTTGTATAAGTGATCTCAAAGTCCGAATCAAATTTCCTAAACCTAACTGGCACCAGCGCAGGCAATAAAAAAATTAAAATAGCAGAAAGCAAATTAAAAGGACTACTTATACGCTTCACTAAGCGTTCAGCAAGCCCTCGATTTTTCTTTTGTTCGATTTTTTATTTTCTTATTTTCTTCATTGTAATCTTTTCTCGTATTGGTTAACATATGCAGCGCTAAGAACCAATGAAATGCTTGTGCTATTCATGCTTTCTCGAATGAGCGGGAATTTGAAAGGCGTGTGCTTTCTTGACCTTTCTGGTTTTGGGGGAAACAAGCTAACAGCTAAATCGATGGGGAAGTCTGTTTTCAGCTCCATGTGACTACAGAATCCATTGTATAAAGAGTGCATACGGAAAGTAAACGTTGACAAGCAATTGAAATGCCTGATGTACTGTGTGCATGGGAGATGTTGACATTTCCAGTCTGGGAGAGTCTGCTCTCACAAGTCACATGAAATGGGAAGAAACATAGTTTAAGGAGCAACCGCACAAACACCTTAAAGACAAAATTTCTCGTGTTGATGAAGAACAAAAAGGAAACATAGAGATCTCCTGTCGGGGAGGCATATCCCAATTTCGTTATTTTTGAACATCATTATACATTATTATACATTGAAATTTGCACTACATTGAGTCCTTGAGAAATGGGAAATGTGTCCTTGAAAGTTTTTGAAAAGTCCTTGACTTTTTGGTCCCAAAAAGTGCCCGAACCCTGCCTAGGGCTCGTGCTTTTTCAAACCAGCCCCTTGAAAGGTACTTTCGGAAATGACACAATGCGTCTGCAGGGAATCCGAGACTTAATTTGTTGTTGATATCCGCTTAGATTTCAATAACATTCCTTTCGCCATCGTTCGCCGTTGTGTGCTCTCCATTGAAATTCAGACATGGTACAAAACTTTAAAACGCTTGAGAAAACCATTCAGTGTATTCCTCATTAACTGGTATTATTGTATTCTCGTCCTCAGAGCCACTCGCTTTAACTTAACGTTACGAGTGATTCCGGGTTGCAAGGAAAATTCGATTTTTTTCCAGTGGCTAAGAAAACCTGAATGCGCACAAATAATTTAGTGATAAATTACTCCGCACTTCCCGTTCGAAAGGTAGGAATTTTTACGCGATCTTGACATTCTCGTCCCCAAAGATAAATAAAGCTTGCAAAAATGGCGCTGACCACTCCAAAAAAAGTAGTGCATCAGTTTCCCCGTAACCAAACCCAGTGGGCAAAATACACAGGCAGTCTCGCTTCTGCATAGCGACTGCATACTAAATTTTTTAATTTCAGTAAAATTAGTGTTTCTTTCAAAGCTTCACCTTATCCGGCTTCAAAGTGCAGTCATCACAAAAGCCAAAGCAGGACTGTCACTCCCTCCATAAGATAAACATAAGAGCATAAGCAAATACATTCTTGGCTATTCCGCATGCGCTAACGAGTCTCTGCAACCAGAGTCGCTTCCAGAGTGTCTCGTTTCTCCTACCACGAGACCAAAAGAAACAAAGAACTCTGGGAACGAGAATGGTATTATTGGTTGACGTTCCCTCTCGACGCGTTCAGAATAAGTTGGATTTTTATTTTGCTGATCTCTTTTCAATAATCACGTTCCGTGAAGAAAAATCTTTTTCCATCGCCGTCAGAAACCTTGTGGTTATAAGTTATAATAACGACCCGGAGAGAAATTTTTTCCATCATTTTTGGAAGCTGATTTGTACAGTATATTGTCAATGGAAGAAAGGCGAGTGAACTTCTTGGAGAAATTTTTAATCTCCAGGGAAAATGAAACGCCGGGCTCTGTGCGAACGCAGACACCTTCGCAGACATCTTGTTTCGAAGGAAGAAGCAAATAAACGAACTGAGGGGATGGGGAGAATATGGTAAACATTAGAAAGCTATAGAAGGTATTATTAAAAAAATAGATAATTGGATAATGCAATTCTAGAGTTTTGATTGGCTTAGCCATTATGATATATGAGCTATTATACCACGCTCCACAAATATCAGTAACTGTACGCATCAGTTTTTCTTTTTTTACAAAATAAAGTAGGGAAGATTTATCCAGAATTTGTGGGCGTTTTCTGGGAGCAGCAACGTATTCTGGATTCATGAGAGGGTAGGAGGAATTCTCAAATTCACTCCTATTTCCCAGAATGCATCATAATTAGCCAGAATGCACTGCGCCATTTATGCACTTTTTACCAAAATGCAATGCATTTGAGTAAAACGCCGCCAAACACTCTAGAGATTGCCTAAGCACGAGGTCCCGTATATATACGCTCAAACAACACATGATGTAAGAATGAAAACTCATAACAATTCCAAATCTAGATTAAGTCCCTCGCATATAAATCTCTTTGCGCACAGTTCTACATGCCACTAATGTTTCAGCGTTCAGAAACATAAAAGTCAACTTCCATACTTTCTTATCCCCATTTTCACAATTTTGCCAAATAATCGCCAAACTGCATTTAGCTTCCACCCATCAAACTTCCGAATATCGCAGGGAAGAATGACTTCGTTTCCAGTGGTGATTAAATTTTATGACTTTAATTCACATTTCGACTACCACAAGTAAAAATACCTTGTGCCTTACTCACTTCTAATATATTTTATACGAATATCGAGACTGAAATTTGCGAAATTTTAAGAATAAAATTTCAAAATGATCCCATTTTAAATTGTGACCAGTTGATGAAGAATAAACCCGAGGCTGAAACAACGATATAATTTTGTGCGTTGAAATTTGTAAATACCATACCATCATAAATTTTAAACTTAAACTTAGAAAATTATTTCTCTCTCTAAAATCTCTAAACAAAATCGAGTAATTTCGTTTCCATCACAGTGTTTCTGTGAGAAATGCATTTTTCTAAATTCCAGAGTTTTGAAGCAAGCAACCTTGGGCAATCTTCTCGTCGGTGTACGTTGGATCAGTGGCTTGATGTGATGGGTGTATTAGGCCAGTTTCGTATTCTAACGGTTGGACTGGATCTAGCATGAAATGGAAGCTAATGCGGGCAAAGTAATTTGCATTTGAAATGATTTGTTCGCATTAGCCTCCATTTCAAGCTAGATCCAGTCCAGTCGTGACAATTCGAAAAGTTGAGAAGAATGGTGTCGTCTGGCGTGACATCTTGACCTCGCTTATTGCAACGAAAAGCGACGGAGCACGTTCACAATGTAATGCGATACAGATCTAGACACCGAACACTTGTAATTGATCATATACCAATACATATTCTAAAACGGAAATGTCATTTAAGAATAATACAAGAATATTTTCAGCAGAAAATCGGCAGAAAAATAAGAATATTAATTCTGCCTAGGCCGGAAAAACAAGATTCTTATTTTTAAAAGAAAGTGTACATGAATCAGTAGAAACAGAATGTTCCGCAGCATTACTATATTTTAGAGAGGGTCTTTAGATACACTAGTAATAAAACAATTATTACACTCACGCTTATTGGATATGAGGTGCTCATAGCCAACTCGGCGCTACGCTCCTCGCTTGCTATCTATCATCTCATATCCAACGCGCGCTTGTGGACCAGTTCACGCTCTTGAGTGCATCGCGGGTAATCAGGGCAACATGGCCCATTTCCGAGTTGCTGCATGCCTCAATTTCATAGCGAGTCCTGGTGCACAACCATTCAAATGGAAATGAGTTGCGTATTCTTATGCAAATCAAACTCATTTCCCTTACAATAGTTGAGCACCAAGACTCACTTCGAAACCGAGGCAAACAGCAATTCGGAAATGGCCTATTCAAAGGTTTGTATGGAAATTCAAAGAAAAATTAACTGTACATGTTTTGTTAAAAAATAGATTATTTGATTCTGTTAATTGATTCCTTGATTGACATTTGATTACCTTAAGATTAGTAACATTATTAAGACCGGATAACTCGAAAAAAGTTCACTTTTTCTGGGACGTTTTTCCAACGGATCTATCCTAACCTGTTTGTTCACCAACCTGTTTTTATATTTCTGCTAGCCTGTGGTACCGAAGTTTGAGGACTGTTTAATCTACTGGATATCGTCACAGAAGTAAGTGATCGATGATATGAGATCTGTTGAAATTAAGCGCCGTAGTCCGTATTTTATTGTAGTTTATAGAAGCTGAAATTATGTAATATTTTCCTTTGTAGATCGAATAAAAAGACACTAAGAAAATTATACGATTTGAGTAATCCAGTGGATTATTAACCATTTCCCCCCGGAACAGTACATGAGTCTACTTTATAGACTTTCGCCTTCATAAACCAAACAAATGAGTGTAAGTTCACAACTGAAATGAACTGAACTTGGTATCTATTCTTTGGAATTCCTAAATATTGCGTTTTTGTCTCCATACATTCTCTGTAATTTTGTGCCTTTGGAATTACAGGAAATGTATGGGAGAAAAAATGTTTAACGAAATAGTTTCTACAATAGCCATTCTCTCTAGTTTTACTCTGCCGCATATTTGAGCGCATATCTTCTGTTTTGGAAAATAAATAAACCTAAAATTACGTATGATGAATACTTTTCATAGTTTTGAACTTCCGCGCAAACCTTTGAATTTCTCTCCATCTTGCCCTGATTACCCATGATGCACTTAAGAGCGTGAACTCGCATATTAGAAGTGACCAAGAGAAAATGAGGCGACAGAGAAGGAGGCTCCCGGTCCAGCCCTTGGGATATGTCATGTCCACGAAAGTTATTTTTAGACGAGCGGAAGTCTTCCGAGACGTCCGCATGCAGGCCAACCTCGGTCCGATGTTTGAAAGAAAATACATATTCATCAGCCTTCCACGTGCGCCATCATTTTCTCTTTTCACTAAGAACCTGAGAGCGAAGCAAGACTGCATGCGGACGTCTCGGAAGACAGACTTCCCCTAGAACAAAGACTTCCGCTCGTCTAAAAATAACTTTCGTGGACATAACATATCCCGGCCAACGCCTTGAGCCTCCCTCTCTGTCCCCTCATTTTCTCTTGAAGTGACTAAAAAACCGATCGAGGCGAGAACATACGCATTGTTGTGAAATTAACCCTAGTAGGTCCCCTGGCCCGGAGTAGCTGAAGAACTGCACCTCTATCATCACCGCTCCAGACGACACTCCAGACGAGGCTGCAGGAGAACAAGGTGTCACGCGAGAAAGAGTAATGTCCAGTCTTTTTCAGTTCAAACTTATCACGCGGTCATATGGTTGCAACATGGCGGATTCGGCGGATTCTTTGTAGAAGACTTGGAGCGTTTCTCAACGGTGTTTCCCAGTTTCTTTTTGGGTTTTTTTCAATAATGGTGCGGCAACGAAAAGGCAGACCTCATTTAGATTCAATCAAAGATCACTCCAATAAGACAAAGTTCACGCGTCGCCGTGAAAACGAATCTTCTGTCACTTTATTCCTTCTCTTAGCAGCCGTTGTTGTTGGCTTCACTTTGTGTGGATTAGGAGCTTACAAACTCTGGAATTACAAACTTTCCGCACGTCTTTACACGCCACTCAACGCACCCTTAGTGATAAACAGGACTGAGAGTGATATGACCCGCTTTTGGGGGAGTTATCGCACAAATTTATACTTTGGAATGAGGTAGGTATTTTATGGATTATTTATACGTAGCAAGCAGGAAGGTGGGTCTCAATTATTTTTTGATTGTTGAGTTCATACATTGCGGTTATTCAGTAGACCTCTTTACAGTTGTGTGCTTACTTACCTAGGCTCTAGGCTTTAAATGAAAGTGAGGCTGGTGTTGACCTTGTTATGATACAGACCTCCCTCCTTTCATTTACATAAGAAAAGCAACAAGCTTTCTATCAAAACAAGGTCAACTCCACCCTCACTTTCATTCATAGGCCAGGTAACCAAGCACGCAACTGTAAAATGGACTATTTAAGTAGGCTGTTTGGTTATTCTTTTGAAAGAAAATAGACAGAAAAACAGTGAAGACAACCTATAACAGATACATGTGAAAAAAATCATTTTCACTGAGAGAAATCTTGATTGACAGCACAATTTATGAGGTGTGAAAAACATCTCCCTGTGATCTAGGATCCGGATCAAAACAGATATAACAAGGTGGAAAGAAAAAGCTTGGAAAAGGGAATGCAGTGTGGGCTAGAATCTTGACAAATTGATCATACTATACTTTGTATGAAGTAGCTTATCATTAAAATTCTCCAGGGGATATAAACAGGAGAAATTTTGTGCTTATGTTGGAAAAGTGTTGGGGATGGAGTTTGTTAAATTTTTTCACAAGCTCTGTCTTTGTCACATTATGGTTATTCTTGAGGGCAACACTGTAAGAAGGTTTAGTCACCAGATTGATAAAAAATTTGGGCAGTTGATTGATGAACTTACTTCTGTATATATAATACCACAGTGTTTTTTAAATCTGTTTGTAAAATAATGTTAAAAAATGAATTGAGCTTGTATAAATGACACCTTTTTTTTTATCGAGTTTGATAAGATATGGACTATCCATTAATTTTGATTAATTTTTGTTGTCTTAACAGAACACGTAGTCCCCAGTCACTCATGACAGGGTTGATGTGGTTCCCACACTTTGCACCTAATGGAGAAATGAATATTCGTCACACTTGTGAACAATCGGATGGGCTCCGCAAGTATGGCTGGCTCAAGCATGATGGCACCAACTTTGGATCACAAGAAATAGTTGATATGGATTTTGCATTGAATACAGACTTTGTAAAAAGAATGGGAGGAGATCATGGAGGGGACTGGACAGTGAGGATTTCAGGGAGGGAAATGGTAAGTGGGATTCAAAATTATCATTATTATGGGTAAATCATTTGATAAAATGAGGTGTCAAACCTAAACCAATGATATCATAGAATGGCCAAAAATATCAGAAAGATTTGAAAGATCATAGGGAAGGAAGTGTTGAATCAGCAATCAATTAGCCAATATCCAAAATACCATAATATTCTTTGTTTGTCCCTTCAAAATTTTGCGTAAGCATTTGTTTTTATTTTCTGTTGTGACTTGCAATGGTCCCAAGAGAAACAATGCTTATGAAAAAATTTGGAGGGACAAACAAAGATTATTATAGTTTTTTTTTATAGAATAGCCCTTTTCATGGTTAGCTTTTCTCATTTGCATTACAATGTAATGTAACGTGGGTGCGAGGCAATTTTGGGTTAAAACTACAAAATAGCCTGAAATTGCCTCACATACATGCTAGATTATATTGTAATGCAAATGAGAAAAACTAACCGTGAAAAGGGCTATTGGCTAATAATGATCAAATCAACCAAAGTGTAAGAGCATCAGCAAATGCTAAAAGGTAGGAATAAACAATAGTGAATGTTATAACAAATAAGACTTAATTCCACTGTATCACAAAAGTGTACTTGGGGCTTGAATTCTCATTTGATTTCCCATGGGGTCATGTTTAATTTCAGAGTAATTTTTAAGAGGCAGTGTGACCCAGTGGTTACGGCACTTGCCTTGAAATCCGACCACTCCTGATAGACAATGCACTGGGCTGCCTGTGGAAAGGTGATAAACTCATGGTGAAAATGGAAATTGTAGTAGTTTATTCTTGTGACCAATTGCAATATTGTATGGACAAATGGGCTGCTTTTCAGTCAGCTTAGGAGATGGGAGTCACCCAATGTTCTTGTGTTAGTAAAACAAATATTGACCTTTAAACTTCATCAAGATTTGAAAATTTCCCTTGCTTCAACTTCCCAGCTGCATTTGTCAATAGCCAACTGGTTTGCCTCCGGCCAGTTGGGATTCTTAACAGTTGTTGTTATTCTGTTCTGTCATTTCGATGTGTTTCATTGGCCCTGAAAAGCCCCTATGGAGAGCAGTCAATTAAAGTATTTATGTATTGTAGTTGTCTAAACCACAGGCAGCCCTGACTCAGAATTTACAATCCTTCTGATTTTATAATTTGTATGGGAAACCTAAAAATACCAAAAAAATCAGCTTATCTTAACTTAAAGCAAAGAAAATAAGTAAATATAACTAACATTGCTTTATCTTGTGTCGCTTTGTCTATTTGAGGTGATTTGTGCCTCTTTGTGATCATCTCAGCAACCTTCAGTATATTACGGCGTGCAATTTTTCAGTATAGTTATGTTTTCCATACAAATTAGAAAATCAGAAGGATTGTAAGACAAAGCACTGGGCTGCCTGTGGAAAATTGACAAAGTTAGAAACCTAACGAAATTTGGAAAGATGGAAACTCATGGTGAAATTGTAATAGTGTATTCTTGTCAATTGCAATATTGTATGGACAAATGGGCTGCTTTTCAGTCAGCTTGGGAGATGGGAGCCACCCAATGTTCTTGTGTTAGTAAAACTAATATTGACCTTTAAACTTAATCAAGATTTGAAAATTTCCCTTGGATTGGCTTTTCTCAGTATCATTATAGTGGTTATTCAAATCATATAACTATAGAATTTCATATACAGTAACTATAGCATTTTCTTGCAAGGTATTGGCAATTTTCACTTACACTTTTAACTTACACTTGATCATATCAAGAAAGGGTAACATACAGAAACCAAGTCACAATATTACTATATTCTGGTTATCCGTTATATATAATAAGATAATTTCTGGTAAGTCTACGCATGATTCAAACAACACCAGTGAAAAAGAGTCAATGAAGTGTGAATGAATCCTTAGTTTTCACCTCAGGTTAAATTGATTGATTTCAACTTTTTACAAGGGTCCGATTACAAGATTCTGGTTGCAAAAAAAAAAAAAAAAGACTATGGCAGTTTAAACACCAGTGCATCATATCAAGAGAATTATATCCTTTGAGTTACTTTTCTTTCTGTCGTGTTTTCCATATGCAGGGCAACCTAAACCAGGTGGTGTCATTAATGTTCTATGCTACTCATGAAGGACAAGTTCAAATGAAGCCTGCTGTAGAGAAGAACATGTTTACAGCACTGCAAGGCAATTCACCTGAATTAGGCTCATTCACACTGCATTTTTCACGCCCCTTGAAGATTATATATTCCTCCTTTTTGGCGGCTCATACTCCAAATGTGCATTCAGTTAAGGATGTTGTCATACGCAATATGGGACTAGCGAAGAAGCTAAAAGGGACTGAAAAATTGCAGTTAGTGCGGTTACCTGGGCGTGTAACTAGTCGTGACGAAGATGGGAGAGAATTGCCAACAAACTTATTTGTTCAGCATTGGACACTTCAGCTTCCTTTTGACGTAGAGATCGCATTTGAGTCTGGGAGTTTTCTTACAAGAGGAGACAGACTATTGGGTCCTGCATTTGAAAGTCTTAGAAACTACTACAGCGATCAGTTTGATAGGAAATTTGAAGACAAGTTTACTTTGACCTCTGAAGGCTTCACCAACGAAGAAGTACGCTTTGCCCAAGCAGCTCTTAGCAACATGATCGGGGGAATCGGATATTTCTATGGAAGTTCAAAGGTGATTTCACGTTACTTCAAGAAGCCAGTAGATTACTGGAATAGCGCCTTGTACACTGCAGTGCCTTCACGCCCTTTTTTTCCTCGTGGATTTCTGTGGGATGAGGGATTTCATCAGCTACTCATCAGCCAATGGGATGAAAGCATCAGTAAGGACATCATCGGCCACTGGCTAGACTTGATAAATATAGAAGGTTGGATTCCAAGGGAACAAATTCTCGGCGACGAAGCTCGGACTAAAGTCCCATCCGATTTTGTTGTGCAACACAACGAAAACGCCAACCCGCCAACTCTGATTCTTCC
>NC_090874.1:33174518-33177018 GCF_036669935.1 Montipora foliosa
GCAATGGTATACGGATAAATCGGGCTCAGACCAAAGCCCGAATGGAAAATGAGCACAAACAGCGTATTCAAAACATTCTGTGGGAGATTGGGGTTCGTCCTGGTCCGGATAGGGACTTAGTTCGTGCGGCGGTGCAATACTGACATGAAGATCAGGTGGGGAATTGCCCAAAAGTGGCGGAATTTTTTGCGGGGGTGCACGATTTCTGGCCGGAACCCAGTGATAATAAGGACGATTGTGATGACCGTGTTCTGGATCCCTTCATCGACCCGCCACGTCACTAAGGAACAAACTCTTGTAAATAGTACCGTTGCTGTTTTTTCTTGTACATTAAAACCTGTTTAATTCCATGCTCTTGTTTGTTGTTTGCGGGGTCTGGGTCCTTTTTGGCTATTTTTAGTAACAGAGTGAACACATTCCACTACTAACCAATCACAAGGCAAGAAATTTGAAATCCATCAATCAGATCGCTCCATTTCCAACCGTCAAAACCGGTACAAATAGCACTATACAAATACTGGTAATATAAAGCGTACAATTTTAATCACCCTGCTTAGTAAAACTCGGCCAAGATGTGGATTTCCAGGGGAAGAAATAATAAAAACGTTAGATTTTAACCACGAAGTCCCACTCCGCTGAATCTTAAATGGCACCGACTCCCTTCAGCGTCAATACGGAGGGTTGGCTCGGGTGGAGTCGCTGACGTAGCTCAATTGAATTCCAAGAGACAGTCCATCATAATCCTTTTCGACACTTTACGCCGACGGAAATTAAGATGAAGTGGTACCCCTTTGTCCTAAAGGAAACCTCCTGAAAAACAGCTGTGACTTTCAACTACGACACGACACTGTACCATGTTAACTTTCTATCATCAGTCATACATCTATGTATCTCTGATGTTTGTGATACAAACTACCAGCTGATCTAGAATCGATTTAGTAGTAGGTGCGAAAATATCGCACTTTGATCCATTGCTTCAATTGTGGTGGTGTGGCTTATCACACTCGCGTGCAATGAATGGTTCAACTCAAGAATTCGCATGGAAGCAAATGTCAAGAATGATAAAAACATTTACCAATAACAACACTATTTATAAAAATGCAGTGCAAAGTTGTTCCTAGCCAGTGGCCAAGTTGCAAATGTATTGCTCAGTTCCCTTTGTTTTTATCTTGGCAGAGGATTTGTGAAATCATCGTTGGGGATCTTTCGTCCTGTGAAGTACTGTTCATGGATACGGCATTCCTGCTTTGCTAGAGCTTTGAATAGCCTTGTTCTGTGCCATGATTGTCACTCGTTAAACTGCAACAATAAATTACATTGTAATGAGGAAGATGTTGGATTTCAACCCTGGTGAAAGGAGAATAGTTAACTTTGTCCGACGGTGAATCGGGGATACTCGGAAAATACCCAAGTGTTCGATTGTGGGAGTCGAACCTACGATATCCTATTAAACTAAGTTCAGGTGACAACTGACTGGCTCCCTTGAGGTTCCTATAGCTCGGTGGTAGAGCAACCGAACTAATAATCGGAAAACCGTACATTCGACTCCTGCAAAGAAGAACTCGGATTTTTTTTCAGAATGATGATCTCTTCATGAAGTACGTTGCTCAGTATTCGTATTTGTGGATTTGTGTATTTATGGATTAAGGGACAATGCCCACTTTGAGAGGCAACAATAGGACACATACTCCCTTACACATCTGGATCTTTGAGCATTTACTCTCCCAACCAGGCGGAAGACAGACCTCAACACCGGGCGTTATGCCCTCTTCTTGGCGAATAGTGGGTGGGATCTTTTACCTCCCACAGGGTTATGAAAATTGATGGGTTGTGAGCCGGGGGCCTACGGTCTATCATGCTTATCTGAGAAGACTAGAGTCTCTCCCTTTGCAGATGTTATTGCAAAGCTTCAGTTATTTAAAGACCCTGCGTTTTGATCATGTGACCTCCCGCACAAAATCCGATGCTCAACCAACTGAGCCAACCTGGCGGTCGTCGGTCATCATGGCCTCCACCTTGATGTCTGTTTTGGTTGGAAAAACATGGCAGCTGATCTCGTCATTTTCCTGCTTTAATACTTGAAAACGGAACCAATTCTATGATATTTGCTTTACACGTTTTCCCAATCGCTCAGTGGCCGATCACCCGAGACGTTCGTTATTTCCTCTATTAAAACAGTCTCAGTTGTGCTTTGGTCTCCCTGAATTTCTTACACGACTTCCTCTACCCTGTTTAACGATACTCCATCAGAACAGTTTGCGCATGCAATGTTTCATTTTACACTTGGCCAATACCACAGCTGTCCAACATTATCAACAACAGTTTCTGCCTACCCTTCCGTGATCAAAAGGCGATCAAATGTTTCTGCTTGTTTGATCAAACGTTTGAAGTACTACTATCGTCCACGTTGTTCAAAAACACAAAACACGCAAAACTGGACGATGTCGGGAGTGCTGCTGGTAGCGCCTGTGCAAATGGATGTACAAAACACTAACACGAG
>NC_090874.1:33184518-33187018 GCF_036669935.1 Montipora foliosa
ATGCCAACACCTCCAGCAGCTAGAGGCGTTGGAACATATTCAAATTCGTAACCAGTTATAGATGGATTAAAGTCAAGCAAACTAGTTTTCTTGATTTTGGTTTCGGAGACACCACTAAAACTAAAATGGTGCCCTAGCTCATCAAGTAGATGCACTTGGAGATCTTCCAAATTGTGCCTTAAGCTCGTAACAATATTATGAAGCAAAGAAAACTTGAAATCGTCATTCGAAGAAGAAGAAAACAACCGATTTCGTAGGACACTAAAACTATGTGGAGAATAATAATTACTCTGTATGCGTTGCTTACAAAGATTAAGATCGGGATTTATGTTTTGACGAACATTCAATGTGAATAGGTCTAATATAAAAATATATAATTGGGCTGTGAACATTTTTGCCGAATGGTAGAGCTTAAGAGAGGTACAAGCGCCGGTTTTAGATTGCGGTGGACTTTTCAAAGACTACAAACTACACAAGGTTCAAGCCTTGAGTGCAGACATTGCTGAAATGGATGCTCTTTCGCTAAACTATTGGGTGTCCAAATTCGTTTTTATCCTCTGGACGCTAACGATGAAAGGTAATGCTTAAGTTTTTTGTTGAATTGTGCGGGTAGTTTATTCAAATGTGTTTTTTCCCGTAGTTTATTAGCATAAAGGTTCATTTAAATTCAAGTGCCTTGATCAGCTTTTGAACTAACTCGGCCTTTCTTGATCTGTAGTTTGATTGGGTATCAAGATACATACACCTGACCAAAATGGGGAACTCCGACTGGCTAATACCCTTATGAATTATTAATGACTTTGTGAAGTTATATATCAAATCGAGTGCGAGTGCCGAAGGCAGAGTGCTTTCGTAAACCCTGATGAAACACTCTCACTCGTTTTTGACATATTTGCTTCAAATGCCTTCTTTCCAGAATACAGGAAATAGTGCAAGTTGATTTATGGGTTCCTTTTAACTAGTACTGCTCTTTGCTTTTTTCCTTCAGAAAATGTCACTTACGTTGGAATGGGAACTTTGTTCTTTGCGAACATATTCAACGCTTGCCTGGAAAAAAAAGGAAGAACATTTTCCGTGAATCCTTCTAAATACTGTTTGATTACTGTTTACAAAATTGGAAACCGTTCAGTTATCGGTTTGTTGTTGAAGTGGTTATGAAAAAACGTTCTCCGTTTCCAACTTCCCGAAAAAGATCAGTGGACATTTGTCGCTCTCAGGAAACATTAATAACATTCAAGTTTGCTTCGACCTTTTTTCTCTCTTAGCTCACGACTTACCAGGCATCCTCTAGCTGGTTATTTCTACATAACATCCGAATAAGCTGGGTGATGTGAACATGAGTAATCCTGTAAAAAGAAAATTTTGATGAGTACGTTCATGTCCAACTGAATCTGCTTATCTAAAGCCCCGGCCAAACGAGAGCCAGAGTTGATGAGAGCTGAAACTCTTTTGAGCTCATGAGAGTCGATGCGAGTGATCAAGAAGTGGTTAAACAAGAGCGAGAGTTGACGAGAGTTTGTCGAGAGTTTCACGCGCAAACAAAAGTGACAGCCTGGGAGCCACCCTGGGAAAACCCTTTCTGACTTAAATATGGCGACTAACCAGCCGGTATATTCAGCCTTGGCGTTAGCCTTGGTCCCCGTATCCGACGCCATTTACTTTTTTATCTAAGGGGGGACTGCTGGAAAAAAACAAAAACAAAAAACAACTGCTGACCGCAAACTGACTCTTTCTCTCAAACTCTCGTGCGCGGCCAAACAAGACAAAACTGTCACCAACTCTCATGAAAAACTTGAGCAGGTTCAAATTTGACGAGAGCTCTCGAGAGTTGATGAGAGTAGCCGAGAGTGGATGAGAGTTCTCGTCACCTCACGCTCTGGTTTGGCCAGGGCTTAGAATCAGCCAATTGCGTCAAAACCCTACAGGAAAACCATAATTACCCGATTCAGTTTTTGTATGCCATGAACGATTTTGACCTTATAAGAATAAGAAAATATCATGATTTTATTATAACCGTGATCCGTTATCATAATATCCAAAAGTTTTTCCATGCCCAACGTGTAAATTGTAGTTGGCAAAGGAAGAGACAAATAGTTAAAAGCGTACAATTCTTCTTCTTCTTGAAAAACTGTTCATTGGCTTCCGAGAATCTTCATACCTCTGAGCAAGTTTGGGGTGGGGGCGGGGGCGGGAAGGGTAGCTGTCTATAGGTTCTTTTCAAATTGTTTGTAATTTTTATTCAAGATTCAAGCTTGAAATAAAGCAACACAACATTGGACACTCACTCGACTCGATACATCTTCATCCAACGTAAGACATCAAGCATTAACGGAACATTTGCCTCGATGTGCTGAAAGATTAAAATACAGCAGGGAAAGAAAACGATCAAAAAAGAGTATGACTAAAGGTTTTTGAATACAAGGTATTCAAACATGATTGGGAAGGCCATTAAAGTTTCGCTGCAAAGAGAGGTTCCCGAATTAGTCAAAATACTGCTCTC
>NC_090874.1:33194518-33227018 GCF_036669935.1 Montipora foliosa
AGTTACAAACAACGGAGATAAACTGTTAGGCTGAACAGTTTTCAAAAACCGCAATTGAAACCCATTTTAATCTTCATCCGTTTTGCCCATCCCTTCCTCCTTTTTATTAGCTATTTTATTCAAAACTTCCTTCAATGTTTTAAGCAGTTTTTTTTCAGCGGAGCTCAGCTGCTGAGATTAACCCAAAATTATAAGAATGTATTAAGAACAGTCCTCAGGCTGAGACTGATCATGAGTCGACTGAGAACGTTTTTATTTTGGTGTTTGTATTTTAAATAAATGTATGAGATAAAGCTAAAGAAATGTAAATTAACCCAAATACTTGAGGGCATATTTAGTATAACATAACGATGGTTTTCTTATTACATGACACATATATCAGTCAATGAGCACTTCTTAATTATAATCGTTACAAAATATTAAACTTCAACACCATCAAAGCAAGCACTTTGATAGGTTTCCTAGTCACGTCTTTACGAACGTTTTCAGCCTCAAAACGCCAAATTACATAAGAACGTTCAGCCTCAGCTCCAAAAATAGACGTTTTTATGAAAAAAAGAGTGTATTTGCTTTCTGGGGTTAGAGACAGGAGCTCCGCTTTTAGGCCTGGTTTAATCTATATATAACGTTCCGCTTTATTTGGTTGCCAGTGTCCAGTCGCTGAATTTGTCTGACACAGCCCCTTTAATTAAGTGACGTGAATGCTAACTTAGAGTCACAACGCTTACCATCATCAGGGTCTCTGAGTGGAGGGAGCTTGGGTAACGATTCCAGGTGTGTGATGACTTTATTAAGAATCATTGGACTCACAGCCTCCTTTGCTTTCATTCGGTAATCTGAAAAAGGCAAACGTAGAAAGAGATTGAAGTGATGCCTGTTTCTTCTGACTAAGGACCTACTTGGCTACGGAATTGCAAGCCATTCATGGACCTTTAAAGGTAGCATCATACTACTGTCCTTATTGCCAGTGAGAATATAACATGCGAGTGATTTAGCACTGGATACTTTCGAAGGGTCTGATGAAAACTCACCATTACTTTCTCGTATTTGTTTTTTCTTTTCCCAGTGTTTAACATACTCTGCCCGTATTAACTGATTATAAGATTCCAATGTGGGTTCTAAAATCAAATTAAAGATCAAAAATCCATCAATCAATCAATGAATCAATCAATCAATCAATCAATCAATCAATCTGCCAGTCTTTCAGTCTCTTAGTCAGTCGGTTATAATACCAAAAAATAATATTTTTTGTCACAATTAAAAAAAAAATGCAATTAAGTTGAAGACAAGCAAAATATTTTTTTTTTGTCAAAAGCCAATATGTGGTCCTCATTCAGTTCCAGTAAACGGTTCCCAAGGCCATTGAAAGCAACCAAAACAAAATCCAACATTTGCAGAAGCTAATGGCACATGTTTGAGCAACCTCCACAAGTTAAGTCCAAAGACGCGTTGAAAAAGCAATGGAACCTCAGATAAAAAGGATAAAATTTGTATACCAAGAACCATATGTGGTGCTAGGGAACCACCTTCGTTGGGCTGCTGTTGGATGATTTTTGGTGGTCGTGTACAAACACGCAAGCAAGGCTGGCTGGTTTCGTTGCACGAACTGCAAGTTCTGAACTGGTTTACTGAAAACTGAAGTGGTTTCGTTGACTGAACCAGTCAAGTGTCAAAGCATTATTTTACAATCAGAAGGACTTGCTCGCTTAAAAACCTAAAGCGTCTTAAAATGTCGCCTAACATCCAATGAGAGCTAAGAGCTTGATACACTATAAATGAAAACGTTTCATCATGTGTTTTTGGAACACATTTGCATAGATCAATAGAGACGTCCCAAATACCTTACCTAAGCCAGCGGCCATCATATCGCGAAGAATCCCAAGCGCTAAGTCAGTTTTCGACATGTTATCAGTTTCAGGGCTAACAACTGCTACCTTCATAAGAGTATTGTAAGTTTCTACAACATAATAAAATAGGTTTGATTTCAGTAAAGTAAGCCTCTGAGAACCACCCTCAGAACATGGAAATCAAGCCAATGCCTTTGCAACACGTCAAACGTCAGAAAATCAATTAATGCGTTTTCCGCATTTTAATCCAAAAAATCTAAGTACAGTATCAGCCCCATTTCATTTGGTGAATGATGGGTTTTCTTATCACTGAAAACAGTGTTACAAAACAAAATTATTGATTCAACGAGCCACTGATTTCTTTGATCATGAAATAGCTCCACACACTCACTCAAATCAGGAAGGACAACAGGCTCTTCACCCATGCTTTGGATCAGCTCCTACAACAGAAATGAGAGAAAGAACTTTTAATTAACTATGACGAAAAACCTTTTCAGCTCCTAAACAGACACAAATGTTATAGGCCATCATCCGAGTTCATGTCTGCCTCCTCTTCAAAGCGAGTCTAAGTGCCACGTTTTTGTAATGGTAATTAGTTCTACTTTACATCTGAATGAAAACTAATTTTCATAACAAAAACTTCGCACTTAGACTCGCTTTGAAGAGGAGGCAGACATGAATTCGGAAATGGCCTATTTAATACGTGATTCTGATTGCCTGATTTCAGCCAATGAGAATCAAAACCAAGACGTATCGCGACACATCGAAGCGCATTTCCCGTCTTTTGCCCTGAATTCTGATTGGTTAACAGCTCTGTTGGTTCTCGTTAAATTGACAAAGAAATTATCTCGTTTTTTTAGTTTCAGGACACTTTCAATGGAAATAAGTCTGACCTTGTAGCTCAGTCGGTAGAGCAGCAGTGATCTAACCCGAAGGTCGTGGGTTCAGTTCCCACCCTGGTCAGAGTTTTTTTCTGTCCTTGCGTCCTTGCCCATTTCCATTAGTAGGGCTAACGCTCACACGGTTTATATGGGTTAGAAACGTAGCACTTCACATTACACTCTAATCAGTTAAGGCCTTGAGCGTTTAAAAACCATTTAAGCCGTCATCGACACAAGCAAACTTCCCATATGACAATAAACGCGGAAAATCTGTCCAGCAGGTTCTTCAGTATATCACAAAATTCTGGCCCCGGTTCCTGGAAAGTCGATTAGCGCTAATCGTGGATAAAATCCCTCAAACCCCGGAATAAAATTTATCCTTAGATTAGTTCCTGTTCCTGAAAGCACGATTAGTGCTATCCAAGGGATAAAGTAAGGGTTAAATTTAACACACCTAGCGAGGTGGATTAACCCACTAACCTTCGGAGTAAACGGAAAGGAAAGGAAAGGAACTTTATTTAAGTGTCTAGTCGTTCTAGCGCTAGAGCACTAATTGGGGACACTGTAAACTGAAAGTAACAATCAACGTAAATCAAGTCAAATGTTGCTTTTTGAGGAGAAGGGAAACCGGATTACCCGGAGAAAACCTCTCGGTGCAGAGTAGAGAACCAACAAACTCAACCCACATATGACGCCGAGTCTCGGAATCGAACCTGGGCCACTACGCCATCTCTGCACCCACTTTTTCGAAACAACAAAATGGCGGACTTATTGTTTGATATTTTGGCGGTTCCGCGTCAAGATGCATGATATCGACTTAACAAACTTTTCTGAAGCCGCTTTCGTTTTGGTCGGGATTTTTTATATTTTTGGCGGAACGTCTGCGCGAAGATCTTGAACGACAAACTTCGCGGAACCATGCTTTATCGCCAACGGTTCAAGTTCTTGTGGCGCTGCGTTTCTTCGCCTCTGGAGGCTTTCTCGAAGTACTTTGCGATACCGTAGGACTGTTAAAGTCCACCACTCGGACAATTCGAGACGTTTCTGCAGCATTAATCAAAAAGCGGGAATATGTTAAGTGTTTAATGTGCTCAGCACGTACAAATCATAAATGCAGGCATCTTTACCAACATTGGTGCCAAATAGCCAGGAAGTACACACGACAGTTTCATTTTCACAGACTCCAGCCTCGAACACTAGAGGATTGTTTGCTCTACGAAGACAGTGGCTACCCATGTGGTCCCTTCCTCACGACACCATACCTAAACCCATCCAGTGCCCAACAGGAAGCCTTCAATAAAGCCCACACAAAGACCCGTGTGGCTATCGAACACGCATTTGGGTCGTGGAAGCGGAGATTCCATCTTCTCCATTCTGAAATTAGAACGACACCAGAGAAAGAATGCACTTTGATAGGAGCACACAACATAGCCATCCTCAGGAATGAGCCAATGCACGGCCTTGACACAGAAGATCGACCAGAGCTTACACAATATTGTGGCCCTGAAGATGGAAAAGCTGTAAGGGACTATATTTGTGATAGCATTTTCTAATGTACTTATACTTGCAGCCAAAGTTACAAATGAGATGACTTATTTCAACTTATAGGCTATTTCACAAACCCCACATTTGCCAAATCTTGCATGTAAGAAAGGTAACTATGATACTATGACTTTGTGAATAATGTAGGTTTCCTTAACATAACTTATGCATTGCCTCTGACATGTTTTCTTAATGCCACTGTAAATAGACTTGTTTGGCACTCTCCTTTGCTCAGTTCACAGCAATATTATACTGAAAGACCATTTTATTGAGAGGATTGTGAAAATAAAATAAGGAAGTATTGTCTGTACAATCTCAAAGAGAGGTTAAAAACTAGCACTTAAAGTGAGTTTATCTTGTTGGATTATGAAAATTGTAGCACAACACTCCACACAATAGCTGCTCACAGATATTGTTTCACTATACTCCTATAAGCTATTTAACCCATTGACACCTGGGAGTGAGACTTAACATATTTTACTGTCTCACACCAACAGATTTTACTCATCAACTGAGGGGAATCCTTCCGCGTTTGACGTGTCTATACACCTTATTCCAAAATGGCTGCCATTTTCGCATTCTTTTGTTTCCTTGCAAATTGGCCCTTATGGCCTCGTTCAAGGGTAAATATTCTTTTGAATTTTACGTTTGAAAGCGAGGCCATAAGGGCCAATTTGCAAGGAAACAAAATAATACTAAAATGGCAGCCATTTTTGGAATAAGGTGTATGGGTCATGGTTGTGTAGTAAAATTTGGAACAGCCTCCCGAACAACATTGACGTCGTCAGCTTCATCCAAGACACTGGAATACCGGTACAATCTTTTAAGAGCCGAGTGCATAAGTATTTATTGCAACACTATTTAGCTAAATAGAAATTTCCGCTTCTTGCGATGGGAGTTCTGCAGGTGAAACAAACTCTTAGTGCCACCGATCACTGGTGTCTGATGTTGAACTGCTCTGTCTTGTTCAAGTGTCTTGAAAATGATTTAAAGTTAGTTTTTCTTTAGGTAAGCAGCTGTGAGCCACTGATTAGACCATTAAGATGTCAAATGTAGTACATTTTTCTCTACATTTGAATTTGATACTTGTATCTTACCTTTTGGGCTATTGTTCACTTAGTGCATTATATATGTATAATAAATACAGCCTCTCATGTTCACGTGAGAAATGTTCATATGTTCATATGAGAAATGTGTGTACATAATAAATGACCATTCCTGGTTGTGTGATGAGCTGTAGCAGCAAGACCATGTTTTGTCTGAAGAAGCGAGCTGAAATCTGCAAAAAGTGTCACCCAAATATGACATAAATTTCCATTGGACGTGCATGGTTCACTGATAGTAAAGAAACACACAGACAGGCTAAGCTTTTACTTAGTCAAACTCCTTACCAGATTGTCCTTACTTTAATCACATAGGTTTATTGACTTTTCACATCATCATCAAATGCTTTGTGCTACCTTCACTTTACACAAAGAAAATCAACATATCACTCATGAACCTGATGCTGCAAAAAGATGCACTTGAAGCTTGAAGTTCTAGCTTTTTTTTTCTTAAGAGATTTTTTCTCTTCAACAAAAGACATTCGTTCTGCATTCTCAGTACGTCATCTTGACAACAATTCACTTTCCTCTTCCTTTCCTTCACTACAGCAACCTCTTTATCTTCAACCTCATGATCGAAATCGTAGCTGATCGCTGGGAGTAACTGATTCTGACCCTAGAAGAATCATTGAGAAATCTCAAAACATATCTAATCCAACAGAGATTATTATAGCGCATTATTTTCAGTATTAATTGCTCAATCAATTCAATGTTGTTTTCTTTTGTACGATTTGCGGCCGCTGGTACATGAGCTATATATGACTAAAAATCTCGTAGAGTAGATGTCTTTGTCAATAACACTGAACTTCAAAAAACCATTGATCGGTTTGTTTGATACCCCAAGTACTTCGTTTATGCCCGTATTTTATATTACAAAAACTAACGAGCAATCATTTTGTTGTCTCGACATAGGGCCCAAAATCTTCGCAGTGAACGCTCAGCCTCTGAGAGTAAGGTAGCTTCATAGCTTAAAATCAGACACGTATCTTTTCCTCCAACGAATCCACATTTATCTTTCCCTCAAGATATGCAGACAACGCGAACACAAACAACACAAGCAAGCAGAGAGCGATCACATGACAACTTTCGTAACAATAGGATTGTTTACGTACCTGCTTCGAACCCATTTAAGCCGCTGAAAGTGGGTATCCTCGAAAACTTCAATAATTTTCTCACTGGACGCACTTGGGGGCATTGGCGCTGGCCCACTTCAAGTTTTCTTTGTTTCTCTTCCAACAGTTGCAAATTCTTTCTTTGCGGTGCTGTGCAAATTTTCCACTTGTCCTTCACTTCAGCTACCGTTCGCCCTGCCGTCCCCACCCCATTCACAGCATCAGTTATTTTTTGCCACACTTCGTTCTTTTTTTGATTGGTTATGTTTTTCGTTAATTTGGCCTGGATAACTGCAAGGTGATTTTTAACATTTTCCGTAATTACAGAAATTTCGTTCATGGAAAAGTTCGGCTTTCTTTTTCTTGCTCTCGATTCATATGCAACTTTTCCTTTACCTCCACTTTCCACTCTTTCCGACATATTTTTCCTTTTCCTCACACAGTTGAGTATTTTGCCACGCTTAACCGCGTCGTTGAAAATAACTGGTTTGACTGGTTTATTCCTACCTTTAATCGTGGGATAGTTAATCGCGGAATAAATCGGTTTTCAGGAACGCCTTCTTATCCCTCGATTAGTTACCCCGGGAATAAGAAATTTAAACGCCGTTTAATCTCTAATCCGAGGAGAGTTTAATCGGCTTTCCTGGAACCAGGGCCTGATGGTTTTCTCTTCGTTAGAGAGTACCGGTAATTATAATCCATCAAATATTTTCGCTCGCGCGCGATGGGTCTAAACGCGTCACGAGGGCGAATATTCCGAGCTATATTCCCCAATTTTTAAAACTAATGTTAGGATGGCAGAACGGTTTGCTTTCGTAACAGAAGAAGAGATAAACCTGCTGGTCGATAGAGCGGTACCAGAAAACACCAAAAAATCCACTTCATACGCTGTTAACGTTTTTGATATTTGTCCTTGGACATTATCTGTTCCTCGAAGCTCACAGTTTTCACGCTTTTCGGAACAGATAATGGCCGCGGACAAATATCCGAGCATATTTTCACGCCAAATGAAGGCTATTGTTTATATATAAATAGTGAATGGAAATTGTAAATTTATTCCCATTAACTATTTCGGATGCTCTACCACTGAGCAAGTCCATTTAAGTTATTAAACTACAATTGTAGGTTCTACGACAACTGCTTGTTGAAAATAAGAGGCCAATGGAAGTAAACAACCAGTTCATACTGGTTACTTGAAAAAGCTGACCTAACGAAGCCACTTTTAATAGGAACATATGGAGCTAATCTGTCAAATTAACTAAGTGTTATTTACGCATTAATTGCATCTAAACCAAATGTTTAGTGCCTAAAGAACGGTGGATAAACAATGTTCACTTTCTTTCACGAAAAAAGAAACTTTCTTCAACAAACCTTTGCTCTGTCCCATTTGAAATCAAATTGACGGGATTTTGATATTGCCCTCAACAGCAAGTTGTACGTGAACAACGACGCTGTCAAATAACGAAATAAATACAAGTAAAGGAAAAAGAACTTACAAAAAATTGCAAAAGACACAAATGCAAGATCTGGGTTTCTTTGTTTGAGCGACCGGGGGTGGGAAATAACCGTACAAATGTCACACTACTAAATTTCAAATAAAAGATTAATTGTATCTGATACGATTCCCCTGACGTTCACAAACCCTACGTTTGATTCACTGTGTAAAAGGTAGAGTCACTTTATTTAACGTCGGTAGTTCCTTCAGCTACGAGGCTGGTATCAATGGAAGCCGACGGTACGCCCTTTACCCCCTCCCTCTGTCAGTGCTCCGTTTTAAGGGGATTTAAAGCTATAGCTACACGGATCAGAGGAAAGTCGAAACAGACGTTGAAGTTACCGAGGATCGAACCAGGGACCTCTCGCTTCGAAAGCCGCGCACCAACCATCTGAGCCACGACTGCTCCTAAAGATTAAGATACTTTTCAAATAACTTTGCAAAAATCATGGCAAATAATCAACTTGAGCACAAACCTTGGAATCCAAGCTGACGCATTTCCATGAAGAGGTTATATGCATCCTTGTAAGACCGGTACTGAAAGTTACATGTACATTGCAAATAAACACTTTAAGCTGACATTTTTATCGACAACACACGAGCAGCCAGGAGATAACACAGCACATTCCAACTTATTGATATAAAACCTGGGTTCAACAAATGCTTACAGTGTAACTTACATAAAAGTCGCAGAAAGCCTTGATTACTCTCTGTGTCGATATCGTTAATTGTTCATGACCACATGCACAGTTCTTATTAACTCCTCAATATTACAAATTTAAACCAGAAAGCACGTAAAAATAATTTAATGAGTTCTTTTTGTAACCTTTGTGAAAAATTCCTTTAAACAAGAAAATTCAGCTTGTCCTAGAAATTGAAGGAACTCTTAAAAATACTAGCATATTAAAAATATAAAATTTGAATATTAAAATATTTTTTTATAGTTACCTTTAGAAACCCAAGAACCATGACCTCATACGTTTTGCCATTTTTTGTTTCCATACTGTCAAACATTTCCATTGCATAGCTGTCATTTCTAACCAAAAACAGGAGTAAACCAAGGTTAGGTCCTACATTAAAAATACATGTACCCATGTACATAACGCGTACTTTATGTCTAAAGTCGTCAGTACAGGAATAAAACTATGTAAAATTCAATAAAATTCTCCTAAGAAAATCAGCAGAGATATCAACTGCCAACACAGCATTCATCTGTTCTAAGAAAAGGCTTAATCATTCTGATGTCATATTTCATATGAAAGTGGTGCAATTCCACCCTGAGTTGATTTTGTGATGGCAAAAAGTTTACCCTGTCATGAGAACACCAATGATAATTCTCACAAACTTACTTCATTTCTGTGGTTTCATTTTTCTCGTCTTCCCTAAAGGGGTATTGAGTTGTTGGTACACAATCACAACGAACCTCATTCCCAGGGTCTCTCTTTCCTGCCTCCTTTGTTGTTGAGGAAACACAGAAGAGAGAACCTGGAAATGAGGTTGAATCGCAACTCGTACGTTTTCCTCGAATTAACAATTGTGCTAAGTAATTATTTTGGTTTTATTAGGTTTATTAGAACACCGACATTCTTTCAAGATGATCACAGATGAAACCAAGTTTTCCCTTTGATGTTTCTGGAAAAAGAACGTTGCGAATTGTGAATGATCGACAAGTTGATCATTCACAATGATCTTGATCGTAAGTTGTGAATGATCGACGTCTGCGTAATCGCCACTGACTTAAAATACCTTTAGAGTTCTTCTTAGTATCAATGATACTAAAGGTTTTGTGAGGCATAAAAGGATGACGGATGACTAACAGTGATTAACGCCTGTGGCCGCCAAACGGAAAAATGTTAGAGTACGTTTTCCCGTGCGAGGTCACAAATTTTTGAGGTTAATGACGCAAAAAGGCGAATGAACGTTGGGTTTTTTCATTTATCCCATCAAAATGCTTGAAATCTAATTTAAAAGAATACACCATTCTATTCATTCACCTCCATTCACTGGTCCCTGGATTTTTGTCACCGTCCTCAGTGATTGTTCCATTGCTACGCTGCAAGTAAAATAATGCATGAATTATTTAGATGTAATTCAGTATAAAGGACTTGTTAGCTCCCACTCCATCCCATCCACTACTGCTAATAAGAGCCCCTTATTTTAGTCCTATAGTACACATACCATAAACATCTCCAGAGTCTCGTTGAAAGTCACTCAGCTCATCGCCAATGGAAATACGAAGATTTGTTGAGAATACTTTACCAAGATTTTACAACCAGTACCCCACACACTCATCCAGAATTAGGAAAGGAAAGGAAAGGAACTTTATTTAAATGTCTAGTCTTCTAGTGCTGGAGCGCTAATTGTGGATGTCGAGATTCCAGTCGTTCAAGTTGTAACTTTCTTGTTTTTAAATTCGTTGTAAGCGCTCGTTGAAAGCACTCGTGGTAAGCGTTCGTTGTAAGATTAGTCAGGCGTCACCAGCCCGCGCTCGGTAGGGACCGGGAATCGTTTCAAAAGAGTTTGAAAGAGAACATGGCAAGTGAATTGACCTGTAAAGCGAGAGTTGTGGCCGATTAAAACAGTTTATCAGTGTGCTTGAATCAATCCGTGAGTTTGTTATCAGAAAAAACAGTTCCGACAAAGTGGCGACTCTGCCAGGACGTAATCATGTCAACATCTGCGGAAGAGGAAGAAACGAACTGAAGGTGTTGAAACTGACGCACGAAGGTTCAGACAAAATCGCTGGTACTAAATCATTATAACCAATTCAGAGACATCGCAAGCTTCTCGAGAGCAAAGTGGAGGAATGTCACGACATAAAGGCGAGAGTACAGGAATTGAAACTTGAAAAGGACGACGAGGAGGACAACATTCGAGCGTAGAGTAAAAGGATTAAAAAGAGCTTGGAAGAGTACGAAACGGCAGTCAAAGGGCTAGAAGAGTTGGAGCGAAGTTTGAGGGAACGAGAAACAAGAGAAATTCAAGAGGAGGAAGAAAGGTCGAGATGGGAGATTAAGAAGAAGTTAGAGGCAAAAGCTGACGAGAAGGATAGCGATGCTGCGGGAAAATTGAAAGCTAAATTACCGAAACTTGTGATTACCAAAATTCAGGGAACCCATCTAGACTGGCAAAGGTTTTGGGAACAGTTTGAAGCGGAAATAAATAAATCAGACATTAACACACTTACCAAATTCTCATGTTTGAAAGAACTGCTTGTATCAAGGGCCAGAGCAACCGTAGATGGGTTACCATTTACCAGCGAGGGTTATGAAAGAGCAAAAAACATACTAAAGACCAAATATGGGAGGCCAAGTGAAGTAGCTAATGCACATAGAGTTGATGAAGAACATAATGAGACTGTCAGTCATATAAGGAACAAACCCAGCAAGAATCTGTGAATTTTATGAGAAGCTGGTAACAAACATTCAGACACTCGAGAGCATGGGGAAGGAGAAAGAAATTAGAGACAAATTACCAGGCATCAGAGCTGACCTTGTGAGGATTGATGAAGATTGGCAAAGGTGGGAGTTTCCACAGTTAGTAGAGGCTTTGAGAAAATGGTGAGAGAAACCCAGTGCCCCTGGATAGCCACAGGGGTGGCAACTCTGGGAGGAATGACAAAGGTGGTGATAAGGGGTTTCAAGCTAAACAAGAGGAGTGGAAACCGAAGCCTTGTGTTTACTATAAATCAGTGGAACACAGATCAGTTGATTGTGAAAGGATCAAAGGGGTAGTAGATACAAGAAGGTATTTGAGTACCAACAAGTTATGCTACAACTGTACCGGAAAAAAACATCAAGCGGCCGAATGTCTGTCCAAGACCAATTGCCAGGAGTGTAATGGCAAACACCACACTTCAATTTGTGATAAGAACACTAGCCGGTTAATGTTGGCAACAGGGGAGGGCTTAGTGGTGTATCCAGTAGTAGTTGTGAAAGTAGAGGGAATTAGGTGTTGAGCACTATTGGACACTGGTGCGGGCAGCTCATAAGCAACGACTACACTGATTTAGTGACTGAACAGGAAACTTGATCACAAGCAGTACAAGAGAATCGAGATGATGATGATGATGATGACAGAAAGCCAGAAAGTAGAAATCTATAAGGTGCAAATCTTTAACATTAAGGGAAATTTCAGCCTGCCCACTACCCTGAGTAAAGTTGACAAAGGTGTGCTGCTGACAGTTCCCGACCTGCAATACACAGAAATGATCTTACAGCACAAATATCTAAAAGGTGTAATGATGGGTGATCAAGATACAAAGCAAGAGCTGCCAGTTCATGTGATCCTGGGTGCTAGTGAATATGCAAAGCTGAAGACAAGCTCAGTGCCGAGAGTTGGCAAGCCAGGCGAACCAATAGCAGAGCTTACATAATTTGGTTGGACCATTATGCCCCCAGGTGCAAAGACCAACTTGAGTAGCGTGTGCCTCACAAGAAGTTCTTCGACAGACTATGAGTAATTGTGTAGCCTTGATGTGTTGGGTTTAGAAGAAACCAGCAGGTGATCAGCAGGCAGTATACAGTGAATTACAAAAGCAGCTTGTAAGACATCCAGAGGGTTGATATGAAACTGGCCTTTTGTGGAAAGCTGGACACACACTCTTGCCTAACAATCGTAATGGAAGTCTTTGCCGACTAAAAACCTTGTGAAGAAACTGGAGAAACAACCTGGCCACCTGGATGAGAACAACTGGATAATCCAAGACCAGCTTGAACAAGGGATTGTGAAAAGAGTGAATGATGAGCCACAGGGAGAAAGAGAGGCAGGAGGCAGGAGGCAGTGTGGCCCAGTGGTTAGGGCGCTTGTCTTGAGATCCGGAGATCCCGGGTTCAAGACCCGCTCTGACCACTCGTTGAATCTGATCCTGGTTGTCCCTGGTTCAACTTCCCAGCTGCACTTGTAAATAGCCAACTGGTTTTCCTTTGGCCGGTTGGGATTCTTAACAGTTGTCATTAATCTGTTCCGTCGTTTCGTTGTGTTTCAATGGCCCTGAAAAGCCCCTATGGGGAGCGGTCAATTAAGTATGTATGGTATGTAGTGCACAAAGATGCGAATAGTGTTTGACGCATCAGCTAAAGCAAGTCCAACAAATCCGTCATTAAATGATTGTCTGGAGCCTCCACTTCAAAACCTACTCTGGAGTGTTCTAGTCTGGAACCATTTTAAACCAGTTGCGTTTTGTGCTAACCTCAAACAGGAAGCAGACTGTGATGCGCTACGGTTTCATTGGACAAAGGATAAGGACCCCTCACAAGCTGAGGCTATAAGATTCACTCGGCGTTGTTTTGCCTAATACAGCCACTGTTTCGTCACGGAGGAACTCTAAAGCTACACCTAGAGAACTTGAAGGCTAAATATCCTGGGGAGGTTGACGAGATTATGAAGAGTCTGAACATTGATGACATCATTAGTGGAACGGATACTGTTGATCAGGGGTGTAATTTAAAGGAGGTCTCAGTCACAGTGTTTGGGGAAGCAGGGTTCGAGTTGCGTAAATGGCACTCGCATGTGCCCGATCTGGAGGCTGAAGCTGAACTGAGAGATGAAGGCCAAACATATGCCAAGTAACAGTTGGGCGTAAAACCCAATGAGACTAAGCTGTTGGAAATTCCTTGGAACAAGGAGGAAGATACCCTAGCTGTGACCTTTACCAGGGATTCTACAGAAACCAGTAAGAGAGAAGTGTTGAAGAGTTTAGCATTAGTATTTGATCCTTTAGGAGTATCCAGCCCCACAACATTGGTGGGAAATATGATCTATAGAGAGACATGTGAACAAAGAACAAAACCTCCTGTGGGATGCAGAGTCACCATAGAAATTGGAGAAACACTGGCCAAAGTTCAAGAAAAGCCTGCCCGATGAAGTCAGATTTCCCCGCAGTCTAGCTATAGCCAAAGAACCAGTCCAGGCTATTGATTTGATGATACTAGCGGAACGGGAACAACGGCAGCTGTGTATGCAGTAGCTTATCAAGAGTTGGGAACTGACCAGGGTCTGGTTGCAGCAAAAGCTCGTTTAGCAAAGAAACGACTAACGATCTCAAGGCTGGAACTTTTGCCAGGCCATGTGGCTGCCAATCTTGTTGATAACGTGAGAAATATGTTTGAGGGTTGTGCAGTGAGGTCGGTATATGGATGGATAAATAATATGGTGGTTGTGGAACAAGAGGACAGCCTGGAACAAATCCTACAGAAACATGGATTCTGGCAAACCATTAGTATCACGCCATGGGTAGTGAGGTTTATTCACAACTGCAACTGCAGGTACAGCAAAGCAAGCCGACTGTCAGGAACATTAACTACTGGGGCTGGGAGCGGAGAGTACAGCACAGCAAGCTAAACACGGATCAGTTCCAGGAGGAGAGTCTGTATGGGTGCCCTATCTATCTACCTCCCGACAACCTGATTCACGATGCACACGTTCTGAGCCTTCAAAGGGGAGTGGGTCTCACCATGACATTAATTGGCCAAGAGTACTGGGTGCCACATCTGCGAACCCACCCACGCCTATTTTGCGAACTGACAGAACAGTGGGATCTCTCCCATTTGAATTGCTGGGTGTGGATTTTGCGGGCCCAATTGCATATAAGAAGGAAGAAGAAGCCTAACAAGGAAGGGAAGGCTTATATCTTATTGTCGCATGCAGTTTGAGTTGCTACCGAGCCAAACAGCCGACCCAGGAAAATTTACTCCGATAATGGAAGGAGTTTTACAGCTGCAGCAAAGTGGTTGTGTATGGTGATGAAGTCGGAACACCTTCAGGGCCACCTTGCCCACCAGGGCATGCGCTCTGGGTGGGGAGCACAATTTGAGGGACTTGTGGGCCTCATTAACCGGGCTTTATACAAGGGCATCAAATGAGCTAGCCTGTTTTGGAAGGAGCTCGAAGAAGTGTTGCTTGACGTGGAAGTGACACTTAATAATCGACCACTGTGTTATGTGGAGGATGACGTGCAATTGCTGGTTTTGACCCCTAGTGCCAGGATGTTCGGTCAACCCAAGCTTATTTCAGACGAAGACCTGGACAAGGAAGATCCAGATATGTGGAAGAGACCAAGATACCTGCATCGTTGTAAGAAATTCCGTGGAATCGTTGGTCTGGGGAGTATCTTAAGTATTTGAAGGAGAGGCACAACCTAAAACACAAAACCAAGGAGATGGCTGTTTAACTGGGGATGTAGTGCTCATCCAGGGTCCAGAACAAAACGGGGGGAAATGGAGCATTGGAATTGTGACCAAGTTCATTAAAGGAAGAGATGGGGTTGTTAGAGCGTTCCGGGTGAGGGCTGGGAAATCTTACCTTGAGCGAGCAGCCTTTACCCAATGGAGCTCTCCTGTGATCAACAACGAGAAGAACAAAAGGAAGGGGGAGGAATGTCAAAACTAAATCCAAGTGCAAGGGAGTTTCGCCATCCATTATAGCAGCTAATAATATCTGTTGCCTTGCATGCGAAGAAGCAACAGAAAGCTGAACATTGAACATAGCACTGTTGGAGTATTTGATCAAATAGGGAAGTGCATCGAGATTCTAGTTGCGCAAATTATAACTTTCTTGTTTTTAAACTCGTTGCAAGTGCTCGTTGTAAGCGTTCATTGTAAGATTAGTCAGGCGTCTCCAACTCGCGCTCGGTAGGGACCTGTAAAGCGAGAGTTGCGGCCGATTAAAACAGTTGTGTTTATCAGTGTGCTTGAATCAGTCTGTGGGTTTATTGTCAGAAAAAACAGTTACAACAGTGGAAACTGTAAACTGTAATCAACAAATTAACGCAAATCAAATCAAATGTTGGTTTTTGAGGACAGGGAAAAACCGGAATACTCGCAGAAAAACTTCTTGATGCAGAGTAGAAAACCAACAAACTCAATCCACATGACGCTAAGACTGGCAATCAAACCTTGGCCACATCGGTGGGAGGGGAGTGGTCTCACCACTGCGCCGTTCCTTAGTTTGCCTTTTAAGCTTTTTTTCTGGAGTTTCCAATGAAAATTGAAATACACTGTACATGTACACTGTATGAGAGATATTTAAGTTTTCGAATATTTTCCCGGTGAAGTTACATTTTAGTGCTAAAAAAACTAAAACTGAAAAACTTTATTTAAACACGTGACATTGATGAGCCTAAAAAAAGACTCGTTACAAAAATGCACGTGTATCTACAATAGTATTATTATATATATTAAGAAAATACTAAACTAAGAATCTATACTAAAAATACCTATTATTTTATACTATAAATTTAAAATAGCATCTAATTAGTGCCGGAATTACAACGACACTCGTCCTGGCTCAACTTAAGTTTCTTTAGTTTGGCCACAAAATCCTTAAGGTTTGGGGCCTCCCTAGCATGCAAAGGTATATTGTTCCAGAGGCGGCACGCAATATACGAAAAAGATCTGTGTTTAATTAAAACTAGTATTGGGGGCTGGCTGCTACCATTGCCGCAAAGATTGTAAGCACAGTTTTTGATTCTAAACATATTACTCATATAATTGGGATAGCCTTTGTACACAATTAGTGTCAGAGCTTGGACCAGGCACCTATGCTTAATGGAATCTAAATTATACTACAACAAGATCTGCTCGTAACTAATAGACTTAGGTAGATTGAAGAGAGTTCTAAGTACGTAATAATTGGTATTTTCTAACTTATCAGATAAAGTTTGATTAATTCCAATTGGTAGAAGAGAACTACAATAGTGAAAATGAGGTAGAATGTACGACTTATGTAGTTTAACTGCAGAGTAACTATCTTTGCATGAATTTTACTAAGAACCAATTTAATATGTGAAGAAAAAGTGTGCTTATTGTCAATCAACACTCCCAGCAACTTAAGTTTATCGATAGTCAGAATATTATTTGACTTTCAGGTGAGCTCATAATTCACAGTACAGCAAATTACACACCTCTTGTCCTGAAATACCAAGATCACGATCTTCATCTAACTCTGAATCACTTAGTAAGTCCTCCTCTAAGCTTTCCATCTTTTTCCCTTCAGATTCTATACTTCCCAGAGTTACCTACAAGCACGCAAGACAACATGCAAGTATGCACTATTTAAAAGTGTCACCTTTACAAACTTAAAGTTAAAATGCAAAAGTACTAAAAAGAAAATAACTCTTACTAACCGAATTCATGCATGAAGGACAAATTATTAAGGGGAAAAAACAAGGATCTGTGACTTACATGTACAGTACGGACCAAGAGATGGTTCTTATATCTCTGAGGTAATAAAGGTGCACAAGAATGTAAACTAGCTAGTCTAGCGGAATGTTCAACCGCAAAATAATTCCGGACGTACATTGTACTTTCACAGAGATATAATTTAAGAAGTAATATTTTTGAGAATTTTTTTAGAAGGAAAAAGCATACTTTACTTATCAATAAAATAGGTTAAAAATAGAATTACATATACAAACATGTAGTATTTTGACTGATCTAAATTTGCACACCTTCGAATGTCAAAGGAACAAATGAATAATATTATGTTGACAGCCGTAACTGGTTTCAAAAGTCAGAAACACCATAAGCATCATATACAGATTGCAGATCTTCAACCCTTATGGCCTGAATCACAAAGGGGAGGATGCTATGTGTATTTTACCAGCACTGCAAAACACTTGGAAAGGCACATATTGACCCTGTTTAACAAAAACAACATCACCATTGTCCCTCACCTCTCCAAAAGCCAACACCTGTTTTGCTGGAATATTTCCTAGGTGTTGCGCTGCCAAATCAAGGAGGTCATTTTGACTGTCCAGTGATACTTCAATTCCTTACAAATGCAAGACACAAAAATTGAAAAAGACACTGTTAACTTCAAGACAACCATAGCTAAGGTACATTTAGGAAGACATTGCAACCAGGATGACAATCAGATATGGTTTGATACTATGAAGCTGATTTCCATGCCCAAATCCACTGGAATTTCATACCTATTCCAATGGATTCCAATTATTGGAATTTGTGAGTGTACATTTATTTGTTACCATTGTTTTTAAAAACAATCCCATGACAACCTCAACCTTTGATTCTTACAGTGCTTACTAAATGGCCTAAACACTTCTGACAGACAAGTAACTCATCCAATAACAGACTACAATGAGTAATTCCTATGCTTGTGGTGACCGATTGCCTTGGGTGCAGAAGGTATCTACTTGCAAGACACCCCCACGTGTCTACCCATCTGGTAATGTACTTTTATAGAGCACTCACGGAGTGACAGTAAGTTGAACATATGTTTTTAAAATGCATTTGCCTTTTCGTTTATTCCTTATTTTTAAAAATTAATACAAAATACTTGGTAATTTTATTAACCACAAATTCTGAAGTTTACAAAAATAGATGGAACCTGCCATAAATTTAGTCTTCATTTTTTACTAAAACCAAAATATCAAAACAAAAGCACTCTAAGTCTTCAATGGTTAGAAAATCTTACTGGTATTTGCAAGCAAAGTTTTGGTTTTTTAAATTCGTACTAACAAATAATAGTCACAATTGTCTACCGTATATTGTGGTTGCTCATGGGAGCCTTTGATTGTTGATGCTAGGGTAAGCTAAGTGTGCAACACATTCTCAACCACTATGCATTGACGATCAGACAAAAGAGTAATAATACGTACAATGTGCTGAATTCTACCTCATCATAGTCTATGTCACAAAGGAATCACGTAAAACTGCATGAGCAAGCTACATGTATATCACTGTGCGGTAAGATTTTGATCATGGCAGATCTTCAAGTGAATGAAAAGGACCACAAATCCTCCTATAGCAGAGAAGATGATGAAAGCGCAGTGCTAGCAGAAGAAGGCAAAGAAATACAAAATCTTGACACCACCGGTGTTGAATTTCTAGCTTCTAATGTGATGTGGAAAGCCATTTAAGGCTTAGAAAAGAAAATTACCCTTTTGGCAGGAAGGCCAAACAGTCACATCACCGATGCCTCACTAAAGAGGAAAATGCCTCAAACAGCCACGGCAGAGTCAAAGAATGTCTCAAATCCTCAACCGGGACCCTCAAACAAGAAAGCTAAAAGTTTCCGATGACTCGTCAGGCGATTCTGGAGATGAGGTGAGTGCCATGCTTGGAAGCAAGCATTTTTAGTTGGCACATGTAACACGCATGTCAGATTGAACATTGACAACACAACAGCAATGCCAACAATCAATAATATGGGCACTAGCTGCTCAGTGCAATGTCATCATGCAGCCTTAGATATTTGGAAATGGTGTATAGGAAAAAAAAAACATCTGGTTATCTGCAGAACATGTTGCAGGCAAACATATAATGGTGCAGCTGATAGGGAGTCAAGAGTGATTTAAACTAATACTGAGTGGATGCTTAACCCTACTCTTTTGCATAAGGCTCTTGACAAGTAGGGAGTCTCCCCAGATGTAAACATGTTTGCATCTAGACTAAACAGTCAAACAATTTCCAAGATACATTTCCTATAGAGGAGACCCTGGGGCAAACTCAGTTGATGCATTTTCTTCCCCCTGGAATTCACTTAATGGCTATTACTTTCCTCCTTTCAGTGTGATCCTAAGGGTTCTTCAGAAGCTGGAAGATGGGCATCTCAAGTGTGGTATTCAATGACCATGAGAATGTTGATCAGTTGTCCAGTTCTCCTGCAGCACAATCCTAAACTACTAGTTCTACCCAGTCATCCACAGGAAGTTCATCACCTACACAAAAAACTGGACCTTCTCGTGTGCCACTTGTGAGGAGACTGTTGCATGCAAGCGGCCTTTCACAAGCAGCTTCAGACATCATCCTGCATGCTTGGAGAGAGCAATATCACACCTATCAAGTGGGAAAACTACTGCCACTCCAAAGGGATTAGTCCACTTTCAGATTCTGTAGTTCAAGGCATTAACTTTCTCGCAGACCCGGTCAGTTCAGGTATCGACTATAGTGCAGTTGACACAGCAAGATCAGCCATCTCAGCTATACTTGTTGTTAACGGCTCTGTAACTTTCGAGGCACACCCCTTGAGAAGCGGTTTCTCAACGGTGTTTTAAACAGAGGCCCTCATTACCACGTTATTCAGTCATTTGGGATGTCAATCAAGTGTGTGACAATCTCCGTTCCTACCCTTCTATTGAGAACATTTCTCTAAAGAAGCTTACACTTAAAGTGGTCATGTTGCTGGCACTGTTAACCAGACATAGAACACAAACAATTCATTCTTTAGACACTAACCATTTGGACATGTCAGATCAGCAGTTCACTTTCTACCTGACAAGTCTCCAGAAGCTGTCTAGATCAGAGAAACACCTTAAACCAATTGAACGTAAAGCATTTTCCTTGTTTGCTCATGACCACAGGGCTTCAAAATCTCACGTGATTGCTCTGTTCCTGACTATGAATCGGTCAAATGTACATCAAAATTCAACTTACAGGTATGTTTCGTTTAACTTTTAAATTTTAGTTGTAAACTCACCTTGTTCCTTTAGTCTTTCAAAGGCCAGGATAGCATTCTTAGCATCATTTGCCTGGATAAAATCTGAGGAAAAACATTGAAATAATTTAGAGACAGCCGGAGCTTAGTTGCCAGTTTGATCCCTGTCTCATTTGATTGATGTCTGTTTCGAACTTCCTCAGATCAGTGTAGCTGTAGCTTTGAATATCCGTAAAACTGAGCATGGATGGGAGGAAGAGGGTAAGAGATGCACACCAAAAGCCACAAGCTTATCAGTGGCTAATTGTCACAGGTTACCCTCATAAAATAACAACCTCTACCTTTTTTTAACAATTAAACGAGAGCTCACCACCACTAAATTCTTCAGTGATTAAATTGAAAATTAGTGATTAATTTAAAAAGTATTTTCTTTAGCTCAGATAACAATGAACCAGCCATCGAGAAAAGAAACCTTTGTACTGAGGTACTGTACTGTAGTTTTTTCCTTCACCACAATATTCCCAGGTCGCAAATAAATTAATACATTAACACTGTAAATAGCCATCTTAACTTGAGGTTATAATAATTTTATTGCATCAAACATATTGAATGCGACAGCAAAAACTAATTATGGCTGCTGCCCAGGTACAGTAAACTCACATTTTAAATCTTTTTCACTTTTAGAATCAGCAGCTTTAGCAAGTCCTGAGATCCACACCTTAGAGACAAAAAAAGCTTGAAACCTACCCCATGACAAAGCAATGTTAAGACTTCAGATGACATACATTTAATAAGTACTGTATTATTAAATGAGAAATTATGCATGCCCTACTGTCATGAGAATTATTGCGCCACAGTCACAGATGTATGACTTAGAGGTTCTCTCCTGATTTTGGTTTATTTCTGCAGTTTAAATGTATATTTTTAAACTGATCTCAGCAAGTGAAACAAGAAAACAGAGAAACTAACACTAAAAATTTGTATTCCTCCAAAGAGAAGACAGCATTCCTCTATTTGTCATTCGCCTTCCTCAATTAGTTCAAGGGACAAAGTTGTTCATGTACAGTACTGCCTGAAATTATTGACCCCTTTACCGCATCATTCCTGCGTCACCCTGTCGCATCTTTCCCTCAGTATTCCCCTGGTAGGCTGATTTTCTGCCGAGGGTAATTTACGGCTAGGCTCTTAAGTTGCCGCAGGAAAGTCAACCGAGGTAAACCCTCGGTAATTAAAATTCTGCAGTGGAGTTGGAAAGGGTATCTGTTGACTTTTTTGTTTCGATCAGCTAGATTATAAAGTTGAAATCCTACAGAAACTGAACAAGTTTCTACTGAAAATTGTGAATTACAAAGAGGATCATAGCCTCTAGTCATAGACTTTGGTTGCCCTTTCCTGTTTTCTGTAGCCAGATTCCGACCACATTTCAAATCTTCTTTGCGACATACTTTGATTGCAGTGATTATTTCGAAGACTTCTAGTGGACTGTTCATTCAAAGGTTCGATGAGTCAATTTTGTCAACGTTTGTCCCGGCTGCCAAAAGAGTTGCAAGTGAAAGCACAACAAGAGCACGTCAGCAAAGATGGTTCAAGCATCAGACTATCTCAAGTTAAGAATTACATGTATATTGTCTTTAAGCGAAACTTAAAAATTTCCCAAGTTTGTTTCACTTGCTGGTTTTGCATTCTTTATAATTCATATGGAAACGATGAGCATTCAGATAATTAAGAGACTTCATTTCTCCACTAATCACAGTGGTGAGGTGATTCCTCAGAAAACAAAGTTGTCAAATGATTTTCTTGAAACTTTCCCTGAATGTTCCCTAATAATCCCTGTTTTGAGAACTACAATAAGTTTGAAAAAAATCTGGATAGTAAGTCATTTTCAAGGGAGTTACCTTAAGGACCCTTCTTTTCAGTCAGTCACGTAGTCAATGGTCAGGATGTCACGCAAAGCTCATTGTGTGACATCCCGAAAGACGACTGCGAAGGAGACCACATTCTTTACGAAATCCCACTTCAACACAGTTTCCATTTCATGCACAAAAAACAGAGTAAAGCTATAGAGAAGACAACTCTGAACTGAGACATAGGACTTTATCTTGTTTATCTTCATGCTGTGGACATCATTAATCAGTTACATTTAGCCCTTAGTTGTAAACATTTAGCGCTGCTCTCGAAAAACAAAAAGAATACTTCATCCAAAAAGAAGGAAGAAAACAATTTCACCCGGAGAAAAAAAAGCCTGTCAGGTTTGTGCCAAGTTTTATCGGGCTGACGACTGATATTTACGTCAGACCCCCTGTTGACTAAATCAATCCAGTCTTGACTTGTCCATTTGACCTTGCACTGAATCACTTGCCTGGCTATTAAACTAGTTGATGCTTTATTAAACCATTTGCCGGTGAGTTAAGTCATCTGTCTAAAATTTGACATTCTTCTGCTTATTTGACAAGTGCAACAGATCACTGTTCTTTAACCGAGAGGAAAAAAATTGGCATACCTTGGTGGCATGCGACCACTACCCGTGGCAAAGACGAGGTATTGCGTCATCTCAAGGGGTCAGTACTTTCAGGTGGTACTGTACAACATTTCTTGTCATGCCACATAATGGCTAACAGGTGTGGAGACAATGACAGATTATATCAATGAATTAGATTATATCTGCAGTAGCCATTTCTCTTACTGATATTTCCCTCACAACGAAACTCGCAAGTTTTCCAGTGCAATAATTATTGGCAGGTAGTGTCATTAGTGTCATTGCCAACTACATGTACTGAGAGGCACAAGTCACACCTACAGTGTAAGATGACAGTGCAAACTGTTTTGCATTTAACTTTTGAAAACAACATTGGATTGCAAACGGGTTTGTCAAAACCCTGACCTAATACTCAACATCTCAGACCCTCTGCACCTTAGGTATCATGAGAAGTCAGACCTGAAGACACTTGGAGATCTGTGAGCTCTTTGATTTTGGAAGTGTTAATACTGAAACTTGGGACTGCACAGTAAAGGTAAAACAAAATTTAAGCAATTGTTGCTTTTTTATAGACAACTGAAAAATATAGCAATCATTACCTACATCAATGAACAGCAAGCATGAAGCATCCTCGTGATGTTTCTTAGCATTATCATTGGTACTTCTTGTATTATTATCAGAAACATCATCAACCTGGGTTTTGTCTAAATTGTTCATAATCCCACAGGATCAAAAAGATTTTGTCACAACTTCTTCAGGGATCTCTCTCCATGCTCTTAACACCCACTTACTGAAATCATACTTAGCTGAGTTGTTTGGTTTCAAATATAGGAATCCCATCACTATCATTTCTGTAAAAGTTAATTCTAACTATTGTCTGAACTGGATACAGAACAGCAAAACGAATATATTCTAATTATTCTTTCTTTTTTAATACAGGTGATCTTTTTTTGGTCTACAATGACAATGATTGGTTTGACTTGTAACAAACACATTACCAAGAGTACATTACCTTGAATTATTTACAATTAAGCTAAAAAATATTTTTTATTAGAAAAGGGAGACCACAAAATAAGTTACATGTAGGAGTATTACTGTTACATTGTTTTGAGGAATTCATATGAGGACAGTTCTGAAAACAACGTTTTAATCATGAAAGTTTTTTTGTTCTGTATGGTACAATGTATTTTATAATATTTTTACTATGATGCTCTAAAAATTAAGGATAATGCCCTGGACACGAAAAAAGGTTGGAATGACAAACTCACCGGATTTGGTTCTCTGAGAGGGAAACTTCCTGGGCATCTCGAGATGACAAATGCTGCTGCTTCACAACCAGATTGTTTGGCTGCTAAACATGCTTCCTGAGGAAATCAAGTTACTAGTAGTTAATTAATTTTAACTAGCTCATAAATTCTTTTATCAGGTGCATGTTATACAAAAAGAGACCTGCTGGATTTGTGATTCCAATCTGGTCTACTGCACAACCGTATATATTAACCTGGCTTAAGACTTCAAATCATTTTACTTACTGTAGGTTGCTGAAACAAACCTGCTTGGCTTTTGATCTTGGCAGTAACACTAAATCTTCGATAAACTCAGGATTTGGTAGGTTAGGTACCTGAGGGGGAAAAACCTCGAATAAGATAATATTATTATTCTACATGTAGTTGCACCGATGTACAGCTCTAGGTTGAGATGCTGCAGAGTAGAGTAAATACTCATGTATAAGAGGAGTTACATGTACTAAAACAAGGAATGACCTTAAAATTAATGAGCTACAACAGTATCCAAAATGACCTAAAATGACATTTTTTGATCATTTTAGATACTGTTGTTGTTCCTGCGAACAGGTCAAAATTCAAGGATAAGTCATCGCTGCTTAATTTAAACTCGTTTAATGAACCAACATAACACTGAACCTTGGTTTGTGACAACAAAAACATAGCCGAAGAAAACCTCATGCTCGATCTGGTCCTACACTGCGCATGTCTGTGATAAAACTAGTTCCTAGTCCTTCTGAACAGTTGTAGCTCATCGTACATTGTAGGTCATTTTAGATTCCGTTGTAGCTCGGTTTAGATCATTTTAGGTCATTCGTTGTTTTTAGTAACTACTCGTGTATAAGACACACCTTTCAACCATTGTATTTTACATACATGTACATGTACAATGCAGGGTTAAGACTTGGGGTATGGCCTATCTAAAAGGCCACCTCTCTTGGTGTATGTATATGTTACAGGTAAATTTGAAATTCAGGTTGAAATGATTTCAATCTAGGTAAATTTAATTTTAACCTGGGTTGAAATTGAAAATACGAAACATGAACAAAAATTTAATCACTTGTTCGCAAGTATGTGTATATTGGTAAGTAAATCAGTGTTGGAAGGAAGGGAATATGGTTAACGTACGTTTTTCATGAGTCAGTCTGTAAAAACGCCTTTGGTTGTTATTAAGTCTAAGCATTGATTTTAAATGGTTAGAATTAAGGTTGGGGTTAGGCATACTGTGCCTTATAACCAATTTTGCTTTTGTTTCTAAGGGCTTTTTAGATGGACATTGCTCATTGATGAATCTCATTTAGAGGGCAGGGGGAAACAATATTAATTAAAATTATCTTCTAAGGAATAAAAGAACCGAAACATACGTGATTTATTGTGGATTTTTAATTTGCTTAGTTATTTGCTATATCGTTTAATTTGCCTATATGGAATTCGTAATAATCAAAAGCAAGTAAAAACAAAACTTTAAAAAGTCAGGAAAAAGGGTTTTGTAATCTTATTGATCAGAAGCCATTTTGTAGGCTCTTTGTAAGTGTTATTTCTTTTGAATTTTAATTCTTTTTTCAATTTTGCTGAGTCTGTTTGTAGTGATAAATCCAAATATTGTGATTATTTTGACAAATCCCCCTCCAAGTTCTACAATTTTGGCAAGTAGCACATTTGGATGAAGGGGCATTTCCATTTTCGTTCTAGTAATTTTCAGCGCTATACATGTATAATCCTGAAGTTTGAACTTCTTTTTCTTCTTCCCTTTCTGGTGTATGATATCTGCAAAAGGTAGACTGCTGGCTCCCTACAAATAGCACTGATAAGCAATATTTAAGTCTAAGCACCCATTTCAAATAGTGCTCATAAACAGTATTTAAGTCTCTGTGTTTGCGGCGAAAATTGGTTTGTTATCATGACTAGAAATGATGCCTTGTTCCTGGTGTATTTTGCATAGCGACGTAAATAAACTTAATTAGCACAATATTTGACTATTTGTCCTTCAGAATCAAGATCTCAGCTCTTTCAAACAATTTTTGCTTCCCTTGCACTGGAGAATCAGAGCGTTTTCATTCTTCTTCAGATAAATTTTGCCACCCTTTAACTTGTTCACGAAGTTCCATCGCCAGCCTTTTAGCTTTGTGGATGAGCTGAAAGTCTCATTTTATGTCATTTACGCATGTGCGAAATGGTGGTTGTCGTGAAGGCTTGGAAATAGCTTAAACTCATTGGTAGAAAAAACATCTAAATTATCTCAGTTGCTGATTCGATGGCTTAGCGGTTCATACAAAGGAGATGAGATCTCGGATGCCCAGTGGTGCGAGGGTTCGAATCCTTGGAGCGGTATGCAATTTTGGTAGTAAGTAAGGACCGTAAGGGGGCAGGTAAGGGAGAGACAGAAAGTGGAGGAAGGTAAGGAAAAGGCGGAGAAAGCTATTTTCTTTTTTTATCCCCCTTAAAATCCAGGCCCCATTCTTTTTAATTACATCCCCCAAAAAGGAGAAAACTCTTTTTTAGAAAGTTCAAAATAACCTACAATAGGTTGAAAAAATTTGACCTAGGTTGAAAAAAATCAACCTAGGTTGAAATTAAATGAACCTGAATTTTATTTCAACCTGTAACATATACATGTATAAGGCTATCATCAGTCACAAAAACTGTTGGTGTTGATCACTACATTTAAAAAAAAACTTAAGTTTTTACAAGAATCTAGAGATGTTTTTTTTAGGGACTGGGCCACCTTCACATGCCAACTGACATGGATACCTTATAGACAGACAAAATATTATGTTTCTACATGTAGGAATGAAACTTGTGTACCCCCTGGAAAGAACAGGGTCTTCAATGGCTTTTACTTGTTTTCAGAGAGAAGCATCAATTCTACTTGAATTAGAGAGGCTAGTTCCTAAAAAAAATTCTTACAAGTGCACTGTTGGTGGGGAATGGAGTGAAACACAAGTTTTTTTAATCACTATAAGCAATATTTGTGGCCTGACTTTTTGAATGCTAGTCCTTCATCAAAAGGCTTCTGATGATTGATTCTACCCACATCTGTTGTCAGCCATTGTCAGAAAAAACCCCTTGCAAATTGGATTAAAACTTACAGGTTTGACTGTTGATGCTAGAGCTTTCAGTACAGCCATTGGATCTCTGCAATGAAATTACAAAACTAAAACAACTGATATGCAACCAAGAGGCATGCTATCTCTCAGTATTTAGTAAAAGGGTACAACATTGTTATAATCAGTAAATAATAACTGTTGCTTAATAATGATGCATTTATGCATGCATGCATTTTATGAATTAAAGATAGCAAGATAGTAACAAATTAATAATCAGAGTTTTCATAAGTATTGTACTTTACACAATTGAACATTTCTTTACATTTTTTTACAAAAAGAAGTTAAGGTGAAATGTAAAATAAATGCTCATGAACTTTGATAGAAATTAAAGATGCATTGCTTATAATGCAATTGGCTTAACTACCAAGCTAGTTAATGATCACTCCACTGTGCATGTGCTGCACCAGCCACTGGACCATTGTATCCTTGTAGGTTTTAGCAGTATAAAAAGTCTCTGCTTACAAGCCAGAAGGCCAATCAGGCCAGCAATTATCTCTGGTTTCATTAGCATGAAGCGACCAGGAGTATTTCTACTCTCCCCTGGATGGGATGCTAGTCCATCGCAGGGTTACCCCCAGCATTTCGCCAGTACCCATTTATACACCTGGGTGGAGAGAGGCAGTGTGAGAGTAAAGTGTCTTGCCCAAGAACACAACACAGTGTCCCGAACACGGACCACTCGCTTGTCTCAGGAGACTATTGGTCATCTGGGAATGCTCAGACGCAAGCGATCCGAGATCGAATTCGTGCTCTTCCTTCTTCCAAAAAATTATTAGCATAATTATAATAAAATTATTTACACAGAAAAAGGCGATTGGTGAGACTGATAACCGATTGGTGTTCATTTATGTATGTTAATCCTAGATGAAGAACAACAATAGGCCTTTTGCAACTAACGATCACATGGTACAAAATCCGCTATGCTGGAGGGCAAGCTCATTATGATTCCCCAACTCGGACATTAAAACAAAGAGACCTGAACCAGTCAAGCTTGACTTGCCTATGTTTTAACGTCCCAGTGGGGGATTAATAATGAGCTTGCCCTCCAGCATGGCGGATTTTGTACCATGTGATCGTTAGTTGCAAAAGGTCTATTTCCTCTGAAAAAAGATTAATCATTGAATGTTGATTGCAGGGATGGCATAGTGGTGAGAGCACTCACCTCCCCCCAATGTGGCCTGGGTTTAATTCCCAGACTCGGTGTCATGCGTGGATAGAGTTTGTTGGGTTCTCTTCTCAGGCTGCTCTGAGAGGTTTTTCTCTGGGTATCCAGCTTTCCCCTCTCCTCAAAAACCAACATTTGATTTGATTTCATTTGCATTAATTTGTTGATTTCAGTTTACAGTGCTCCAGCACTAGATGACTAGACACCTAAACAAAGTTCCTTTCCTTTCCTGTCCTTTCCTTCCTAACTCTGGATGAATGTGTGGGTAATGGTTGGAAGAAAGGGGGGGGGGGGAGGGGGGAAGGCTTAAAATCTGGGTACCAGTATTTATGGAAAGTGTACTATGGGTGGGTACTGGTTTGGAAGAAGGGGGGGGAGGCTTAAAATCTGGGTACCAGTATTTATGGAAAGTGTACTATGGGACTAAAACAAGGGGTTCTTATTAGCAGTACTGGATAGGAGTTGGAGCTAACAAGTGGGTTTACACTGAATTACATGTCAGAAATAATTCATGCATTATTTTACTTGCAGTGTAGCAATGGAAGTTCCTTTCCTTTCCTAATAATATCAATGATTCCACAGTCTTGAACTTACCTTTTCTTTACAAATGATGCTTCTATTCCTGAAACTGAGCACAAGTTTTAATTAAAAAATGACAAAGATGGTTAGGCAATGGACTGAGATTTGCTAAAATAATAGATCAATTTCGATATATTAAAATTCAGTCCGAAACAAAAGGCATCATCTCGAGGCTCTGGGGAATAAACTCATACAAATCCTTATAGTTATTCCCCAGAGCCTCGAGATGATGCCTTTTGTTCCGGACTGAATTTTAATATATCGAAATTCAGTGTTCTCCCCAGGATTTTGGGAAGGCCACGGGGCATTCTCTCGGAAGCTTAATCTACCATACAAAATTAAGACTTGCAAAAATAGCAAAAGCGAATTGTCATGCTGTCTAGGAAAACATAAAACTTAAAAACATGGAACATCCACCCAAACAGCACATCCTTGCCTTACTCTTTGGGCCCTTTGATTGTGTTTTCTGCACAACTTGCACAACATACCACTACCACTATTTAGTATTATCATCTTGGTTAGTCTTAAGAAGCCAAGGGAAGTCCTTCAGCCACGTTGGATCAAGCCCTGATTTTCGGTGTTTGGAATCTGTGGATGTTGACGGACCTTGTGTTGTTTCCCGAGGCTGGACTACTTCTTCCAAATTACTTACACTTATATCTCTTTTCCAGGGTGAAAAAAGAACTTAATTTGCTTTGACTAGCTTTTCGTTTCTGTTCAGAGGATCCTGAGTTTGTCGAAGCCGCCATTTTTTGACAACCTTCCACGCACGTGGGAATTGAGTTTAGTATTCCATGTAAAATCCGTAAAGTGCCCTTGAATTTACGGCAAACTGAAAGACAGCTGCCGTTCAACGAAACGAGCGGATGACAAGTTTCATCACCTTTCATAGAAGGGTAAATGAACTGAAACCTTATCAATTGCGAGAAAACACTAGACAATGCTTCAGTATCTTTATTGAGTGTTTTTCTTTTTTTAATTATGGACAGGATCCCAGTTTTACATGTTAAACTACGTAAGGTCACTTGTTTTAAGCCAGGCGGCAACGATTTTTCAACGAATCAAGCACTACAGCTCATAAGCTAGGTTCTACATGTACATGTATATATTTAAACTAAATTTTAGCTTGTACATTTACTTTTCATTCTTGGTTTGATTTCAATATCCAAGAACAAAAAAGATGAAAAAATGGAAACAAAGGTAATGCTTAAAAACAGAAGAGGTACATGTACTTTACATGTACTTAATTTTTTTTTGTTTTACTAGTGTTTTGGTTGGCTAGCTGTTTTTATGTATTCTTTTGGTACACTAAGACAAGTAGCCAAATTTGGTAAGGGCTAACGTTAACTGCAAAACACCCTGCCAGAACCAGCAACAATTGTTAACATTTCATGCTGTTTTTTGAAGAATGAGGCAAAATACACTGCATATTACATATATTCTCTTAATAATAATAATAATAATAATAATAATAATAATAATAATAATAATAATAATAATATCTTTAAAAAAACCTCCAACCGAGCAGACAACACACCCCGAGCATTTCTACTTTTCTCAATCACACCATCGTCCTCATCACCTTTCCTTGTCAAACCTTCACTGCCAAAGGTCCCTCCACTCCACCGCAATTAAAACTTTCAATGATACTGGCCTGATGCCTTGATGTAGCTTATCGATCGTTTTAAATAACATGTGTTTTGTTATTTGCTATTTGCTATGTTACTTTTTCTAGGGGTCTTCATTTTCCAGGTCTACGTTTTCCACACATCCACACACATACTGTACAGTATGGTGTCCATGGTCCGCGAGAAAATGGGATAATCTTGAATATCTCACCTGAATCAAAATGCCACGAGCTGAAATTATTTTTCCCTGAAGACAGAGTTTTCGTTTCTTGCGATAATATTAAATTGGCAAGTTTCAAACGGAAATATTTTTCTTGTAATTCAAAAAAAGGTGAACATAATCACGAGCCCTTTGTCAGCGAATTTGGTCCTTGGTCCGCAAATCATGTAAGCAGTCCAACAAAAATTCCTGTGAATCCTGATAATTTCTGTCCGAACATGACAATTTAATTATTCTTTATTATCCTTGATATATCTCAGCTACAGCCGTATTGGATGTCGTTGTGAGTATAGAATCTGTTTTATTTTCAGTTGCTTGACATTTTCCCAACACAAGCTCCATTATATGACCGTATAGGTATTCCAGACATTCAAAAGAAGGTAACCTGTTCGTAAACATGTATAAAGAAGATTTTGAAAATATTCAGTTAAAGCAAAAAACTTTTTTATTTATCGAAGGTTTTCTTTATCTGCTTTACGAGATTTAAGTTCTCTGGGGTGATAATTAAGTAGTATAAGTCGCGGACCAAGGATCCCTATGCGAAAATTGTTGATACTTTTCAAGAGTCGATAAAACAAAAGTTTAAAACTCTGCAGAAAATTCGTTTCCAACCCCAAAAAATAAGTTTATCTGTAAAACTGTTCTGAAAAAAGACACGTGTTCCCGTTGCGTTTTATCTTTACACAAGCCAAGTAAACATGACCATGTAAGTTACAGTCAGCCGCAAAAGTAGAGACTTTCTAGGAAGACAAATTAACACTCCTGTCAACAAACTTGAATTCCGCACAATTACCGATAGCAGGAAAAACGAAATTTCGTCATGTGAAAGAAGAATAATCAAGAAACCATCGGACACATTTGTTTTTGGTGATATTTTAGTAAACGAGGAAATATAACATCATGTTCGGAAAAGTCGCGGAACAAGGATCGATCTCGCGGAAGAAGGACACCATACTGTACCTTCAAACACACGAGAGCAAATTAACTTACGATGATTGTTGTCAACTTCATGTGCCAGAGAGTTTGATGGCGCTGCGCATATTGACCTGCATAAAAATCCATTAGTTTCATAAGCTTACAGGCAATAAGCCCCCATCGTACAATGTACATGACCACCTTTCAGGAATTCTCCGATGGTCATTGCACATCTTCAACACACAAGGTTAACTCGAAAACAGCTTTTATATAAAAAAGATGTAGAGAATAAGAAAAGATGGTGTCGAAGAACTTTGCCAATTTTACCTCAATGTTGAGTTCCAGGGTATGCGAAGATGTTTCAACTTTTTTGCACAACGGCAACACAATGCTGCCATCTTGATTTTCGAGGTCACTGATGACTAGGTACCAGCTTTTCCCTTTCGCAAAGTTAGCGCCTGACAGTAATTGTGAGCAGGGATAGGGATGATGTTGGAATGGAACTTTGTATAGATTCCGTAGAATCCGCCTTGAACGCTGAAAGAGGTGGTAAGGTCTTATGCCCCATTCACACCAAACCTTAAACATGTTTTAAACATGTTTAGTTAAACACGGTTTCAAAGTGTTTTCTTTTTAAATCATGTTTACTGACTTTTGTCGACTACGCGAATTTAGCACAGGTGAAAGCATAACCTGAATCTCATGGAAAAGCCAGTCCTACATTTTTCTGTGACTAATTTTTATTTTGTTA
>NC_090874.1:33232018-33269518 GCF_036669935.1 Montipora foliosa
TGTTGTTCACACTAGCAATGAAAGCTGAACTTTGAACCTACTAGCCTCCCTTCAGGGCATTTTAGGAGATGAATTTCTCTGCACCCCACTAATGACCTTTGTTGGGAGGGGAAGTTACATCCAACCTGGTGCGAATCACTATTGTTATGAGTTAACCGTGAGTTAGATTTGAGTTATTAATGAGCAAAAACAATAGCTCTGCATGTCCGTTTCACGTTTTGATACATCCCCTTGCCGTTCTCGTCTTGACAGCGACGTGAAATAACCAAATTTGAGGTTATGTGGAAGACACGAGCAACTGACGATAAATTAGGGTAATGGAGCAGCTTTTGTAACGTACAATGTGACTGGCTGGCTACCCTAGGCAAAAACAAAACACTAAACAATTGAAACAATGCCTTAGACTTAAAAAAAATAGAAGCTCCTCACATAGCTTGTTCTACTGACAAATTATCAATTTTCTCACCAAACAACAACACCGTTCATGAAAATTACTATTCTTGGAATGTTGATACACACTTTTCATGCCGAATGACTTGAAATAGTCGCGAAATTATCACAATAACAGGAGTAATGGTTGCTTACTATTTAGCCAAAAAATCCGGAAATTTCCGGAAAATCTTTTCGAAAATTGTGGACAACCTCCAGAGATAGATGTCTGGAATTGGGCCTATAATTAGGGTAAAGGTTAGCGTTACTTTTATCTTAGGGTAAATGCAGTTGTCTATTCTCATCCGTCTCGCTCACAACTGTTGCTGAGTATGGGCACCAACAGTCTCGATCTGTCGACTAAAAACCTAGAAAACGAGGGTGGGTAGGGTGGGAAAAAGCCACAGAGAAGAGACTGCGAGAAGGATAGGCGTAAAAGGAAACGAAAGAGAACAAATTACATGTTAAATCTAAACTACCAAGCAGCTTCAAGAGAATAGCGTCTTTCCTTTGTTTTCTCCCCCTTTTATACGTGCGAGGTGAGACCGCTGAGAATAGTTGTCTATTCTCATCTGTCTCCCTCACACCTATTGCTGAGTATGGGCACCAACAGTCTCGTGTCGAAAATAACCCTAAAACACTATGGAGGAGACCACAAAACCCACGCAAGAAAATGCCCATCATCATAGCGAGAACCCCAAACTAAAAACCCCGTCCTCACAAAACAGAAAGTAGGAATGAGGAAAGGCAGAAACGAAGTCCCATAAAAACTTGTCCTTTTGATCCATATGACGATGGAGTTCACCCGCTCTAAAGGAACTTGGGTCACGGGAAGCCAAAAGAGAGACGTCCGCAAAAGCTTCTCCTGGGTAGATCATGGTGGCCGGACGTGTTTCATTGACATCCACTTAGTTTTGCACAGTAGACGCTTCTCCGACATGTAGTCTTTTCAAATTATAGTATAAATATTCTAGAGTAAGAAATGCGCCTTTGCAAACGATAATGCCCGCAAAGAAAAATAAGAGAGGCGATCGTGGCTCGGTAGAAGAAGCCGAGACAAGTACTGCGAAGAAGACGGCCAATATGGCCGCTGACAATGGTGCAGGAATTGAAGAATCTATACACAAGATAAACGAACAAGAACAGCCAAGCCTCCTCGAAATCAAGCAGTTATTGGTGGATATTCAGATCCAAATAGCGGCGGTACTCACCGAAAATCTAAAACTTAGGAAGGAAATTGAAGAATTAAAAGACTCCGCAAATTTTAATGAGAAGGAACTCAATGATCTGAAGGACTCCTTGCTAAAGACGAAGAACGAAAACAAGACCTTAAAAGATTTTCTGGAGGAAACGAGGAGAGAGCTGAAAGCGGTGAAAGATGACTTTAGAGAGCAGAAGGAAGAAACTGAACAATTGTGGTCTGCTTTCGACGATTTGGAACAATACACGCGAAAGAACTCGCTAGAAATACACGGAATACCACAAAATGCATATTCGGATACGGATACGGCAGTCATTAAAGTGGCCGAAGCTTTGAACATAACTGTAGAGCCCGAGGACATCGAGATTTCTCACAAGCTGAGGAGGGGCACGGCTATTATAGTTAAATTTTGCAGTCACAAGGTAAAGTCCAAAATTTACAAGGAACGCGTTAAATTAAAGCATGTTAAAATCTCGGATCTTTTTCCAAGTTACGCTTCCTCTGGACAACAGCACCGAATTTTTGTTAATGAGAACCTTACAGCTTACAGGAGAAGGATGGTCGGAAAAGCCAACAAACGAAGGCAGGAAGGAACGCTTACTAGTGTTTGGACGTTGGACGGTAAGATGTACATTAAAACCTCGCCTGAAGGCGCCCCCGTAAGAATTTTTTCTGAAGAAGATCTAGATAACTTATAACTGTTTTGGAATGTTTCACGGCTGGTGGAGAGCGTCTCTACAATTTGCAAAGCAACTGAGAGATACGAACTTTTCCCGCGACAAATTATCTTTTAACCCTTTTATCAGTTTATCAGTTTTAGTATATGTCTTTCTGTTGGTATACACAAGGTTCTTTGCTCCCTTTCAGTTTATCTGTGATGCACTTTATTCTTTATTATTACAGTCGTTTGTACGCTTTACTTTGCACTAAATGGGTATGCTACATTTCAGAGACACATATCAGAATAATTTACCGTCTCATTACCCTTGGGGTGAAAACTGTTAAATTCCTCTCTCGTCTTAATAATAACAAAAGGAATGGAACTTAGAATCGGTTCAATAAACGCTAGGGGTTTAGGAGACAAGACTAAGCGACAGGAATTCTTTAACTGGCTTCGAAAAAAGCAGTTATCAATTTATTTCATCCAAGAAGCTCACTGTACGGAAAACAATATGCATGATTGGCGGGCCGAATGGGGGTACCAAGCTCTTTTCAGTTGTGGCACTAGCAAAAAGGCAGGTGTTATTATATTGTTTAACAATAACTTCTCTTTCCAAATTTCGCGAACATATTCTGATCCCGGGGGACGCTTTCTAGTTTGTGACATGACTACAAACGGGAAACAACTGACTTTGATAAACGTATACGCACCAAATGATGACAATCCCACTTTCTTTACTTCTGTTTTTCAACATTTAGACGATCTCAAGTGCGATGAGATTATAATAGGAGGGGATTACAATTTAGTGCTGGACGTTGAGAAGGATAAAAAAGGCGGACTAGCAAGAACACATAAAAGATCGTTGGAAGTTATAAATAGCTTTTCCGGTGAGTTTGACTTGATAGATGTCTGGAGAGTCCAAAACCCTGGATTACGACACTTCACATGGAGGCAAAGAAACCCAGAAATACATTGTAGACTTGACTTTTTTCTCGTAAGTCATTGTATCGCTAATAACACCACCAAAGCAGACATTGTCCCAGGTTACAAAACAGATCATTCAATGATCACCTTGCAATTATCTCTGCACAATAACCAACGAGGACGAGGATTTTGGAAATTAAACACCTCTTTTCTAAAGGATGAAGAATATGTAAACCAAATTAAAGCAGCTATAACTCAAACTAAGCACGAATATGCACAAGATAACACTGTCACACCTGGGCTATTGTGGGAAATGATAAAATGAAAATTAGAGAAGCATCAATGAAGTATGGAAAATCAAAAAAGGAAAATATTAAGCAAAAGAAGGATGACATTGAAAAATCAATAAAAACCCTCGAGGGACGAATTGCTAATACCCTTGCAAATAACTCCCAAGATTTGTGGATGGAATTGGACATGAAAAGACGCGAACATGAAACCCTAATTGAATACCAAACAAAAGGAGCTATTATAAGATCTAAGTCTCGATGGTATAACGAAGGTGAGAAAAATACTAAATACTTTCTTAACCTAGAGAAGCGACACTGCAAGCAAGGAACAATCACTCAATTGAAAATTAACGAAAACAAGCTGGTTCAATCAGACAGAGAAATCTTACATGAGTGTGAGACTTTTTATAAAAATCTGTACCGTTCCAAAACGCAAGTGAGCGACTTTCCGGAAGAGTTTTTTCCACCCACACGAGAATTATTAAATGACGAAAAGCGATCCTCTTGTGAAGGCCAGTTAACTGCTAAGGAATGCCTGGAGGCCCTAAAAGACATGGCAGCAGGGAAATCACCTGGTACAGATGGCCTACCATGTGAATTCTACATGGTTTTCTGGGAAGACATAGGAGAAACCCTCACCAGCGCTTTTAATTTCTCCTATGAAATATGTAACCTGACTATATCACAAAGGCGAGGAATTGTCAAACTCATACCCAAAAAGGATTCTGACCCTATCTTGATTAAAAATTGGCGTCCCTTAACTCTATTAAATTGCGATTACAAGATTGCTTCAAAAGCCATCGCGAAGCGAATCAAAACAGTTCTACCAGAGCTAATATCAGATGATCAAACAGGCTTCATTAAAACCAGATGCATCAGTGACAACATACGTACACTAGATAGCGTCATCAAATATACAGGTAATAAAAAAATCCCTGGACTTCTCCTTTTTCTGGGCTTTGAAAAGGCTTTCGATACTCTCGAATGGTCTTTTATCAACAAAACTCTTCAACATTTTGGTTTTGGTCCCTCGCTGTCAAGTTGGGTCAGGCTCTTTTATTGTAACATCGAAAGCTGCGTATTAAACAATGGATGGACAAGCAATTTTTTTAAGCTAAGCCGAGGCGTCAGACAAGGGTGCCCTCTATCGCCTTACCTTTTCATACTCTCTGTAGAAATACTCGCTGAAGCCATACGAAATAAAAGCGAAATTAGAGGTATTAAGATACAGGATACTGAATTTAAATTAAGCCAATATGCAGACGATACGACGCTCATTTTAGATGGATCTGAACAATCCTTTAAGTCTTCGCTTTCTTTGATAGAAGCTTTTGGTAAAATATCTGGCCTCAGACTGAATGACAAGAAAACAGAAGCTCTCTGGATAGGGTCTAAAACAAACAGCAATCAAACATTTTGCCCGGAAATGAATTTTAAATGGCAAAAGGGAAAGACTAAGGCACTTGGCGTTTGGTTCGCAACGGATCGCGATGCGGCAATATCTTTAAATTACAACGAAAAGCTTACGAAAGTTAAATCTATCTTAGGATGCTGGAAATTTCGAAGACTTAGCTTAATAGGGAAAATTGTTGTTCTGAAGAGCCTAGTAGCATCGCAACTTGTATACGTACTCACATCGTTGCAAACTAAGCACCATGCAATTAAAGAGATTAATAGGATGTTTTTTAAATTCTTATGGAATGATAAAGGTGATAAAATTAAACGCAAGGTTATCATCAATGATTATTCTGAAGGTGGACTCAAAATGATCGATATTACAACTTTTAACAAATCCCTTAAAGCTACCTGGATTAAAAAATACCTGAACACAGAAAACTGCAGCAAATGGAAAGTTTTTTTTGATCTAGAACTCGCAACATATGGAGGCAACGCCGTCTTTAAAGGAAACCTAAACAAAAAAGACATTGGTAATCTAAACATAGAAGACCCTTTTGTTAAAGAAGTTATAGAAATATGGTCTGAGACCTTCTTTGAGAAAGGAATAGTGTCCAAAGATCACTTTCTAGCTCTACCTCTCTGGCAAAATTCATTAATAAGGATAAACAATGCACCAGTACTATGCAAAGATTGGCTTTCCAAAGGTATAACACAAGTAAAACATTTAATGGATGATTCTAACAACTTTCTTTCCCTTGCCAGCTTTCAAAATAAATATCAACTAAAAGTCAGACCACTAACTTTTTTTGGCATAATCTCTGCTATTAAACCTTTACAGCAACAGATTCCGAGGTCTCAGCTGAAGTATGACAATTTCATGAACACGTTCCTAAAGCACCAAAAACCATCGAGAATAGTTTACAAGAAATTAATTTCTGACCAAGCGGAACGACCGCTATTATCTCAAGAGAGGTGGCAGAAAGAAATCGGGTCCACAGCCAAGGTAAAAATTGACTGGAGAAAAGCCTACCTATTGTCTGCTGCGTGTACAAAGAGTTCCAAATTAATTGACTTCAATTTCAGATTTTTACATAGACGGCTGGCGACCAATAATTTTCTGCAAAAAATAGGAATTAGAGAGGACGGAACATGCACCTTCTGCCATGATAAAAAAGAAGATCTGTTCCATTTATTCTGGGGATGTGAAAAAAGTAGAATTTTTTGGAATGACCTCTCTATATGGCTGCAGGCGTGCCACGTGCTTTCAAAAGAGAACCACTTAGGAATGGAAACGGCCTTAGGCCTGAAGCCAGACGACTCCAATTTTAAACTCCAAATTAATTTTTTTTGCCTAATGGCTAAGCACTACATTTGGATTTGCCGTTCGAAAGAACGATCCCCAACCCAAAACAACTTCTTGCTTTCCCTGAAACAGACGCACCAATTGGAAAACAACACAATAAGAAATTCAAAGAAATGGAAGCCACTTCTGTCCCCGCTGCAACGAGTCTCCTAAACCCTTAACCTTAACCTTGAATTTTTAAATATTGATTCCTCTATTTTAAAACTATCATTATAAATGTAACCCTAAAGGAAAGAGATGGTTTTTAGAAGTGCTAGAAGTCGTATGTCATTTATTTATTTTATCTATTATTATTATCTTTTCTTTTTTTTTTTCTTTCTTTTTCTTCTCATGTTAGAAAACGTAATTTTAATGCAATTAGTGCTTAGTAGTGCTGTAATTCATGTCACGTTCGTATTGCAATACTCATTGTATCGTTTACTGTAGTTTGCAATGTTTTATGGTGTAAGTGTGCATATTTAAAAAATAAAATTATTATTTATAAAAAAAAAAAAAAAAAAAAAAAAAAAAAAAAAAAAAAAAAGCTTCTCCTGCAATAACCGAGGAAACGAATTCTTGTGTAATATGGGCGTTGTCAGTGAGGAGTGATCTCTGATAATTTACCCAACGCGCACAGTTAACAGAGACAATTAGGAGTCTTCTCCCAGTCATAAAAAGGCATCTTGGAAAACTAAAACAGACGACAGTACGTAAGGCCCAGGGAATGGCAAAGTCAGCCCCGATAATCCGAGAAGGAACATAAGGTTCCCTTAGAGAATGTCTGTCACCCGAGGGAAGACGAAAACGGGAATGAGAAAAATAGACAATATAAAATATATCAAATAAGAAATCGGTAAAAGTGGAGACTAAAAGGAAAAAAAAAAGGTAAACAGGTGTAATTCTGAGATAAGAAACAAAGAGACATGCAGACAAGGATAAACAAGGCACAATTCGCCTAAAGGAAAAAAAAAACTTTATTGCATAAGATGATACAACAAAACTATGTTGAAGGACGGGGAGGCCGCGGCTGAGCCGAGACAGAAGAGGAAGGCTGACGAGAAGGAGCGCGTTTCCAACACTGGGGAGACTTGTGCCCTGGTTCACCACATCTGTAACAAATAACACGCGGAGGTGGCCGCTGATAGGGGTGAACAAACGGTTGCTGATACGGCAATCTTCCCCTACGCGTCTGTGTGCGATATGGGATGAACCGCTGGAAGGACTTATCAATCTCCGAGACCGTTTCGGTAACACGGGAAAAATCCTTGTCGGCCAACAAGGCGAGGAAGTACGCCTTAAAATGCTCAGCAAGGACGTGAAGCTTCTCTCTCAAAGTCGAAGCGATAATATAACTGGCGGCCTTGGGGTCACTGGAGGATTTTGCAACAGAAGCCAAATCTTCAGCATAACGAAGAGCTTCGTATTTGTCGAAGTCCTCGGGTCTTCTGCCACCGTAATATGATATTCTCTGTATCAGTGACTCGACGGTGGTGCCTTGTGCACTCTCGAGAGCTTTAATACGCTGTTGCAAAACGTAAAAAGGAGTAAGCCGCGCTAATACAAAGACAATAGAGAAAACGCAAGATGAAAAGGAACGAAAAGCCAACAAACGTATTTTGAATAAGACACGCAAAAATAAGAACACAACTTAATGTAACAGCTCTGACTAGGATTGCAAGCCAGGAAAACGATTGCGACCGAGAGGCAGGCTTGCAAAAGCGGGACTACAAGCTCGCGAACGATAACGCAGGGCCGGCAGAAATTAAAATCTGGGACAAAACAGTAGCTAGAAGGCATAGCGTACACCCTGTGACATTAAAATGTAAATGGCACGAAAGAAGCAGGGCAACAAAGGTAACAAATGAGAAACCGCCTGCATAACCCAAATAAAGGGCAAGGTGAAAAACATGACGGATAAGTTGAAAATAAACAAAAAATACCACAGGGAAAAACGAAAGGCGTAGCAAACAAAAGGCAAATTTAGGAAATAAATTAATGAAGCCCAAGTAAGGCGAATGGCATATGAAAACAAGAATAAAGTGACAAAAACCGAAAAGGTAAACAAAATCAAAACAAAATAGCCCGCAAGCCCAAAGACGTAGCCAATGAATGGGGAAAAATGTTAACAGCACACCAAACGACATGCGAAAAAAGAATTACCCGCAAAGCCCACATTAATTAAAGGAGCGCAGACGTTTAGCAAACCAAAGGAAATTTTAGCCCGCAAGGCCCAAAACAGGGGCAAACCGTTAACAGCAGGGCAAAGAACATACAAAGATAAAATTGCCCGCAAAGCCCACACGAAAAGAGGGCAAACGTTAAGAAGCAGGGCGAATAATATACTAAACCAAAATATAGCCCGCAACGGGAAATAAAATAACATATGAAATTAGAATTGCCCGCAAAGCCCACGTGAAAAGAGGGCAGACGTTAGAAGCAGGACAAATAACAAACCAAACCAAATTATAGCCCGCAAGGCCCACAAAGAAAGGGCAAAACGTTAACAGCAGGGCAAAGAACATACGAAATAAAAACTGCCCGCAAAGCCCACACGAAAAGAGGGCAAACGTTACGAAGCCGGGCGAATAATATACCAAACCAAAAATATCCCGCAAAGCCCACACGAGGGGTAAAAACCTTAAGAGCAGGGCAAACAACATATGAATTTAAAAAATAGCCCGCAAAGCCAACAAATAAAAAGGGGCAAAACGTTCAAAGCAGGGCAAACCAGCAAAGCGGTAAAAGTAAAACAGGGCGGACAAAAACAAACAGAAGCGTAGAACCGAAACAGAAACAAAACACTCGAGAACCAGAACGAAACACGAGACAAAGGACAGAGAAATAGCTGTTTATCCTAGTTGAGGAGCAGCATTTGGGGGACACTTTGTGACGTTAATTGTCTGTATTCCGAGACACGAGTGATCTTGAAGTTGGGGAAACTGAGAGCCAGGGGACACTTGGTGACACTTATTGAAATCGTGCATCCAATCTTTTGTAGACTTCATAAAAGTGCATTGGAGTTTGAAATCCGCGTGCATCTAATTAGGGTCAATCCTGGACATATCTGGCCTGCATGGCAGGCACTAGAAAGGGGAAGGGACTTTCGTAAAATGATGAATTTCCCTGCTATGACAGGGGCATACTTGGATAAAAAAAATCCAAGTACCTCTGGCTTTTCGGTGGCAAGCTCCGATGCTCTACCTCTGAACTTTGGAAACTCGAAAAACTTTAGCTCTATGATAAACGGGAGGTTATAACCAAATACTCTTTGGGAAACGAGAAACATCTTAGAGAAAGGTAGAAGGCATTGCTTGAATCGAAAGTATTTTTAGTCAATGTAGAGTTGGAGGCTTGGAAGGAATTTAACCAAACAAAAGCCTTACTGAATGCAAATGGCTACTGACTTTTCTGGCGATCAGGGTCCGGTTGTTTGAAAGCCGATTATCTTAATCCAGGATTAGTGTAAACTTGTTTCATGTTTTCAACTTTTCGGTGAAAGTTTGTTTTGCTTATTTTTGTTTTTCGAGATTGACTTCGTCTGACGTAAAGTTTTGCTGAATATCAGCGTTGAACAGTATTTGGAAGTAGAGAAATACACTTTTTGGTTAATTTTTAATCTGGGATTAGCGTTAATCGGCTTTTGAACAATCGGGCCCTGGGGCCAGTTGCTCGTAGCCTAGTTAACGCTAACCATTGATTAAGAGATATCAAAACCTATAGGTTTCCATGGTATTTCATGCTGGTTAGCCCTAACCATGCTTCGAGCAACCCAGGCCAGGAAAGTAAACAGTTATTATTTGACACTTAATTAGAATGAAAAGTAAAATATTTGACATGACTTGTTTTCCACAGCATTCGACATGTTAAAGGATCCATTTATGTCTCTAGAAATCCTAATTCAATTGGGTTTCGATCGTATTTTGACAAGTGGTCAAGACTCATCAGCCTTGGAGGGTTTACCAACAATTGGCCATCTTATTGAGAAGGTAAGTTACAACGTCCGTCTCCACTACATACGAGGCAGTCATTGTTGAATCTAGTAGCCCTTTTCTAGAATGTCCCGAAAAATTTCGGGTGTCAAAATTCCATCCTTATCTTAAGAAGGGAAAAGTTTTAGTTAATCAATTTTCACAATGATTTTGCTACTAAGGCTGGTTTTCACTAGCGACGGAGTCGGAGTCGTAATCAGAAGCGCAGAGCGATAGGATCTAGTGAAAATCAATCAGTCGGAGTCGGAAGCAGAACACCGATTCCGCTTATGACTCCGTCACTTATGATCCTGTGAAAACTGCCTTTTTGGAGTCGGAAGCAGAAGCGGAAGTATAAACCAATTACAATACTCGATTCCAAGCATTGTGATTGGTTGGTTCTTTCGCTTCTGCTTCCGACTCCGACAATCTAGTTTTCACTGGATCATAAGCGACGGAGTCATAAGCGGAGTCGGAAGAAAATGGGAACGTTCTGATTCTTCTGACTCCGATTCCGTCGAGCTTATGACTCCTCTTACGACTCCGATCTTTGATTTTCACTAGGTCATAAGCGCTCTTACGACTTCGACTACGACTCCGACTCCGTCGCTAGTGAAAACCAGCCTTAATTAGTTATCTTGAATAAAATCTACACGCAAACCTTCCCGTTTCACCGTGACTGTTTGAAAACATTGATAAAAAGTGATAAAATCGATGCCTTCTGAGATGACCAACGAGTTCACCTTTTTAAACATGAACTCAATACATCAGTTAAGTAGGATCGTTCTTGCTTTGACAATGTCTGGAGGAGAAACACTGTTTTTTCGATAACGTCGTCGCGCGGATCGAGTCGAATTCGGTAAATAAAAATTTACACACAAACCTGCCCGTTTCACCCTGAATGTTTTTGTTCAGTTTTCCAATAATTTATCCGCTAAAAGATAAAATTGAAACCCTCTCAAATGAGCAAAAATAGTTGCTTGCTGGATCGCAAAAGCGGGTCGTGGGTGACAACTTCGCATTTAAGCGAACAAACAAATCGTGGTAGGCGATAAATTAAATTAAATTTCGACCGTGGATGTTTCGTTTCTAGCTTTCTGATTGGTTCATTCAATCTCCGTAATTAGCTCATATACCGTATGCCCTAAAATGATTGCGTCAAGTGTTGCCATGCTGAAAAATATGTGCGGGAAGCGAAATTTTCCCGGAAACTTAACAAATCGAATGTGGTTCAGCGTTGTCTGTACTCTTGTCGATAACGATATTCGTCATCACAGTGGTCAACATTTGCTGTGGACTCACTCGGATGCGCCTAGTGAGTCCACAACAATCGATAAGAGTACAGACTCCGCTGAACCACATTCGATTTGCTAAGTTTACTTCAGAGCTTGACCAAGATCGTGGCACAAAGAAAGAGCAGGCGATGTCGATAGCTTTCTCGCAATCTAATTGGTTTATTTCCCAAATGAATGACGCGAGCAGCGTTGTGTAGACTCTTACCGACAATGGCAAATTAGCCAATCAGATTGCGATATTACAAGCAATTGTGGTAAAAAAAAATTCCATTTACGCTTGCAGTATTGGATACCAGACCGGTTATAGCCAACTCGGCGCAACGCACTTCGTTGACTATTTACCATCTCATATACAACACGTGCTCATGGATTAATAACTATTTAACAATTATTCCATGAGCATGCGTTGGATATGAGATGATAGATAGCCAACGAGACGCGTAGCGCCGAGTTGGGTATAATCATCTTATATCCAACAAGCGCGAGTGGAATAATTGTTTTATTATAAAAACGCCCCCAAAATATAGAAAACTAGACTACAATAAAAATAAAAAGGCCCGAAAAATCACGCATATTCTTGCCGTGTTTGTAGATCATGGTATAATGGCTCATAACCTATGATGGCTTAGCCAATCAAAACTCTGGCATTGCATTATCCAATGATCCAGTTTTTAATAATGTCAAATATACCATTTCTGAGTTAACAAGTAAGAATACGTTTTTTTTTCAAACGTTAGCCGCTTAGGACTTATATTTCAGCAGATATATCTGTTAGAGTGTAATATTAAGAGCTACTGTTATTCCAATGCAAGCCATCTGGAGCCGGTTGCTCAAAGCCGAGTTAGCGCTAACCGTTGGTTAAGAGGTATCAAAATCTATAGGTTTCCATGGCGTTAAACGCTGTTTAGCGCTAACCATGCTTCGAGCAACCCGGGCCTGATCCTTATAAGTAATAGAAATGTGCCCACACAAGGACAGAGACAAAATCTCTGGCATTATCCTCGATTTCAAAATAAGTTCAGGTGTTAACGACATAGCCGTTATAAAATGGCCGTTATATATGTCTGTGTATTTCTTGTTTCCCCAGGCAAAAGAAAGGATTATTATTGTACCGGGTGAGTTATATTGACGTATTATCAATTTGTCCAGTTTAATATTTAATCCAGCCACTTTACTTACTGTTTAATACAGTAACATACTGTCCCACTTAATGCAGTTTAACAGTTTTACTATCAAATCTATCAATCTCTGTAATTACACTTCTTTTTAGCGTGTCTGTGGAACAGCCGATAACGACTTCTATCTACCCTGAAAGGAATGTACAGTGTATGTGCGAATATCATTTCTCTCTTTCGTTTATCCCCGCACTTACGAATATATACATTTCTTTCATCGAGTCCTTTTATACGTGAACATATGAACCCAACAAACTGGCCTGCTCCCAACTGTGTGGCTTCAAAGCTCAGTTGGTAAAGGGTCCCCAATAGGATTTTTAGGAGTCTGAGATTCGGGATTCTAAAGAAATATGGGCGCGGGATTCGGGATTGCATTTATGGACGGTACACGCGGGATTTAGCGTTAATGCGAAGCGGGATCCGGGAAATCGTCACTTTGAAGCCCCGAGATTCGGGATTTCTGACGGCCAAAAATTAAAAATAAATACAACTTTCGCCATCGGCAACGTCGGAAACGACCGGAAATTTAAGTGTACGAGAGTGACAGTCCCACACTCCCTTGCGCGTGTTTTAGCCTTTCAGTTTCACGACTGTAGCCTTTTATTGATTGTGCTAGTAAAAGTAGCATAATGTCCATTTTTTGCCCAAATTATGCTCGTTTTTCCAAATTATGCGATTTGTTCTTAAAATTATCCCTTTTGCAAAATGAGCGGAACAAGGATAAAAAACGTATTACGATCGTGTAGCAATACTTTTTTGGTGTCACAAGCTCCTCTTGTATTGTATTTTGCTTCTATGTCTTAAGCAACAGTGTCTGGCTATGTTTGGTCTCGAGCTGCAAGTTACCGGGCGGCGTGGCTGACGCCATTTGGCAAACTTGCAAATGAGCAAACTGTGTTGCGTTGAGCGCGTCCGTCGTTGTAGTGTAGTGGTGTAGACCTAGGACTATAGATCTGGGAGGGTCCAAGTTCGAGTAACGGCAAGTACATAGTGCACTTCTTTGTTTCCTTACTATGTTGAAATGTTGAGACTGAATGGACAATTGAATACAGAAACCGATAAGATGATGCGAAACATGAAGATGTGTTGAGATGGGAAAGACAGAGCTTGAGGGAATGTATAGGAGTTTTCAATCCTTTAATAGGGGGCTGATTAGGGAGAGTGCATATTCAGCTTTGGTAAAAACGGATTCAACCTGAGAACGGATTTTACCGGCAACAGATACACTATGAAGGAAAATCTTTTGAAGTACTACACTCCACAGACTGACAGATATTTAAACGAAAAGTTAAAAAACGGTTAAAAAAAATAATCGTCATAGGGACTTTAAGGTCAACTGGATCATGAAGGTTGGTTGAAATGACTAACAAGGCGTATTCTAAATCAACTGTAGTTGTAATTCACCTTTATTACTCGGCGGCCATTTTGGAGTCCGTGGGGAATAAAGGTGCTGAGACACGAGGGGTCATGTTGCAGCGACAAAAAAGTTGTGTAGTGCACAGTGAGGAGACATGTAGCAGGGACAAAATCACAACATGTGCACACACATGAAAATGTTGCCGGGTACACGTGCCAGGGATATGTTGCAGCGACATGTCCTCTCGTGTCAGCTGATACTTTTATAATTGTGCAACACCAATTTTGGCGTGATTTTGTCCCTGCGACGTGTCCCATAAAGTTTAACTTGTTCAACCTCACATATCTCTGGGAAATGTACCCGCAACATTTTCATGTGAGTGCACATGTTGTGATTTTGACCCCGCTACGTGTCCCTGCCACACTTCCCTGCTACATGTCACCTCAGTGCGCAAAACACAAGTTTTTTGTCGCTACAACATGTCCCTGCAACATGTCCCCGCAACATGGCCCCCCGTGTCTCAGCACCTTAAAGGCTTTGTCTTTGCATTGTCTTTGCCCGTCTAACCTCACACTGAATGAGAGGTTTGCTTCGACATTGATTGATATGGGTCTATTGACGACAAGGTTTGGACATCATGCTCTGATGTAATGACCGATAAAAACGTTTGGGATTTCGGGATAAAGGGAAAATCTTGGTCGGGATGGCGGGATGGAAGAATCCTATTGGGGACCCTCTTTCTTGGTAGATCATCGCTCCGGCATTGCATAGGTCATTGGTTCGAATCCCATTGGAACTACCTGAATTGTTCAGGTGTCTACAAGAGACGATTGCATAAATCGTCCAGATAGGTACGAGGATAATTTTTCTCTTTGTGCTGTCTAGCTTGTTTTATTAGTGGGCCTTAATTATAAGAATGACACAGATGAAAATGTTTTATTCGTTAACCCAAAATCCATCCTTTTTCACAGAAGACTCCTGCCGTTAAGAGAACCAAAGCTGATCGCACTTATACTTCTTTCCTTCAGTTTTCGATGTTGCTTATAGCCCAAGTGCTCATCGAAAAAATAACTATTAAAATACTCCCTTTTTTCTGAAATTCGCGGACCATTTAATATCCAAAGTGAACCAAAATGTTTTTTTCGGTTGGTTACGTTTTTTTTTTGTAATTTCTTTAAGGTGGAGGAATAACTGAACGCAACCTGGAGCGTATTTTACGAGGAAGTGGTGCTAAGGAATTTCATTGTTCAGCGCGGGCCTCTTTATCATCCTCAATGAGTTACAGAAACACCAACACTTCCATGGGTTCAAGTCTTAGTCCACCTGAATTTGTCAACAAAGTTGCAAGTTACGAGAAAGTGAAAAACTTTGTATTCGTAGCAAGATCAGTGTTAGGTTGACAGCAGGAATGAGTTTGTGGTGACGTTAATCGGCAGTCAATTGAAGTTAGACAATGCGAGATTAAGTTGCAGCACAAATGATAGATATTCATGAATAATTTCAAATTTTGAGGAAAGGGATTGCTCTGAGAGTCTTCATGAGGAAATCTAAACCGAACTGTTACCACTTGGCGACTATGCTGATCCACGGTGAGGGCTTCTAGTTAAAAAATATATATACAAAAAGTTCGGCTTCTTAATTTTAATGTAACGATGACAATGGTGGTGAAACAATGAAGATGAATTGTATATTTAAGCATTTGAAAGCTCAAGAATAATGTATTTAATTTAGGTAAATTGTTTTGCCAGATATATAAGTAGATTCTAATTATTTTCAGAATTCAAATATACATACATTCCTATATATACCGGTACGCAAAACTCTATCATCAACTTTATAGGAGCTCTAGATTATTTGAATGATAACATGCAAGGCTTCGGAGGTATTACATAAGATGTTAAAATGATAGCAAAATTTCTTAAGCGTATTTTCTGTATCAAAACTCCAATGCACTTTTATGAAGTCTGCAAAAGATTGGATGCCCAGTTTAAATAAGCGTCACGAAGTGTCCCCTTGCTCTTCTCCCCAACTTCAACAATCACTTGTGTATCGGAATACTGACAAGTAACGTCACAAGGTGTCGCCAAATACTGCTCCTCAAGGATAAGCAACTGCATTTACCCTAAGCTAAAAATAGCGCTAAGCTATAGCGATGTTTCTTGTTTACAAACATTGACGTGACATTTCTTTTGATCATATGTTTTGATATTCAAATTTGCCAACCACGGAACAAAAGAAGTGATTGTTTCAATAGCCAATTAGGTTCTGGTTGGCATATTAATAACGTCACGAGAAACATCGCCATACCCTTACTTTATTGTTGGAAATGGGTATCCAGCAAAGGCTTAGACTAAAGGGACACTTCGTGCTGGATGTCAAAATTGGACCTGCATCTAACTAATTAGGTGCATTCTAGACATAGGTGACAAAAGTATATAAAAGCTCGGAGTTTCAAAAAATTACGTGCGCGCGTCGGGATAAAAACAAGCATCTTTTGTTATGGAAATTGTTTACAGAAATTTGCTTTCAAAATCTTTTGTATTTTTGATATATGCTTGATTTTATCCCGACGCGCGCGCGCGCGCGCACGTGTTTTTTTGGAACTCCGAACTGTCTTATTAAAAGTTCCCAAGAGAATTTTACCTGTTTGGAAGTAATTATTTTGTATTCGTGACAATAATCCAGTCTTTACCTCATAAAAGGATTCTTTTGGGTCTGAGTGAACTTTTTTTTTTTGTCAGGATTACGGATTCTCGAAATCTCAATTAGATCGTTTAAAATGATCATCTCCGACTTTTTTTACTGAAGGTTATTGGACCCAGTTGCACCAGTAAATTTTGGATATTGGGATTAGGGTGAGTGTTGTTGGCAGTTACTCTCTATTCTCGTAGCTTGTAAGACCAAAGCACCCTCACCAAACGAATGACATTGCTTTTTGTTATTTGTTGGAACGTCACGAAAGATTGACAAGACGAAAGAGTCCTTAATGATAGTTTCGACGAAAAGATATCGATTTTCTTTATCCATCACCACATTCTCCAGGTAAACGTGGTACTCAACCCCCTTCTACTGTGTTCATTACCATCTGCAAACGACATTTTAACTCGCCCTTGAAATGTCGATCAGTTTACACGAACAGAAAAACTAAGTCTCTCGCAAAAAAGCCATTTCAGCCTTTTGTATCATAAAATAGCATGTATTGTTTTTGTTTTCACAAACACTCCAGATTTGCTCCATGACAAGGAATGGGGTCAATCATGATGAAATCTATTGAATGAGACGGCTAATCCGCAGGTGGATTTGCTTCTTATCAAAGCGAGATTAAAACTGCCCAAGTTCGACTTTGGAATTTATTTTAAAGTCAATAGTTCTTAGATTTACAGTAGAAGGGTGTGTAATATTGTCAAACTCGCTGAGTGCAAAGTGCAATGGGCTTGATTACAAGGCGCTGTTTCGGGAAAAAAGCCCGCGCTCCCCCTCTCTCGGGGAGGAGCGAAGCCTGGACTCGAGAGAGAGGCGGAGATCAAGCCCATCCAACATGATCCTTTTTTTTTTTTGTTTTATTTGCATATATACAATAGACGAGACAGAGAATGCTCTGCTCGCCCTTACTTGACAACGTTAAAGGTTATGAGCAAAAATACAATATAATGGTTACATTTTGTGAAGAATTCAAAGGTAGTGAAAAACAAAAACCAGGTGAAATTGCTATTATAATAGAAGTTCTAGCTTCCTACATTCCCAGAAGTTACTTAAATGTCATTTACACTGGATTTGTGTTTGTTTGTTTGTTTGTTTGCGGGTGTTAAATAATTCTTTATCACTGTATCCCAGGATTTGTGGTAGCAGAGAAAATAAGTAAATAAAAAAATCATGTTCTTGGATTGGATATGAACCGGGAGTCTCTACTCTATAGGAACCGCTTCTTTCCGCTTCACCACTGAAGATCAAGATGCCGCATTCTGATAGAATATCGCTGCTGAAGAGTAATTGGGCCTAAGCTAGATTAATAATTTAGGCCTAAGATTTGACTTTAAAATGTTTAGCTTTGTCGTGAAGTTTGGAAACCGACCTTGTGCAGTGTTTAATTGAGGGTTTTCATCTGATGTCACGGCGGCCATGTAGGTGTACAGAACAATGCAGTAAAATATCTTTCGGGAATTTGGCTCTATTATTATACAAAACGTGTGGAACTATTTTCGATTGTTTTGTACACCAACATGGTGGTCTCGTCACGTGGATTAAAACCAAGAATATTGTTTTTTGCCGAGTGATAATACGGCACTATCAAATAGTGTTTAAAATATTGTCCCTGAGCAGCTAGGGGTGTGGTGGTCAAGTGGTTATGTGACGGGTTAATCAATATTCCCGGGTTCGAGTCCAATGTCCATACACTTGGGTTTACTTTCAATCTCGTACCCAGAGTCCTCGGACTTTTTGGTCAGCGGGTGAGCACCCGGAAAGACTGGGATAATGGACTCCATTTTCCCAGAAAACGTGGGTTCCGATCTTATTGCGCATGCTTGGGTTTAAACGGAAACAGAAAAGAGAAAACAGTAAACCGTAGAAATGGCGGATTGAAAGTGTTCGAGAAACAAAAATTGTAGAAGCTAAATATATTGCGCAAGAGCCGATAAAACGTAGATTTGATTTTAATGGTGTGCTATATTTCGGCGAGCCAGCTCAAAATATTTAGCTTCTCAACTTGTATTACGCCGATCAGATCAAGCCACTGATCCAACCTACACCGACAGGAACGTCCAAGGTTGCTTGCTTCAAAGCTCAAGAATTTTAGCCCTACACACCAGAAAAGAAACTGGAGAAATGATCATTGGCTTGCTGTAAGAGAGAGGGAAGATAAAACTTCTGACGGTTTCGGTAAGTGTATTTTTAGTGCTTCAGCGTGCATTCCATCAGAACACCATCGTGCAAGCAACACAATCGACAAATGTTTGTGGAAACGTAATTCTGAATGGCTTTGACAAGACCTTCTTCCACGGATTTCTCCTCATAGAGACTGATATAATGTTTTCCCACGGTACTTTTGCAACAGTAACAGTAATCAGTTTTTAGCAGCGTGGGAAAATTCCCGTACGGTATTAGACATAATTCAAACTGCCATTGTTATGCAAGCGACCAATCAAAAAATAGTTCAAGTCCGTTATCCCAGAGTCTTTCCGGCGTTCACCCGCTGACCAAAAAGCCCGAGGACTCTCGGTACGAGATTGTTTTTCTTATATGACCATTTTCCATAATCCATATCAAGCTTTCAGTCTTCTTTATTAACAATAATAGTCAATTCCGAGCAAATCACGAATTAATGATAATTGTCAATCAGTGTAGCTGTTGTAAAATGATATTGCTTTTCCTTAAATAGATGTTGCATCATCTATCCCATCTGCTTGTCAGTCCTGTATAACAACAACTACTAGCACTGGAAAACGTTGCTTTTTAATAGGAAGACGTCTGTTTAAAAAACCTTCTTGTTATTCAAAGGTTCCAACAAGTGACGTCACTATCATCTGTGCCATACGATGGTAAAACAAACTGATGACGCAATTTTGCAAAAATGGCCTTTGTCTCCCGCGAGTTTCTGTGGCAACTTGATCAGCAGAAATACATGGGTTATAGATTTGCAAGTGGGAATTATGGTGTCCTGAATAGGTGTTAACCGCATAAACGATATGCTTAGGTGATAGAACAATTCTAGTGGGGATTCTTTTTCAGATATCTCGCGGGCGGTTAATTGTAATAACGTCACGAGAAACAACTAGATTCCAGGCCCCGCGCAAATCAGATGACAAGAGCGGAAAAACACATCATTTTAAGGACTCCAATCTTATCGTAGACACTTTAGACTGTAAGAAAACATAAAAACAATTGTGTAGATGGACATGTAGATGGAATTGGGAACGCAACATCTCCTGTCAAGAAGCGCTTTTTTGTTGTTGAGATAATCAATATCTTCACCATGAGACGTGTCTTCGTCGATAGTTCGCGTCAAAACAAAATACATGCAGCGAAAGCAGGAAGTTGCTCTGATATTGCCCGCCTCAAGGCAGAGAGTTATTAATTTGAGCAGATCGCCTTCACAAAGGCAAATAATTCAACTCATGCACAATGTGGTTTCACTCCTTCTGCCTTAAATCTCCTTTTATAAACTGTTCTTTTCTAGTATTCCGCGTTTGCGTACTTTTACGATCGATAAAGAGCCTCTGTTTTGCTAGAACGGATTGCAAACGACTTTTAAACGTCAAATTACCCCCGGGCTTTAATAGTGATATGTTACTTAATAGCTTGAAAACAAAGGAAGTAAATACTAATGAAATACTTCATGGCCGAAACATTGTCTAGGAAACACTTGAATGGAAACAGAACAGCCAAAATGTTAGACGCAACACTAAGCAACAGCCGATGGTCGGCTTGTTAATTTACATTGATTTTCTTCTAAACCGAAATGTCCTTGTAACCATAACAGGAAAAACCTCAAAGGCGTCAAAAGTAGTATTAAATCGCCTCACTTGAATTAATTGAGTGGATCAAGAGTTGGACCTAATTTATGTGTCATGAAATACAAGTATAATCAAATATCACTTCGCCTATTGTGTTATCTGGGATGGTATTTGTTCATTTGTACACAGGTGTTTTGAATCGGACAAGTGCAATGCAGTAACTGTCGCAACACATAGACGTTTGTGGTATAATTGGTATTTTCTATCTGCGTCGGGCCAAAATGGAAAATGTCATGGTTGAACTATCACCATTTGTTTTTCTGAAGCTATTTTGTAAATAAACCTAAAATGATTGTCTGTTGACCTAGGAAATTTTCTCGATCATTAACTTTGCGTTCCACAGGCTTGTCACTATTTATCGAAAGGATCGTAGTATGGAATGAAAAACAAAGTTATCGCCGCGATATGCATCTCTGAAATAAAACGTGCCTTGTAATTTGAGCTGCAAGAGTTCATGTAAACTGAAAATTGATAATTAAGAAGTCTTAATCAGTTTCGGAAAAGTAGATTTGCTTTTTGAGTGGTTTCGGTTTGTTGACATTATGTATATGACGTGTGTTAGAAGCATTTTGTCTTTCCGTCAGCAATAAAAACAAAGATTTTAGAATCCTTTAAAGCTTTTTTACGTTTCTGAACGACTTGCATAACTTCTTTTCTTGTGATTAAGTTCTGTTTTACAACCGTCATGTTAAATATTCAGAATTGTCTGAAACGTTCTCTAAGGAACATCGAGTTTAGCTAGGATTTCTGAATTTTTTTTTGTTCAAACGATTTATACTACGTTTTCACAGTTTTATTGACTTGCGAACTTTTTGATGACGTATTTAATAAATCGCTTTGGAAAGAAGACTACAAAAGGAACAATGGGAACGTAGCCATGTAAACCGCTTCAAAATTAAGATTGCTTATGCGGCAGATGTATAAAGCACTTTTATAAATATTAATTTGAACTGAGTACGTTTCCAATTGCATGTACAGTGACAGTTTGCAGGAATCTGTCAGATAAAACCTACTCAGTCTGACGCATCACTATCATCGCACGTGATTTCGATTTTTGTCGTACACTTGATCGCGAGGAAGGTATTCACGTCATTTCTAGTTTACTTTTATGCTCTTATCCACCAAGACGGGTTTGTTAATAATGGTGGGCAATACTTGTGCTTCGCTTTAAAAACTCCATTTTCAAGATGTGCCAAAATGACAAGTGAGAAACTTTCTCCTCATGATGCAACGTGTCTTTGTTTCACCTCGTTGGTTGATGAAAAAAAATTGAAATCAGGCGCTGCTACAAACACTGATGACAAAAATACGTTTATGCTGGACAAAGTGCCTAAGCATCGACCTGCTTCAGTCATAGAACGGGTGTTCGACTCTTTAAATTTATCTTCAAAGTTGCGAGGAAATTTACGAAAAGCCGTGGAGAAACCCCTGGTGGAATCTCGCAGAGCCGAAGAGGAAAATGGCCGGTCAACAAGCGGTCACTTAGCCCCCGAAAACCACAAACACGCAGCAGTATGGCCATCGTACTTTCACAGTTTCGACACCACAGAAACGTGTGATTCCTCATCGGATTCTGCGTATTCGCAATATTCGGATACATCGGACTTGAGATCGCAAAATGCGACTTCAACATATTCGGAAAATAGGATCTTTAAGCAAGGTATAGCACATAAAGATCGTGCATCGTTGAATAACAACATTGATGCAATAGATGTGGACAACGCATTTTTGAGGAGAGTGGTGATGTTGATGAAGGTAATACTTTACTTGCGACACAGTTTTCCCATTAATATATTCCGTAAAAGGAAAGTTTCTGCGAAGAATGCAAGCAATCATATCAAATTTCGGGACAGCTCAAGCTTGAGTTCCTGCGAGTCTGGTGATTCACACGACTCTGGTATTTTCAATACAAAGAGCCCTCGAACTCGAAAACGCATCTCTTTTAGTCCTATAACATTACTTTTTTCAGCTATTACAGAAAGAGCTTGTGATGAAGCTAAAGCAATTATGGAAGAGCAAGAACCAGACGTGAATTATCAAACACCAAACGGTCAATCATTACTGCATATTGCAGCGGCTAATGCAGATTTAAAATGTGTTCAGCTCCTTCTTCAAAATGGAGCTGATGTGAACGTCAAAGACACTTATGGCTGGGGTCCTCTGCATGCAGCAGTCACAAGAGGAAACTGGAAATGCGCCATATTGCTGATTGAAGCTGGGGCAGATTTTGGAGAGTACGCACAAGCAAGAATTCAGGAATACAACCAAGTACAGCAAGTTGCAACAAAGTTCGTCCGATCAGTGGAGATATATGTTTAATTTCCTTTATTTTGTCTACACTTATTCCAAACTCAGTTAACTTCTTTATTATTTTTAAATACAACTAATTTTAAAGGAATCCTAATTTTATTTAATAATTTACTTCTCAACAAGTTCCAATAAAACAAGCTTTGAAGTACATATGATTTTGCGCAACATGATGTTACAGCTCGTTCGCTGATTTTATTTTTGGGATTTTTCTTCAATTTGTTTCTTAGCAATTCTAACCACGAAAGGGGCAATGAGCCGTGCAACCACTATGGTGTTCAAACTATCAGCGTCATTCTAAATATTTATAAACCGAAAGAGATTTGTCATTATAATCTTGCAATAAGCGTCTTAAGAAACATCTCGATTTCATTTTGGTATTTACAAGAATTTCAAAAAATTACATCATTTAACTTACATGGTATCCGGATTTTGTGATCGGGAAAGCGCTTATCATAGTACCGTTTGTGTGGTCTTGCGAAGTTAGCATTAAAGAAGACCTGCTAATGAGTTTATAAGAAACACAACACCATTGTTTTAAACAGTGAACGACATGCAATCGCCAGGCAGTTAACTTACTCAGTGCAGTCTACAAATACACGTACAGGGAAAAGATCAAGCTGGGCAAACGCTGCTATTAAATAAAATAAAATCCCACAATTGTGAGGAATCTAAAGAACGCCGCAGCAGGCAAAATTGATTTTGGAATTTATGTGCTATTACAAAGCCATCAAGAAAGCCATTAAGAGTTAAATTAGCGCAAAAGGTCATGACTGGTTTATTTGATAAATTATCTCTCTGTTGGTCTTATCTGACGAGCCTTGTCAGTTTTTTTCTTACTCAATGTGAAAGTGAAATGACAGGGGATGACTAGAAAGAGCAAGCTTGAGTAAGTGATTTCTGTGAGATAGCGAGTATGAAAACTATGTCTTTTCTTCGGTGTACAAAGAGCTCATTCATCCGTTAATTGTCGACAAGATCCTTTATCACTCTTCTGAAAAGCACATTATGATGGACGGAATTCGAGCTGTTCAACTCTACTGAGTGCATAAGTCAGGAGGCTGCTGTTGGCAGATTAAGCTTCTTCCACAACAGTGATGAGTTAAGACACTGTGATAGCTACAGCAACGACAACACTTTAAAGCTGCACGAGCTGCACACATTTTTGTACGGTTCTGTGCCGTGCTCTCCAAAATAACGACGTGAAAGAACCAAATTTAAGGGGGTGTTTACATGAGAAAACTCGCATCGGCGCGAGTTTCACAGCGGGGTGACGTTTTGATTTTGTACCGCGTTTACATGAATGGACACCACATGTTGATAAAATACAGTCGTGAATCCAAATTGCAAATATATGTATTTACTGAGAAAAACACGCATGCGCTACCCGTTCCAGCTCACCGAGAGGTAGATTTCACACCGGAACGAATGGTCGTTCCTCGTTTACATGATACCGTTGCGAGATTTCGCGCCGGAACGAACTTTTTGCTCCGGTGCGGCACCCGGGGTGAACTCGCGCCGGTGTGAGTCACCCTGGCACCCTTGCGAATGTCGTTTTCAGTCCATAACGGTCTCGGTTGGTTTGACATGAGAAGCCAGACTACTGACTTTGGCATTGATGATTGTTCTACTCGCAGTTCCTCTACTCAGCTTCTTCTAATTCCACCTTTTCGAATCAATATGCGAAAATTCTGTCACACTGTTATTGTTCGGTGTTGCTCTTTCTATTCGAACCAAGTCTCTGTCTTCGAGCCAGAAGGCCCATCATCATGCCCAGGCCGGCGCTTATCTCCACCTTCTGTAGCGTGAAGCGACTAGGAGTATTCCTACTCCCCCCTGGGTTACCCCTAGCATTAAATTCGCCAGTACCCATTTATACACCAGGGTGGAGAGAGGCACCGTGAGAGTAAAGTGCCCAAGAACACAACACAATGTCCCTGGCCAGGACCCGAACCCGGACCACTTGATCCGGAATCGAGCACTCTAACCATGAGGCCACCGCGCCTGCTTAAACAAATAAGAAACGTTTAAAGAAAGAACTGTTCAAGTTGTTCCATTTTCCCAGCACCAAATAACAAAATGTAATTGTTTTGCTCAGACTCACGATCAGGCCCATTTTTAGCTTCGCCCATACGTTAAAATTGGGCTTGACCAAAAGTCTCTCAAGAATTCCGGACGGTCGGCCAAATTTCAAACTCGTGATATGATTGGCTCTTAAAACGCCAGAAGTGGAGCTGATCCGGCATTAGCGTACGAAGAAATTTGTTGCCTTTTTTTTCTTACAATGACGTGGACAGTGCAACTTGATTTTATTTGTATAAATGGAGATATGCCGTCTGAAACATCTCATAACTTGTCCAGAATCGGGTTTGAATCTCTAGAAAGAGTAAAATTAGCGATTCCGTTGTCGAGCTCTGTGGCCGTGTGGTTGAAAGTACTTTGGCACTCACTTCCCTGATGTTTTGGAAGCTAAATAGCTGTTTCTTGCAAATGGCAATGAAAGCCGATGCATATTGGTTTGCTGGATAAGACAAAAGATGTATATGTCAACGGGAGGAGATGCTGATAAAATCATACATGAATGCATGTTTTCAATAACTGTATATCAAACGGCTTTATTTACTTACTGTACATGACAGGGTTTGTTTGTACAAGTTGGAGTCAAGATTGCTTCATAATATTTCCAGTTGAGTTGACTTAAAACTCGCATTCCAGGAACTAGAATGGCGTGTTTCCACAGAGACCAATTGTACAAAAATTAACGAGACTTTGCGAGTCTATCTTACTGTCGCGAACGCGATTTTTCTTTATTCACTAACACAACTAACAACTGATTTTACATGCAGGAAAAGATTCTCGGTCCCAGCACGTGCTCTGCAGGAGCGGTCGCGAAGCCTACAGTCTCATGAAGAGGTCGCTAGGCCCTCCGCGACACTCCCCAGCCGAGAAGTTCTAACTGTCAATGTTCGGGATGAAAGGAAATTTCAACTGAACGAAATGAAGTTATCTCAGAGAAAAAATTGAAAAAAAAGATAACAATTGGCGATCAGGATTAAATGTTCAACAGTCTGTCTGTGGGCTTAAAAATGGAAAAAGTGTAGTCAGGAGATGTCATAAGTTCTACGGAAAAAGGTTTGCCTCTGACTCTTGATATTTTTCAAAAGACGTTTCTGCTAATTTCTTAAGCTTTCATCAGTGATATGAAAGACAAGTTCGTTATCACACGCTATTTAAAGTAACGTAGCGCGAAGCTTGCGCGCGAGACCATGCAATTCACGCTCGCGCGATGCCTTTGTAGGCTTCTGGAAGTACGATTTCACGGATTGTTCCCAGCGTTCGGGTCCAAAGTAGAGTGGCAGGCTTCGAGGAAAAGTCACTCGTGGTAATTTTGTGTACCATGGCCAAACAGAAAGATCATTAAAGTCACGAATTGCGGAGTACAAAAAGGCAGTGGCAGGTTTTGACCAAAACTCCAAAGTTGCGAGCCATGTCCACCATTTCAGCCACATCATGAACTTTTAAAATATTAAGGTCATTGGTTTCGAAGCTAATTAGTTTACTTTAAATAGCGTATGACACCGAACTTCGCTTTCATATCACTCAGTACATACTTGTCGAACCACAGCTTCCAGAACATGTCAAGGTGTTTCTGACCTTTACGCCACATGACAAAGAGTTTTCGTGAAGAACTCAACTCGCTCAGGAAATCTGGGTCTTGCTGTCGATCTTCTTCTGCTAGGGATGGTACGCCTGTTTTTGGGTTTAGGCTCGGGAAATTTCCTGGGGTGAGGGTGAATCCAGAGCTGAAGTCAGCTCCTACATAGACCAATGGCCGGGAATTGACAACTGCTTCGACTTCTTTTACAACGGTTTGCAGTCGAACCTTAGTTAGACAAATCTTTCCAATACTCTTTGGAAGAGACTACTTTACAAGTCCGATAAACCACCCATCCAGGGGGCCAGTTCAATGATGAAGCTCCACTTTATGCCTTCGTTGGCCACGTAACTTTGTGTGTCGGGACTTGTAGTAGAGAGTTGCCATGCTTTCTCAACGGTTGACTTTACTACTTTGAACTGAAGCATTGTCGGAAATTATCTGTTTCGGTTTTCCACATGTGGCAATGAATCTTCTTAGGCATAACAAGAATTGTTCGGCAGTCATATCACGAACGACTTCTATGTGAGTAGTCTGAGTACATGTAGCCCTAACAGCTAATAAGGTAAACAGACACAGCCAGACTTTTTGGGTTGCTGATGGCTGACTGACGTTCACATGCAAGGGTCCAAGATAGTCAAGACCAGTGTAGGTAAGAGAGAGAGAGATTATTCTATTCTTGATCGTGGACAAGGAGCCATTGCAGGCATTCTGTATGGTCCTCCTTGATGTCTTCTGCATCTCAAGGAGTTGAGTAGAACTATTCTTACAGCTGATCTTCCTTGTGGAATTCAGAATTCTCTTCTGATATCTGCCAATGTGTGAGATACACTTGCATGCATCAAATTGTCATGGAAGCTCTTGAGAACTAAGCTTGTAAATACATGGTGGAGGGAGTTTTGGGAACACAGTATGTACTGGGAGGTTTTCACTGATCAATCTACCATGGCACCTATGTACGCCGTTTTCATCTTCAGATTGTTTCTTGAATTTTCTGTGACTGCAGTGATTTCTGGTGTGAACACACTCCTTGGACATACTTCTCCTACATGACCTTTGCTTGGCTTGTTTCCTCTGAAGTAAGCTGTCCTTCGATTGTGCACGTCTTCTGTAGTTTTCGGATAAATCGCAAAGCCCGAGCGCTCACTCTAATTAGTTTGGTTAACGAGGAGTCATTTCTTTCGCTAATGCCAAAGGGGGCCACCCGGCTTGTCAAAGGACATTCTGCTGCTCTCTCTCGGTATTCCAGCCAGTGTTGCGGTCTCATACATAACATGTGGGTCAGGAGACTGTTTGGTATTCTGTTCAGACATCTTGCCATCAAACTGTGATGGATGATCAGTTAACCACGATGGGCCATGCCACCATAAGCTATTGTGGATACGTTCATCTGTTGGAACACCTCTGGTAGCCAGATCAACGGGATTTTGTGAAGTGGACATATAGTCAGACTTGATGTCCTATGTGAGGTAATCTCTCTAAGCCGGTTCTGAACATACACAGGTAATGGCTGACAGGTTTTCATCCAGTGAAGAACACACTGTGAGTTGGTCCACAGAAATCTATCTACCACGGACAACTGAACTGGTTGAGTTACATACTTAAGACATCTCGTTCCGATAAGAACACCTAGCAGTTCCAACCTTGGAATGCTGAGTTGTTTGGCTGGCGCAACGCGTGCTTTGGAAAACACCATGTTGACAGTTGCTTTTCCATTTACTGAAGAGTAGAGGTATACTGCTGCTGAATAGGCTTTGGCAGTGGCATATGTGAAGCAGAACAGTTTTTTGTCGTCTCCTCCAATATATCTGGGTAACGGCTGAGAGGACAATGGACTCAGGCGCTCACAAATGTTGCCTCATTCTTGTTAATGTGACTGACTGAACGTCTTGTCCCAATCTTTTTGTTGTTTCCACAGTTCCTGAATGAACAGCTTGGCAGTCAGAGTGGCTGGAGAAAAGAGACCCAATGGATCGTAGATTCTGCTGACGGACTGCAATGCTTCTCTTTTTGTGGTCACTTTGGAGGAGAGATTGTGTGATCAATTGATGAAAATAGTATCTGTGGTCAAATTCCAGGAGGTTCCTAGGACTTTCATGGTTTCAGAACTGGTTCGATCACATTTTGAGATATTCTGGAGAAATTCAGAGGAGTTTGAAGCCCACTCACATTGATGCCGATTGGGAGAGGGTCTTAATTAACTTCTTTGCACAGCTCATCTGCTTCTGTTGATGTTTTAACGTCTGTAATCATGTTGTCTAAATACCTGTTATCCGCTATCTGGTGAGTGATGGGTGTACCAGCCTTGGTTAGATGATTCTTGATTGTTGCGGCCAACAGAAATGGACTAGATATCATACCCTAAGGAATCTCAGTACTTGAACATTGTTCTCAAGGGTAGGCTTGAAAGGATCTTTTAACCAGAGGAACCTTGTTACATCTCGATCATCAGGTTACAGACCCACTTGAACGAAGGCTTTCTCTACATCCGCAACTAGCGCCACTTTGTGAAGCCTGAACCTCAACAGAAGGCCACATATATCCTCCAATATGACAGGGCCACGGTGAAGTATTTCGTTTAGGCTTTGATTTTTCTTTATGGTCTTTGCAGAGACGTCAAACACAATTCTAAGTTTTCTTGTTGCCTCCTCAGGTGTCAGTGCCTCATGGTGTGGAATGTAGTGTTTCAAATTGTTTGTACAATCATCTGGGACGGCTTTCAAAATTGCCTTCTGCAATTGGTCCTGGATTACGGCATCATATTTCTGGAGATGTTCGTCATTTCGTGACAGTCTATTGACTTGGGATCTCAACCTTCCCATTGCCAGTTCGTAATTGGTAGGTTATGATGGAGACTCTTCTTTCCAAGGCCACGTTACTTGGTAAGATCCGTCTACAAAGTGCATCGTTTCATTAAATTGTTGCAGAGCTTTGTCATTTTCATTTTCTTGTACTGGCTCTCTGATGCCCAGGGTTTCAAGTTTCCAAAACTCTTCAAGGTGTGTCTTTTGTTCAGCTATGGTGCTGGTCATCTGACTGAGCACTAAGATGTACACTGATAGGACTGGATGTGTAGGTCAGCATGGAGATGGAGCTGTCTGGGTTGTCATCCTGATACTTCACTCGCACTGTTAGGATCCATCCCAACTGGGATTCCATGAGGTTTAATCCTGGACTGACTGCTTTCATCTAAATGTCACCAGAGAAAATATCACAATAATAATCATTTTCTAGCAACAGTTCTATGTTGGCAGTTTCTTTAGTTGAGGGTACTGAATCGGCAAGAGGAATGTCCTTAATTAAGTGATTAAATTTCGCTGGGTTGAAGTATGCTCGTTGTAGGTTACCATTTATCTTGGGTACAACATTGACACTTAAATGCAGAGATGATCCATTCTTTGTTAACAGTTGGAGTTCTGTGCAGTGGCAGGAGTGTGAAGCTCTCTGGGTTTTGATGCACATAATGTGTACACTGTCATTGTTTCTGATCGTGTGATTGGCAACTGGAGTTTTTCTGCTAGCTCGTTGGTGATGTAGGTCCTTTAGCTGCCTGTGTCTAGAAGCAATCTGGTAGTCATTTTTCTTGCTTTTTGCAAATTTTGTACTTCAGCGGTGGCAGTTTGCATCAGTACTTGTTCATCAGAGGACAGCAAGGTATGTTCTGTCCCTTGATCTTTTCTTTCCTAGCTGTCACAGTAGGGAACTTTTTACACTCATCACTCCAGTGCTGTCCACTGCAATAAATGCAAATCATTTTCTTTCTTTCAGTGAGATTCTGCGGTAGTTTGGCTTCAGACAGTAATGCACCAGTAGTAGTGATAGAATCAAACTGGGTGACCTGCGATGTAGACCGCATGTTTCCAACCGAGCCTTTGTAATCAACTTCGTCAGAACTTTGCCTATCTGCATTTTCACTGTTACTAAAGTACCTATGCAACTGATCTCCGAGTAGCTGCACTGTTCATTCATCACCATCCTTTTTCTGGTCAGCCAAGTGGATGAGAACATCTTTGGGTAACTTAGCCATTATCAGGGACTCTAGCATTTTACTCTCAATATTTTCTCCAAGAGCTTCTAAGGAGATCATAGTTTTTACGGAGGGCTGATATTTGACTGGAGGAAGCAGGTAAATCCATAAGACTAGTATAATGAACATTGACGATGAACTCATTTTGTCCATAACGTTCCTTCAACAATTTTATGGACTGTTTGTAATTTACATTAGTCAGGGATAGTCCTGAGATAACATTTGCAGCATCTCCTTCTAGCTGGGCTCTCAGGTAATTCATTTTTTTCCACTGGACTGAGAGATAGATTAGAATATATGGCTGAGTTAAAGGAAAGACTTGCTGCCAATTTAGGAGCCCTCCACTAAATTACTTGAGGTAAAGCTTAGGGCATCCCTCTTTTTCTCCGTTTAGCGTCGTCCGACCAACCCAAATTTTTTGCATTTTCAAAAAAAAAAATTGGTAACGGCTGTTTTTAAACCACTTTTATATCGCATTGGAGTTTCGGTGGTTGATCCTTTTTCCCACGCTGTCTTAATTTTGCAACAACATCCACCAACGTTTCCGCCATATTGCTTTCGGTTCACGTCTTGTTGTTTTCCTGGCTCCACAGCTATGATGCTGGGGTACCAGGCCTCCGATACCGAGACTGCTTAGGAAGCGCATTCGACGCTAAACGAAAAGGAAAGGGGGATGGCCTTAAGTAATTTTAAAGTTTTAGGTTTCGTACCTTGTTTAGTAGCAACTTCTAATTTCTTCCTCAGTTTCTCTTTCTCCAGTGTAAGTCGCTCTGCCTCAATTTGTAATTTGTAATTTCTGTGTTCAATTTTGGCCCTCTGCTGTTGGACCTCCAACATCTTCTGTTCGAGTTCAAAGTTCACCTTACTTGTCCCTTGTAATTTGAATTCCATTCGATCCTTTATCATGGCCTTTTTTGAGCTCAATCCTATCACAAATTCTTCTGCTTGCAAAACTAGGTTAACATATTCATAATCTTTTATCACCCTATCGTGTTGTGATTTCCCTGCGATTTTTGCAGCGGCTTCAAGTTGCACGCGAAGGGTTTTATAAACAGTTAAATGCTGCTGTAGGCGGTCTCGCTTGTTACGGGTTTCGTCCAAAAGTTGCTCTAAATCACCATCAATGGGACGTGCCTTCATTTCTTTCGCTGCTTCAAGGTTAATAATGACATGCCTTTTCCTAGGGCCAGTTAATCTTCTTGTGTCGCCCAAATCTGTCATCTTGTCGGCGGTTTCGGTCAGGAGGACGGTTCAATTCCCGGCTGCTGTTGTGATTTCGTGGAGCGAGCAAATTTGTGATTTGTCTTTTCCTTGGTTGACGGTTCTTCTCTGGTTTAAAACTGGCTTTCCTCCACGGAAGATTAAAGTCGTCGTTTCGGCGGCTGTGGATGTGGTCGCTCAGCTACCATGTCGCGAACGCGATTTTTCTTTATTTACTAACACAACTAACGACTGACTAAAGGGACATGCTCTGCAGGAGCGGTGGCGAAGTCTACGGTCTCGTGGAGAGGTCGCAAGGCCCTCTACGCCACTTTATGTTCGTACTCCATCAAAAAAATAACGTCTAAAGCCCTGGCCAAACTATGGAACAAAATTGGATGCAACACTCCAACTTTGTTCGATCCATCATTGTTTGATCGTTTGGCCGTCCATGTTGGAAGACGGCCGTCCAACAATTTTTGTTAGATCAAGTTTGCATTTGATCAAACGTTACGCCCAACAATTCTGCTCAACGCAACAATGCTGCAGTGTTTTGCACCTCTTCCAACGAAGTTGTGTCCTGCTAGCCAATCACGAATCGCTGTCTTATTTTCAAGCCTGTACTTTTAGCATCATTTTCAACAACGATGGCGGACGAGGACCAAAAAGCCGTCGTGGTTGTTGATAAACAGACTTTCAGCTGGACCAAGCAATCCACCGTTCACCACCCATTTTGCTGCCCTGTTTGGAGATGTCTGGTTCAATAGCGTTTAAAAATTCTGCAAATTGATCCCGGCTCATTCTCATCACCACTTAAACGGGGGTGTATCTTGTAGTGAACATACTCTACCCGAAAAAAAATCACCAAATAAACTTTCATGACCAAACACGTTAAAAGAATACTGTATTTCTCTTTTTTTTTCTAGACAAACTGAAGAAACGTTGCATAATTATTACAATATTATTAAAATAAATGAATGAATAAAGGAATAAAACAGAATTATAGGGTAAGATAGAGATGATTATTCAGTTTTGTTATCAATGAATAGGCGTCAACATAGGCATCCTCAACTCCGGGTACTGTAAGCATTAATTCGTTTCTTGAATGGCCTTATTGTAAGCGTGCGCCAGTCAGGATGAAGAGAGTTCCATAATCTCGTTGCCAAGTTGGCAAAAGACTTCAACTGTAAGCTCAGTCGCGCTTTGCTAACACGTTAGTTTCCCATAGCGGATGATCGTGTATTATATTAATGAATGCTAAGATTAGCGATTAAAAAATTTCTGAATGTTCTGGTATAGAATTATTACAGATATCATTCACAAAGGTAGATACTGTTTCAAAGTAAAGCATTGGCTGAATATTAGAAAAGACAGACAATGGGATAGCATGGGATCGAGTATTACAAAAGAAAATAAGGCGGAGGGCTTGTTTTTGAAGAAAAAGAATTTTTCTTAAGTCAGACTGAGCAGCGTGACCCCAAGCAGCTATACCGTAGTACATATAGGTAAAAACAAGTGATCGATAAATTTGAAGAAGGGTGTTTAATGGTACATGGGGTCATTAGCTGTCGGAGAATGACGGGACGAATAATCAGGGGCACTTTCCATTTGACAGAACTGACCGGCCAGACCAGGCATTTGGAAGGACTAACTCTACAACGCATTCAAATTAACACTCTTCGAGGATGATATACACTCCTCCGGAAGAAAACGAGGGATTATCATGCAAGTTGTTCCTTCAAATTGTTTTATTTTCTTTGCAAACTGACGGGTCTGGCCGGGCCAGTTCTGACAAAAGCAAAGCGTCCCTGGTTGATCGTCTGATCGCCTATGTCATTTTCCCATTCGTGACAAAGCACACGGTTTCTAAAGAGCAGCCGGTCTTATTGTGGCCACAAGGTCTTTACAACACGACTCTTCGGCTTCTCCCCACAATGGCTTCCTTTTGCTTTGGCTTCCTTCCATCCAGATCAGGATCTGCTTCCTGCTGCTCCCTCAAGAAGTGGGAAGTCCATGTTGGTTCTAACCTGACCGTGCCGGGCACAACGCGCGCCAACAGGATCTTTATGTTCTGCTGGTTGCAAATTGTCCTGCATGGTTAGGGACATGCATTGCAGTCTAGACACCCACATGAACTGAAGACACTTGTTTGTGAAATCTCCAACCCTTACACCACCTACAACGGTCATCACAGGGTCCACGGGAAAGTGCATCGGCATTCTGGTGTCGTTGTCCCGGTCGCTACTGGATCTCAAAGTCAAACGTACTTAAAGAATGCAATCCAGCGTGCCAGAACAAAGGAGACTTTTGGCTGATTGGTTGATGGTTTTGCTTGTACCCAAATTGTACAAATTGAAATAAGCTTCAAATTTAATGTTTTTTCAGTGGTTTAATTTTCAGACGTTAACGTTTGCCAAGTCAAAGACACAATAGGGCAGAGTGAGATGACATCATAATACGTTTTGGGGCCATTTTGTAGACAACACCGTATCACACGAACCTGCTATGTTGAACCTTGCCACTTTAAATGACAATTTCTTCACACAAATCTTTTCTTTGGTTGTTGGGCTTACTGCAGCAAGGGGGAATTCCCGTATCACGGCCTATGACAAAAGTCTCGGAAAAAGGAATCAAACTATTTTTAAATTTCCAGATTATTTAAAAATAATCTGGAGCACTCATAAAGTAAAGCTTACGTCGTGGTTTAATCTGTTTGCTTCACGATTCAAAATCAGCCCTATTTCTTCTCCAGAACAATTGCCGACACTACGTCGACCATTTGGTTCAAAATGTCAAGGTTGGGAAGCTTTATAGCGAATTGAGATGTTCTTCACCAGTGGGCTGCCATTTTTCGACTCCATCTTGTTAGCTGATTTATCGTTGTCCTCGCTTCAAACGCCAGTTTATCCATCTTTTTGAATGTAAACTCACATTTCAATGTAAATCCGACTTACTTTATTATTAAAGAGCACTCCATTCTGAGTTGAAGTCTCTTAAATAAGGAAAAACAACGCCAGGAAGGCAAAATTAACCTCTGCTCCTTGCACTTTCTGCAGTTAATCGCCACACTTTTGACTCGCCATCTTCGCTTCATTTGTGATCCTTCGCCGTATTTCCCGTTGTACTGAACCAGTATCGGTCATAAAGATAAGGTAATGCCCAAGTCTTTCAAATGACTCATCATCGTTGAATTCATTGTGTGCCGTCGTTTTGGAAACAGGCGATGAATATTAACGATGCCAGCACTACATGCGCCATTTCTGATGTTCCCGCGTTTCGAATGAATTTCAAGGGCTTTTAGGGGTGATGAAGCAGATGCGCAACATTAGTCTCCTTTGTTGCGTGCCAGTTGTCCTTCTGGATCCTTAGCTTTAATGACAGAGCGCAAGAGGAAATGAACAGTTCGAATAAAGAATCTTGAACCTTGCAGGTAATGCCGCTGTTGCTTGACAAACTCTGCAATAGCCAAAGCGCACGTCGAATCACATAATAGTTCCTTTCAGACCTGGACAATGTTCGACTTGCAAATGCAATAGGTCTTTCCATCCCGGCCGTCTTGAAGCTACGATAACACAGCACCAATCCGTGGTCAGATGCGTTGGGTAGGCTAGGACTCCAGAGGACGTAAGAGAACCCTTCAGGCTTGCCTTGTCCAAACAAATTCTGTCTTTGCTTCTGTTAGCTTGTACAGTGGTTGAGCTGACGGTTGAGAAATCTGGAAGAAACCAACGGTAATAAAAAGAAAGTCCAAGGAAACTTTTGACCTCCGTGCTGTTTTCTGAAATGGCTTATATTCGAACTTGTTTGACCTTTTTAGGGTCTGGGCCGATGCCTTCTTCTGTCACCACATGTCCGAGATACGAAACCCGTTTCTGGAAGAGAAAACACTTTTTCTGCTTGAGCTTTAGTCCCGCCCGGGTCAGTCCCTCAAACACTTGTTTCAGCCGTTCTAACTCCTTGAATGTGCGCAGATTTTCTATTGTAGACCCTTCAAGAAAAGTTCCATCAACCTGGCAAATGCACTTGGCGCTTTACAAAGCCTGAATGGCATCACGCTCCATTCGTACAAGCCGCTTGTTACAGATGCTGCCATTTCTTGGATGATCGCGCCCACTGCCATTTGCTAGTAACCGGAAGCAAGATCCAACGTGGAAAACCATCTCGAGCCGCCTAAAGCAGCGAGTGAACCATCAACTCGCGGTTTGGGAAAGGAATCCTTGTACCGTTGCTGCGTGCAACCAGCGGTAGTCAATACACAACCTCTGGCTACCGTCCTTTTTGGTCACCAACACAACTGGGGAGGACCAAGGGCTTGATGATTCTTTCACCTTCCCTTCCTGCAAGAGGTCAGTTATTCGTCGTTCAATTCATCATGTTTCCATGGAGAGGTAAGCCGGGGCTGTTGTCGGATTGGGGGAACACTGCCTGTTTCAATTCTGTGCTGGACCATATGTGTAGTGCCCAAGTCCCCGTCGGAAAGGGAGAACATATGTTGGTAATTGTACAGAAACTCGTGCAGTCTCCCAGTTTCACTGTCAGTGCTCAGTGCTCAGTGCTCCTGCAAAGTAGTCCCTGTATGGATTCGTGTAATACAGGCTAATGTATTACTCTTGCTTGGCCCACAACTCTTTCGTGATTCTCCTCATAAAGCACCAGAAAAGTGACATCAATAACCGGCTTAGCCATGCAGAGCAACCACAGTCTCAGCAGCCAAGTGATAAACTCCATTAGAAACATTGAAAACACGCAAAGGGACCACTCTTTCCTCTTTAACATCCACCAGAGTCCTTGCAACATGGAGGCCCTTCTGTTGCAGATGTGAGGTGAAGCAAGGCTCTAACAATCGCAACGCCAAATTGAGATGCAGTTGGACGTTCGCGCCCAAAATGTTCCCACCTACAGACTTTTTTAAAACTTGCCACGCAGAAAGGTAATGATCTATTTTTGCCAAAAAGGCAAAAAAAAAAAAAAAAAAAAAATTGGGGGGTCACCGTGCTCGTTTTCGAGATCATGAGGTGCACTTTTAGAAGCTTGCGTTATTTTAAGACGATCCTAGCTTACAACTGTCAGCAATAAAAAAGCTACATTTGTGAAATTTAGATCACATAAACGTACTCAATTCAACATAACTTATATAACTAAATTAACATTTGCAGCTGATATATTTTTCTGAGGTGAAATAGACATTGAAAAACGATACAAATTAGTCTGAGAAAGGAAACTTCGGTCGCACGAGAGCATAAAAGATGAAATATTTGTAACTTCTCGAGATCAGATTTTTTTGCTTTTTGTTAAAATGGACAAAATCAGGGGTCACCGAGCATTCAAGAGAGTAAAATCGCTGCGAAGTTCTTAAAGCGATGGTATATTCGCACTGTCAAGTCATTGCGTGACATTTCAGAGAAGACCTGGGTCCACATGTATCCCATGATGCCACACGCTAACACGTTCCACTCTTGTGGAAAATGTTTGCGCCTTTAGCATCATGTTTACCTTCGTGGTCTTCGATGCATGACATGTGCGTGACAAGCGCGAAAAAATGCGCAGTAGCAATGGGCGCGAACGTCCTTAAGTTACTAGAACGCCTGCAACTGGAACAATCACCTCAATGTTAGGTTCAATACTGAATTGTTGGCCGTCGCACCATATATCTTGAACTAAGTGGCTGGTTCTTGAAACCAGAACACTCATACACTTCTTCATTAATCGACACTTCAGTGGTTTTTTACAAGGTCAACATGCGAATCAACTTGTGTCAG
>NC_090874.1:33274518-33304518 GCF_036669935.1 Montipora foliosa
GATAACAGAGCTGCCGCAATACAATACAATACGATACATTAGTGATTAAAAAAGGAGACGCGACAGCTGAAAAAATCGCAGAAAAAAATCGCGAGAACTTCAACTCATTCAATTTCTCGTGAATTTTTTTCTGCGATTTTTTCAGCTGTCGCGTCGTCAGTTCAATTCTCATCGCGCGCTGGCGACGCCACAACATTTGAAAAAATCGCATCACCGGCGCGAGCAAAAAATCGCTCGTGTAGCCGCGGCTTTACACGATGAAGTAAAGTTTTCGTCGACGTTGCCGTTGTCCTTCAGTAGCTTTAAACTCAATAGTAACGTCAACAGCATGAGATATTGCACTGCTTACGTGGGGTATGTGATGTTGTGTGTTTGTGTTTTTTGTTATCATGTTTTCGACGGCAATGCTGTATTGTTATAGTCACGTAAATAAAGCTCAATGTTGTTGTTTGTGTTGTGATATTTGTGTAGGGGCATTAGGGTTTCCGGTTTTGCTAGCTCTTAGCACATGATTTTCGGGATTCTAGAAAAATATTACGTTTTGTAATTGACCTCAATGCCCTTTTTACGGGTGGAGCGATACAAAATATTGATCACGTCCGAAACCTGACGAAACTTTTAGAAAACTGTAATTAAGATTTGGTACCCTCACTTTGCGAAGAAATTCCACCATGTTAATAGTACCGGGCTCTGAATTTTAAAACATCGATGCCTAGGGGCGTTACTCAGTTGTCGGTGCGAATAAAGAGCACTTACCTTTTTCAGTGCAGGCTTTTTGTCAGCTAAGTGAAGCGTGCTACTTAGATTATATAGCTATGAAACATCTATGGGATTTTGGCCGAAATTTAAGCGCTGTAACTCCAGTCAAGTTTGACGCACTTTGAAAGGCAAAATAACTTTTTAAAAATCAGAATGTTACCGTGAAGTTCAGTTGCCATACAAATACAAACAACAATAACCAATGACAAATATTTAAATTCATGCGAAATAGTGGAACCGATAGAGAGAGAGAGATTTAGCATCACTACGTAAAACGCGAACGGCAAAAATTGACCACAGGATCATTATATCATTTTCCCGCCAGTTTGTAGTTTAGGGATGGACTCGATGTCACTTCTCCGACTAAATATTTTCCCTGTACGTCCCATGCTGTTTCACTTTTGTCCCAGGGTCGTTATGTGCCTATCTGCGGAAGGCCTCATGGAGTAGCAAAAAGGTGCTGTTTTCGGTATCTCTTGGAGAGAATTTTCATTTATTGGCGCCGGTTTAACCCCGATACTTTTTCGTTCCGTGCTCAAACAAAATTTGCCTCTGTGAAGTTGGAAAATGGAAAGTCAATATCATAATCATAAATCTGTGAACGGGGAGTTCATGAAAGCGACGACAAATGGCCAACATTCGCTTTGATTCATGGACATCAGGAACTTCTGCTGTGGCACATTTTGTGGAGCACAAATATATGTTTTTCACAGTTAAGAATTCCCACCTTCAATCGATTAACTATGGCTTAAGTTTCCTGATGTCTTACGATGGTTTGGGTAGCGGTATGAAGACTTTCTTGCCTTACCCTAACCCTAAGCCTAACCCTAACCTAACCCTTTTTTTATCAACGACTGAAAATTCTCGAAACAGACAAGACCTAAGACCTAAGACAAATTTGGCCTCAGCCATATTTTGTCTGAGTCTACGCGGGGGGCTCATGTGACAAAGTCTATTTTTAGTAATAGTGCAAAGCGCTATTGTTTAGGCTTTCCTACGCAATTGCTAAAATTGCGTTCATAACTGCGAGGATCATAGCTTCACTTGAATAGTCATTGTGTCAGTGGATAAACCTTAATGTGACTGATCATTATCATTAGGGATACAAATAGTGTGGGTTCAATGGTACAGATTGCGTAATAAATGACTTGATCAAAAGAAAGAGAAACTACTTATTTCATGCAAATTAAAATTCTAAAAAAAACAGTAAAGTTAATAATATACATGGAAACATTTCTCCGCTCTGATTGCCAAAGAAAAACGGCAAAGACATTTCAGCGAAAATTCGGAGATGGAAGTATGACAATATTACATCTGCCCTGGTATACGTGACTGATGTAGGCGTTAACGATTTTAAACAATATGGATGTTGTGCGTCACGTTCCCAATGGACCATGGAAATTCCGGTTTTTAAATATAAATTGAAGTCCTTTATTCAAGATCAAGGTCATTGTTTCCTTACTTCTGGCGAGCTGGTCTTTCAGAGAAACAACAGAAGACAGAAGAGAGATGAAGTTGCTTTCCAGTATGGCTGTTCTGATGTCAATTTTAGCTATGTTCGGCTCGGGTGTTTATGTTAGTTCTGGTAAGGTTTTGGTGTTTTTGAAATAGCTGCATGTAGGAAACCGTCTTTTTTTAAGGGGTAGGGTTAGCGCTAGAAAGCCTCCTTAGGTATCGTGGGAGCCGTGAGGCGGGAGAAGTCGGTCAGGCTCCATGTCCGCTTGCTTTTCTTTTCTTTTTTTTTTTTTTTTTTAATATAAGCTTCTTTTAAAAATCTACCAGTTTTTATTGTGTATGGCTTTCTTCGGGGTCTTGTGCGACCTTGTGCTGCTGTACTAGACAGGGAATACGTTTCCACATAATTTTTGGCCACTTCTAAACAGGGGCTGCGGAGAGAGGGGAGAGAGGGGCTAGGGGGCTGTAGCCTTCCCATTCCCACGTTTTCCTACCGTGTTGTTTTTTCCTAGAGGTCTTCCCACTCGCCTCACATGTTCGTGATCCGTACCAAAACCTAGCCCCACCCCCACTTTCGAACGTACTCCGCGCCCTCTGCTAAAGGATGGATTTTTAGTGGTTGTTCGTATCTGGCCTAGCGCTTCTTCTCATCAGATTATAAACCTTCACACGTTATTTGTCGGGTCCTTGGCTGTAATCTGGATTTGTTTGCATTGTATGACTGACTGACACATCCTCAATAAACTTTCACATTGAAACTCGGGCTACTGTAGTCAGAAAGAGGTAATTCAGTGCAAAAAGAGATACCAAACAAAGTATTCTGATTGGTCAATGATCAAAGAAACTCACAGATAGCAAATGGGATAGGCAATGGGATATGCAACTATCTCTAGTGATTCCGTGAACTTTGGCGTGGTCCTCTTGTTCAATAGGACCAATAGACCATATACATATTTTCAGTACTGGACTGGAACTAGCTTGCAATGGAGGCTATTGGTGGGGGGTGGGATACATTAAAAAGTTTTTGCATTTGAAAAGATTGCCCCGCACTAGCCTCCGGCCATTGAAAGCTAGTTCCAGTCCAATACAGAGAATGAAAATATGGCCAATTAAAGTGCCATTAATTCAGACTGGTTAATTTAAGTCTTAACGAGTATAGACAGGTCAAGTGCTTTTGTGGCAGATTAGGTCAGATTATGCCATGAGTAAATCCAAAGCCAGAAACACACACGATTTGTGGTAAGCAGAGGCTAAAAGGTGTGAATTTTCTTTAGAAGGGAAATAAGGTTTCTCTTACGGGATTGTTTGTATTATTTACTTCATTGCCTTTTCTTTTCTTTGAAAATAGATGCACATGTGGCAACCATCCCTATATCTCCAGAGCCTGCATGTCCACAAGGCTGGTCCCTGTTTCAGAGCTACTGTTATTTGGTTAGTAGCTCCATCAAAACAAGGGCCGATGCCCAAAGCTTCTGCCAACATAGGGGTGGAGAGCTGGTTAAAATAAATAGCGAAGAGGAAAACGAGTTCGTTCTGCAACTCGTAAGAAAGAAGGCCTCATCCGTGAGACAAGTTTGGATTGGCCTGCAGTTTGTAGGGGTTCCGGTTAACGACTTTTACTGGTCTGACTTCTCAGTTCCAGTTTTTACTAAGTTTTCATTTAATGAACCCAATGGGTTTGCAAACGAGCCATGCGTCCAAATGTTTACTGGAAACACCAACGGATTCCCTTTGAGAGCGTCAGGAAACTGGAATGACTTAAGTTGCGAAACTGCGAGTGGTTCCTTTGCTAACGGTCTGGTTTGCAAGAAGCTTGCTCGTCATTGAAGGCAGCATCACCCACGGTCTTTACCGAAAAAAGTGCAATGTTTGTTTCATAATCTTACAATAAACTATGATATTATGATGAACGTCAAGAAATGTCCACATACCCTTTTCTCGTTACTTCAACCGTTTGTTTCAGAACTGCAGACGATAAACTGCCAACTAATGCTGAAAGCTTTGCTATTTTTCGGTAACTTTCATATTTGCTACTGTTTTAATCGTTTAAATTCAAAATAACAATTCCCTTGCTGACCCGGCTGGAGCTGTAACTCAGCTTGTCTGAAAATAATTACGATAAGCAATTCTATGTCTAATTTTTATCTATGGTGAACGTCAGAAGTCTAATATGTTCCTAGAACTGTACTTCGCAATTTGCACTTAAACTAATTGTATACTAACTATGTAATTGAGGGTTCCGAACCCGAGAAAGAATGTGCTACGAATAATTAAGAAAACAACAGCTCATCACTACATGCAAAAGTTAACATAAAATTTAACCTGGCCTTAATTCTTGGAAGACTTACGTTTCGTTAATGTTTCAACGACTATGTAAAAAAATATCGTACTTGATATTATGAATATTAGTTTCATCATTTGCTTTGTTTTATCGATGTGAGACTCATTTCAGCCCCAGAGACCTACCTAATACTAGGGTATTTTTCGCAGTATAAGGGCAATGGAGAAAAGATAGTTGGATAGATAGATAGACAGTCGCTCTCAAACGACTTCGGTGGCAAAAAAAGTTTCAATGCCACCGTAACGTGAAAGCCTAATGACACCAAGGAAAATAGCTGAAAAAAACTTTGGCGTAGCGAAACGTTACCGGTAATAAAAGGTTTTTGGGCCACATGCTGAAGCGCCTTTTAAAATCTTGGGACTCGATCAATTTAACACATAGATTCATGGCCGGTTTGCAGAAAATCTAAAGGTAGCAAACATCGTCATGGTGATACTTTTGATGAAAGGTACAATTCCTGTATTTGTCCAAGAACTCTGCTGAAATGACTTTATTTTGCGGACGAATTCAACATCCACTTGCACCAGCTATTGCTGGAGGTAAAAAAAGCTCGAGTAGTACTCTTCGGAAGGATATATTAATTGTTATAATAAGACCTCAAACAATGCAGAGAGCTTACCGTAAGTCTGATCCACTTCCTGGTCTGAGACTGTCGAGAAGTGGAAACCTCACTAATGAGCCACGATTTTCTTGCTCCGGACAATATTTATGTAATTTTACGGCAAACCACAACAAGGGTAAGACTTTTCTCAGTATTCGCCAGGTTGTGCTTTGAAAAAGCACCTACACTCCGTAGCAGTTTCCTTTAGACTAAGTGTGGTAATTGAATAGGTGATGTTCAGCCAAAACTGGGAAGCATAGATAAGAATCATTGCCATGTAATATACAAATGCTGGTGAACGAATGAGGAACTAATTAAAGATCGGTTGTGGTTTTCGTTCACTAACACTGCAGCGATGACGTCATGTGAAGACAGCTCTTAAAACAGTCTGACTTTCAGATCTGTGGCTGGTTTACACCATCAGAGCATGATGACACGGAATTGCATAACGTCATCTTTTGCGAAGCCAAACAAGAGCTTTTACCTGCTATCCACTGGAGTAGATTCGTCTCTGAAAACATTCTACCGTTTCTATACCATCTAAAATAACACAAAAAGATGGCATACCCAAAGGACAGCACCCTCTCTTCAGTCCTTTTTCCTCTTGATCACGCAGTGCAAGGAAAGGAAATGGCGTACATTAAAATAATTCTGTTTTTTGCAGTCGTTGATGCTGTTGTTTTAAACTGTTGATGGTTTGTAGAGGAAGAATAGTAAGCGATGTCCGTTTGGCCAAAGTTCTAGACCGTAAATAAAAATATATAGATATTGAACTGTCCCTATCGCTGGAAACGTTTTTTCTTGATTCCACGAAAAGCCTTTTATCGATTGACACTGCATGTTGTCTTAATTTTCATGTTTTAACGACTAGTATAAATAAGATTTTGAAAAGGCATCGAAACAGGCTTAGATTTATTTCAGCATTTATGCAGCATTTATTTATTTGCTTCTCTAATCAGTTTCTTGAATCTAGTTTTGTGTGTGCGTGGATGGATTTTACAAACTTTAAATTGATTCGGTTTCCAGGACCTTTTCTGACAGAATTTTTTTATTGAGGAGGCTCTTACCTACCTACATTTTTAGCGTTTGGCTAATCACGTTCCCTCGAATACTTTCTTATGCTTCTCTAAACTTCGTTATGGCATCTTAAATTTACTTTTTCAGCAAATCATATTAGCTAATATTTTGGCGGACAAGGAAGTGAGAACTCTTATAAGTGACTCAACGGTCGCAGTCTTCCAATAGTAAAAGCATGATTATGGTTTCAATTATCCAAGGTTATATTTGTGGAAGAGTGTGTTACAGGAAATAGGCAAACGATTTTCCATTAAAAAAGCTTGATGTAGAGAGGAGAATGCATGCAATGGCTTGGAAACTTTATGAAAAGACAAAAGCCAATATAGTTTTCTTACAAGGAGCCGGTGAGAGATCACGGAATATAAACTTAAATGGAATGATAAATGAGAAATGAGAAGGAGGAATATCATCAATTCGGATCCCACACCATAAGCCAATAACAGAAGCTGGAAGATTAGCGTTAGATAAAAGAGTTTCCGAAGAGTGGAAAAGTGACAACCTCCAATTAAACGCAATTAAAGGTTCTTTTGGTGGTGAGCCACTGACGATCAGGTTATAAAATGGCTTTTAACCTGAGGCGTCCCGCGTGCAAACTACTTGACCACCGGCCACCTCTTCCTCTCGCTGACCGCAATGATCGCAAAATCCCGCCTCGCATTTTCCATGCATCAGTTAAGGAGTAATGTATTACACTCTAAGGCACATGTGCCTTAGAGACTGTAATACATCACTAATTCCATCTTTTAGAAAACTACATGTTATTATTTTTTTGGAAATTGATAGGTTATTATTTTGTCGAGCACAGTTTTCCCAACACTATATGGAACAATTGGATTAAGAGTATGCTTAAATGTTCACATAATCAAATGGAAAAGAAAAGAAACACTATAGGAAGTCGATGACGTCAAGGGACTTTCCTGAGTAAATGAGTCTGAGGAATGCATCTGATTTATCTTTACAAATTTACCCATAAATGACTCACTTGGTAAAATTTTGGAGTTGTAGTTTGGGTTTGAGTTTGAGTGATTGCAACGAACTCAGTATGCCACCATCATTCGAAGAGCTTACTGGAAGATTTGAATCTGTGTGTGACAAAATACAGGATATTATTACAGTTTGAAGTAACGTTTACGAGTTAAGTTTGTCAGTAAAGTTTGTCATCTAGATTGTTTTACACTGACAAAGCTGCGTCGTGACGTCATAACTTTGGTTTGTTAATAACCGTACGGTACTGTGTCTATACAGTCTTCGTTGCTTGATTTGATAACTCTTTTGTCATAGCCCAACTTAAACACTGTTTCACAATATTCGTTAACATTTTCTATGTTCTTTCCAGTGATCATGTTTTCATTTACGATTGTCATTTTTCTTATTTGTTTCTTTACGATTTGACTCAAACTGTCGTGATTCAAAAGATTGTTATTTTCATGGTTTAACGTGAATTCTTTCATAGCCGATTTCTGTTGATTTCCGCCATATTTAAAACAGTACTATAAGATTTTGGTCCTGTTGAAACAAATAAAGAAATTGCTGCACCTGATAATTCATCAGCCATTTCACCTAAAATATCGCCCGATTTGATATTTTTCGATCCACCATCCATATATATGACTCAATCAGTATCAAAGTATAATACTCTCTCTTGTAAGTATTCAAGTTTATCGTATAGCGTTAATCTAGCATGACTTGTTGTAAAGCACGATATGTAAATGTTAGTGTTATTTGTATTGTCAAAAAAATGATTTTTGAAACTGTAAGACATGTGAACCATATCGTCCTTAATGAATTGAACGTTCAAATTTGAGATACTGTCATCCAGCAATATTTTGTAGAATTCTGATGGGCCTGTTACGTGTTTTGTCAATCTCGACCCCAGAGTTCTTATCTTGACTGAGGAAGAGAAGAACTCTGGGGAACCCTGAAACAAACTGTCTTCTCATTGGTTTTCGTGAAGAAAAATCAAAAGGGTCTCTAATTGGTGCATTCATGTTAGCACGAGGAGTGAGCAGGCGCCGTGAGGTTCAAATAGCCAATTTTGGCTACAAGACCCCTACGGCGCATGTTCTCTTAGATAGAGTTTCCCAGAGCCCTGTGTCGACCCAAGGCTCTGGTGACGAGAATGGTGTTTTGTTTGACATGGAGTTTATTCCTTTATGTCTGGTGAAAATCGAAAGGCAATGTATTTACCACTTTCCAGGTATGTGGTACGTTGTATATCAAGCGGACATGATAAAACATGCAAGAATTTATACTTTAAAGAAAGAACACCGATAGCTTGAAAAAAAGGCGTCATGCCTGGCAGATGGAGATCATAGCCTCTTACCCAGAAGGGGTCACTCGTAATCATTCGGTTCACGTTTAAGAAGGGAACCGGGGTTGAGCTTGGATCTCATGCCTGAGGCCCATTTCTCGAATGTCCCGAAAACTTGTTGGGCCCGAAAAGCCATTTGTGAAACTGTCAACCACTTGTTTTGGAAAGCCCATCTTTTGAAATGCTTTTAAGGGAACAAAAAGAAAAAGGACTGTGAAGTTTGACGACTTAAATCCTCTCCGTTCTTGAGATACAATGGGAACTGCGACACCCGAAAATGGCCCGTAAAGTTTCGGGACTTTCGAGAAACGGGCCCCTGGTATGAAAAAAGACGGATGTTTCACGCCGCCGGGCATGTTCTTCAAATCGGTATGAGGAATTTCATGCCCAGCATGAAAAAAGGGACAGAACGTCATGTTGGGTATGTAAGTCAGCTCTTTTTGCAATTTCATGCGTAGAATGATTTTAAGGACTTGTTCAGAGCTTCGAAATATTGTGGTTTGGTTTGATCCAATTAGCTAGGAGTGTTCTATCGATGATTCAAGAAACCCAAGCAACTATATTTTATTTACTGCATTGGATGCGAAGATGTAATGTATCAAAATTATGTTGGAGGAGCCCTCTCTCTAGATCTACTAATTTGAACCAGTGCCTCGGTCGAATGTCAGACAAGGAGCTCCTCGGTAATTACAATAAGAAAAGTTTACATAAATTGATCTTGGCCGATCTTCTTTCAGTTTTCTATTGCACACCGATAATATATCTATAACATCCCCATAAATAGGACTCGTAATATCTTTCTTCAATTTATTCCATTATCCATTATTTGACCATAAGCTGTTTTGAATTCCAGTAAAAGGACTCATACAAGCTTTATTCAGTTTATGCGATTATCCATTATTTGAACACAGGCTGTTTTCGTAATTGTTGCGTCTTGGGAAACAATGGTTATAAGTTTTATTATTATTATTGTTATTATTATTATTATTATTAATTTTTTTTTACGAACAGTTCTTTGAATAATGTATGATCAGTTTCCTTGTAAACATGATATTTTCTCATTTTCAAGTACCCATTCAAAAATCATTTCAAGTGGCTTGATCAACCTGTCACGTTATTCTGTAGTTGTTCTTGGACGAGTGAACAATTTCAGCTTCCATTTCATCTCCTTGAAAGTCAAGGAACATCGATTCTGTTTTTGAAAAAGAAAAGAAACGACATGATCATTTAATGAGTGTACATTTTGTTTGCGTGCTTTAAAAGCAATATCACGTGCGGTGCTCTGGGTACGAGTTAATATGTTGAGCACGAATTTTGGTGAGACTAGAATATTTCGCTTTTCGAGACGCGGCCTCTCTATTAACAAAATAGGACAAAAATAATTTCAAAAATCATAGGTAAAAAATTACTCCTTAAAAATGTTGGCTTAAAATTTCAGCTTTCGTAATGCTTTGTTCGCAGCCATACATGTGTTGCAGACCGTAGCAGCTGTACGTTCTAATTTGTACATTTCGGCTCATATACTTTATACAAGCCAGTTTGCCTAGCTTTGCGACAAGTTACTCTTGACACGCAGTCAAAAACATAAATGGCACATCATCCAGCCAGTTTTCGGTTGAGCATAATTAACAGTTTTTAGTTCATTAAAATACTCTTTAAAGTGCCAACGAAATCGTGCGGATCAAGTACAAATGGTGATATATCGTCTACGCGCTCAAAACCCGGCACTAGATTAATGCCTTCTTTCTCACATTCCAGTCAAATTGGCGCGCAATTTACGACTTGGTGGCGGTGGTTACAAGAAAGATCATCCAACTCAGCAGATTGTCAATAGATGCTTGCAATTTCTCAAGTTTTGCTGCGAAGAAGATGTGGAATTAAATTTGGAAGTAATGGATTTTAGTCTGTGTTCTCCAAGCCTGTTGTTTAAGTTTATTGATTATTTTCAAGAGAAGTGCAAACTTGGACATGGCGGGAGATTAGGTTACATAGACGCCATTTCAGGGTTGATCGACTTCAGAAAGATAAGCGGTGTATCGGATGGAGTTCTTAGAAAATTATCTGCCACGGAATTGTACATCAAAAGAGCGAGCAAGATAGTGGATGAAGATGATGAGGTTGCAATGGACGCAAGATCTCGATGTCGAATCATTAGAGGCTGAGGGCCACTGGGCAAGAATGGTAAAGCTGTTAGAAGCCGTGTCTTTTCACTTGTCTTGCGACGAACAAACCGTGAAATGAAATGACCCCGGGCAAGTGAATCCCTCTGACTTGACATTTTTAACAAAATCTTTGGCCGTCTATTTGTTCTTCAAGTTGAAAGGATCGTGTCCCACGACTTATCAATACCTCACAGTTGAAATGGTAAAGGCAGCAAAGGCGAAAGGAGGTTTCATCGACCAAACTCTTTTAAGACTGCAGGAAAATACGGATTTGACCCTGCGATTCTGACAGATACAAGCATGCAAATACTCGACGACTACGTTAATTTCGGGAGGCCTTTGCTCAAGTCTCAGTACGACTTTATCTTGGTCACCAAAAACGGAACGCAGCAAATTAGGCAACGAGATATAAAAGTTGGTCTTTGACAGCATTAGCAAATACATTTACCCCACACGTTATCGCCAAATTGTCAAAACGCAAAGTCTTCACGCGCTTAACGACAAAGAGCACCAAGTATTGCCTGAAGACCAAAAACACCGCTTTGTCGTTGCCAAAGTGTACTATCAGAAGCGGAGATCCCGCGAAGTTAAAAAAATTACAGGGGATCAAAAGTTCAGAGGTGGATATGGAAGTGAACACTAGATTTTGCAGCTTATGTTCCACAGCCACTTTTGAGCCAGCCATTGAATGTGCAAGATCAGAAAACGCACGCCCCAAAATCGATACACCGCATTCAAATCGCTTATCAAGTCAGGGCCATCAACATCGACCGTTGAGATTTACGACAGTTGAAGACGATTTTCCATAGAGGGGTATCGATAAGCACGGATTTGGACAATGGACTGCTATTTTAAGAGATCCAGATTTTCGTTTTCAGAATGGCAGGGTGGTCCGATCCCTTAAAGAAGAGGGCCGAACTCATGGTGTTTACTCATACCAAAACATCGAAAGGACTGTATGAGTTAAAAGCTTGTACCTCGCGCTACTTAAGGCATGGGTGAAGGAAAGTCACCAAATAGTGAAAATTTAAAAGAAAACTTTAATCATATCCTGCCTTGCATGGCCTTATTGGTCAGTGATATTTTTTCCACCGACGTTACGTGGCTTATTTTCCTTAAATGACTCGATGATCAATAATGTTGGACTTGCTCGCAGGGCTATTTCGTAAAAGTAAGAGATTGATGCTCAAAGAAAGTTGTGTGAATTTCAGTGAGTTCATCTCGCTCGGCAGGAAAGATGGTTGCCAGTCAATTACAGGTCGCGAGATGTCCCCATGTATGTTTTAGCGTTTGATATTCTTGACAATCCCGAAATGATATCGCTTGCTAATATCCTGAAGGATCGAGTGGAAACTTTCTTCCTAATTGGAAGCATTGCCATATAAACCGCTGGTTAATTAAACAAACCCTGGTATCGAACACCTGCACGCTCGACATTAAGAACAAAAATGAATTGTAGAATGACAATATTTATTGACCAACTTTACATGCACTCAAACATTACACCTCCATGATTGTCATATACTTTGCATTTCTGGATCTCATTGTTTGCGCTAAGTTGACTGCGACCTGGTGGTTAGCTACAGCAAGCTGACTGGCGAACGGTCTGCGCGCCTTTTCGTGCTGTGCCTGGCAAGCAACTGCGCGGAAATTTCATGGTCGTCTTGCGATGGGATTTGGCTAAGGGGAGAAGGTGTACAGAGATCGTCGTCTTTCTCTTCGTTGCATGGCACCACTTCCATTTCGGAAACGTTCTTGACCAACAGGCGGTCCTCTTCACGCAGCACACCCGTCTTCTCTCTTCCACGGCGTCTGCGGTGTTCAGGGTGCCCGATTCCCTGTGGTGGCTGTGGAGTTTGCGAGCAGAATTGAATGTAGGCTTGCAGGCCATTGCGCATGTATGGTTCTCGAGCATTCTCCATCTTCTCTGAACCCTTCTGTATCTCGATTTCAGTGTTTCTCAGCCATTCCCTTGGAAAAGCCTTGGGAGTGCCAGAATGGCTGCCACGTTTTTCAAGTTCAAGCTTTCTAGTATTTATCTAAGCTTAATAATCGTGTATATATTCAAGGTCACTACGCAAGCGCTGATCTATTTACTCCATGCGATACACCAGGGAGTTGACACAGTAAACTGCTGTGCTCGCATATTTTTTATCGACTTCTCAAAAGGGTCCGATATAATCAATCATAATATCCTCCTTCAAGAACTATCTTCTTTGAATGTCGATCAGCCTCTGTGTGTCTGGATAAGAATTTTTCTGACCAACCGAACCCAAGCGGTGCGAGTCGGTAGTTCCCTGTCTCCATGGAGCATCGCCCATGGTGGTGTCCCACAGGGAACTAACCTTGGAGTTACGCTTTTTGCTATAATGATTAACAGACTACTTGGTGATTGGCACACGACCGTTTTTCAAATAATGCCACGTAACTCGACTAGCTTGTTGGATTTTGCTGTAAGAGATATACATACGCACTGTATAGAACGCAGTATGAGGCTTAATCCAAAAAAATGTAAAGAGATGGTCGTGAACTTTGTGGGAAACTAGAACACTATAACGAGACCCCTGTATATAGGAAACCTTATTGTAGAAAAATATAATCATACAAACTGCGCTGGAGTAATCATTAATGAGAACTTTAAATGGACCTGCCATGTTGATTATATTACCGCTAAGGCATCAAAGAAACTCTATGCCCTCAGATTATTAAAGAGAGCTGGCGTGCAAGAACACGACATGTTGAAAGTCTTCAGAAGTAGTGTTAGACCGATTTTAGAATACGCAGTACAGGTGTGGCAAGGCATTCCCGACTATCTGTCAGATAGAATAAAGTCCGTGCAAAAAAGGGCACTTAAAATGATATATCCTAACAGTTCATATAGTCAAGCACTGTCGTTAGCCAACGAGACTACACTTTCCAATAGACGCGAGCTTCTATGTCATAAATGTATGGCTGAGATGATGGACACTCGTGACCACCCATTATCATGCTTGGTGTCCACTGCTGTGCAAAGAACTAATCCTTATAATCTTAGACCTTCTTCTTCTTCTCGACCATTCAATAATTTTAAGAGAACTAAGAGATTAGAGAACTTTTTTACTTTTAAATATTCGTCATTCAGGTATCCGTCCGTTTAAGTAGCATAATTAATACATAGCTTTAATATGCCACTACTGTTAGTTTTAACCGCTTGTTAATTCAGTTATCTGCAAGAGAACGGAATAAACGATATCTATTAATTTCATTAATTATTCGTTCTGGTAGGCTAGTCAAGCCTTCCCAACTAGAGTGTCGCGTTGGGCTGACTCTTGTTCAGCATGGAACCTCTCCATTTCTTCCACGACAGGACTCGGCAATGGTGCGCTAGGATCAACAGTTCTAGGTTTTGGCTAGAGACGCCGGCCTTGTCTTCTCAACACGGATCGATTTCCTTTCAAACGGTCTCGACGACGATGCACCTCGTGACCCCTGACTTTCCTTCTGTGTCCAGCATATGAATGATCTGCCTTTCACGAAGACTTCTTCTGATTTCTCACCCGATCGTCTTCGGTTACGCTGCTGGTGTAACTCAGGCAACCTACCTCCTGTTCTTCATCTCCTTCCTGCGGGAAATCCTCTGCAACAGCATCGTGCATTGGTTCATCCGCATTCAGCAGTGCAGATAGCGAGAGCCATCGTATTTCCTTCTTCTTCTTCTTCTCCTCCAGCAAGGCTACTTCGACGGAATTGAATTGCTCTTGATGGCTACTGCTCGCTCCATCGTCACACGATTCTCCATCTGCGTCATTTTCTGGCACCCTGGCCTTCTCTGCCGTCCACACAACATAGTCCATCGTGTGGCGCTTGAGCCACGCTGAAGCTTTGCGGTTAGTGCGAGGGAGGCTCCAAAATGTATAGGTTCGGAGCCTTCGATCCATCGCAGGTTGGTCTGTTGCACCAAATTCGAGTTTCTTCTGACAAGTAATGAGCACTGGGCATTTATTGATGCAGGCCTGGGCGTTTTGATACTTCACATCATGTGCGGGTATCCTCCCTGAGCTAAGATCTTCCAATCGCTAATCTCCATCGTCGATTTGGTGGCCTCGTCAATAAAGATCACTTCAGTACATGGGCTGATCATCGACTTGTTGAAAGCTCGCTGTTTCGTTACGGTCGCTATTGGCATGACCGACCATGCAGACAAGGAACCTTCTCCTTGTGTCTCCTTTGATTGCATTTCAGCAAATTGAGGAAACCGTGGCAGAAGATGGCCACCTCGCTCGCGTTGAGACTGTCCTCTGGGCTCGGGAGCGTTTCTGGATTGTATGGAAAAAATGCCCTAGGCAATATTTTGCCAATCTGATCCTCCGCGATGGCTCCATCCACAAATGTTCTTCTCTTGATGGACCAGCACAAATCACCCTTAACCTCGGTAAGGTCATAGTCCACGGTCAGTGGTTGGAATAACTCGCAGTAGGGATCTCCAAGAAGCTCAATGACTTTTTCCATAGTTTCAAAAGTGTGGATTTGAAGAACTCGTTCGTTGCAAGCGAATTCACAAGCGCACTTGGCTCATATTTATAAGAAAAGGTAAACCGGGACCGGGTGTTGCTTTTAAATGTTTTTCCTATAGCTGGCGTTCTTTAGACTCTTCATGGCGATCTTGATGTCATTCACCACTGTCAATTTGTTAGACAACATCGGTTGCTTCATTTCCAGGTTTTCCAGCGTGGACAAACTGCACTGCTGAGATGTGCCACCACGAATTTGTCAAAACGCAACTTGGCGGCTGCGAGCTCATCCCCTGCTTTTGTCAGAGGTGCCTCGAGATTCGGATTGACAAGAATAACTCGAACCACGTTTTCACTCCCATAGTCCTCGGTCTATTGAGAAACAGACATATCTTGACCAAACGTGTCTCACAGTTCCCTGGAGTAATTCTTTTCATACGAGTTTCTCTCAAGATCTCGCATGAAACCGTTCTTATGATCATGATCTTTCAGGACAGTATAATTCCTTTATTGCATCACATTCTTTTCCATCTGTAAACTGAACCTTACCAAAACCAAAGGAAAAAACAAACGAGACAGAAAATTAGGCCACAAAAGCAAGTGATGAGAGTAAAGGAGCGTCAGTACGTCTATCAGTAATCGATCAACCATTACAACAACTTTGAAAGATGGTAACACGCAACAGTGGAAAAAGGGAAAAAATAGTGCTTAAAGAAAACAAAAACCTAGCAGACAATGAAATAAAAATTGGATCGTGTCCTCAACATTCCTGCTTCGCATTAAAGTTCACTCCACACTTTCAAAACTTCCTGTGGACTACAAGAGGACTCGCTGGAGCGCCATTGGGTGTTGTCAGTGCGAGCCAGTACAAGATAGCGGGACAAAGCGATTTATTGACAATTTCGGGTCTTTCGGGTCGATCAATGGTTGTAAGGTGGTACTTGGCAGTGGGCTAGGGTTTATTTTGTTGCTTTCATCACTTTCGAAATCGGATTCATAATTAAGGCTACCTTTTTTTCTCTCTTGAGTTGATATAGAATAACGCAGCATTTGGGATTGCTGGGAACAAAAAAACAGAAAAAAATGAAAATGGATAACTTGCACTTCAAAATTTGTCCACCCGAATTAAAAAAAGACCAATTACCAGAGCTACAAACCTGATAAGGCTTCATCGCAAGTATCACGCGCACGACAGATGGAATCCCATGACTTTTGCAAATCTCTTTCTTTCGCATCACACACATTTTGCACTAATTATACTACAAGAACTGCAACCACTGGACTCGTGAAGCATAGCGCAGTTTCACGTATGGTTGCGCTGTTTAGTTGTCTGCAAGGTCCCTTTGCTTAAATCCATCCTTGCCTAAACGTTGTAGGAATGTAATTTAGCTTTCAATTACAGCTTCTTGTTGTTACCGTATCCTGGGTTCGCTAACACAGAACGCGAAGAACACTTGAGTTTTTCAGTTTAAAATATCGTCCGCGAGCCACACACTCTTACAATCTGCTCTGCTCTAACGACCACATGGCATGCCCCAATATGGAGCTACCATATTTGGGCACTATGTCACACAACAGTCCGTTACACTGCCCCCCTCCTTATCCGTCCCGGATAAGGAAACATATAGCAACAAGTAAGAGAGAGAGAGAGAGAGAGAGAGAGAGAGAGAGAGAGAGAGAGAGAGAGAGAGAGAGAGAGAGAGAGAGAGGGAGAGAGAAAAAAGAAAGTTTAAAGTTCTTAACGAATTTCTCAACAACACTTATGCCGTGTTCCCTAAACATTGCATCTCGTCACAAAGTCACTATATCTGAGGGGTCTTCTCCGACTCCTGTCTGAACGCCTGAGGTTGTCCTGGCCTCTCTGCAGTGGTAAGGTTTCATCACTGGTAACGGGAACATTCCGTCTGAATCGGAGTGGGGGGGGGTTACGCCTTCTCCTCCGCATACGACGGGATGCTGCGTTGCTCCTTGTGGTGTCTTCAAGCACCTCCTGGCGGTAGATGCTCCTTCAGGTAAATTCGCACCATGTCCTTCAGGTGGAACCAATCCGCACAAGCATCTCCGTGGTACTGCCAAAGCCTATTTCTGTGCACAACCTTAGGCTTTGCCCGAGGGCCACGCTGAATTCTGTACACAACATCATTCTGGCGTTCTACGACAACATACGGCCCTTCCCATGGCCGGCTCAGCTTTGGAGATTTGCCTTTCTTGCGTTGAGGGTTGTACAAACACACAAGTCCGCCCTTCCTAAAAGTAAAAGCTTCACCGCGGATGTCGTATCGTCTCTTGATCCGTTGGCTACCGGCCTGCTGGTGGTCTCGTGCAAAGTCATGAACAGTCGATATCGATGCTCGCAATCTCTCTGCATACTCGAGATAACTTAGTTCCTCAATATCAGTTTGCGGCCGCCCCAAAAGCAGATCCAAGGGGACACGCCATTCTCGCCCGAACATTAGCATTGCAGGCGTAAGCTTCGTCGTCTCGTGCACGGCTGAACAGTAAGACATCAAAAGTAGTGGTAAATGCAAGTCCCAGTCTTTCTGATGATCCTGAACAAATGTGGCCAGTTGATTCTCTAGAGTTCTATTGTAACGTTCAACCATGCCATCCGACCGCAGGGCAGTTGTCCGTGTCTTATGGATCCCAAGCAAAGTGCAGACCTCCCGAAAGACAAGAGTCTCGAAATTTAGTTCTTGATCAGAATGAAGCTCGGCTGGCACCCCAAACCTACTGAAGAATTCACACATTAGGACAACCTTTATCCCGAGCCATAGTTTACCAGCAACATTCGCTGTGTCCCTTGTAGCAGTTTTAAGTACACTCATGGTACCCTGTAAGAGAGAAAGTGTGCTCTTGCTCAGTACATCTGATCGGACTACTGTGACATTAGCTCCCGTGTCAACGACCATAGGACAGATCACACCATATATGTTTCCATTTACTGCGAGACTGTTCCCCTTGTGGGACAAATGTCCAGTCATCATCATAACTTGTGGGGTTGAATTGACTGGTTGCTGGATTGGCCTTTCCCCCTCAAGGCTGGCCTGTCTTAGTTTAACGGAGTTTTAGAGTTGCCCTGCGTCTGCACATCTTTTGACCAGTTCCCGCCAATGTTCCAATAGTTTCGTTTAATGTGTCCCCTCTTTCCGCAACCCCAACACTGTGGCCTGGTATCCTGATCGCCTTGATAAGGGTGACCGCGACCCTGGGAGGAGACCACTTCAGCAAGCAGCTCTTTGACTTGTGCCAGTAAATCATCCTGCCGGCATTCCCCACGACCAGGCTTCTCAGTTGAAGTTCCTTCTGCTGTGTGACAGTTCGCTCCTCGAGCCTGGAAGTCCCTTTGGCGAGATGCTAGCCGGTAAGATTCTAACTCCATAGTCAAGGTGAGAGCTGCTCGATGGGAATGGGGACGACTTTGCTTCAATCGTAGTCTGGCATCTCCATCCAGGATCGCATCAATAAATTGCTCCTTGGCGAGTAGATCCTTCATTTCTTCTGGCGCAGAATGGTAAGCCAACCTAGCCAAGCGCTCTAAATCCTCTGTTAGCTCTTGTAGTGATTCGTCACGCCGCCTCAATCTACTTTCAAACTTGGAATGATGCAGTTCTTGGTAGTGCGCCGAACCAAATCTGCTCTCAAGAGCGGCAACCAAATCCTTATAGCCTTGACGGGTATCTGATGGAAGATTTCCCAGTAGATTCAAGAGTAGTATAGGGGGGAAGGATAGACCAATTTTATTCATGTATGCAAATAGATTCAGGCGTTTTTTATAATGTGATGCATGCCACGTTGTTGTTCGAGGGTGTACTCAAAATGGCGGCTGGTGAAAAATTCTACCCAAACCGGTTTTTGGATTAGGGTTTATAATGAGATGCATAACACGTAGGTGTACGAGGGTATATTCAAGATAGGGGCAGAGGTTTAAATGAACTGCACGTCATATATTTGGTTTGAATTGTATTATAATTTTTCTTTATTTTGAGTGAACTGTGGTGTGTTCTGGTGGTACGGTTCCGCCCAACCAGCTGGGTAGTATCGCGCTTATATAGGGGAAGAATAATGGAGTAGCTATGAACCGATGAGAAGGCACTGACGTCACAGTCAAACAAGTTGAAACAAGTTTAAGGGTTGGTTAGAAAAACCAGTTTGAGTATTCAAGAGAGTCTCCTTAATAATGTATACTAGAAAAAAAACCCGTCAAACCGGTTTGCTTTTCTTCCTTATGGCACACCCTGAAATGGACACACACTGCTGTTCCGAACAATTTCTTAGCATGCTTCAATGTAATCAAGAAATGCACGAACAAATTTGACTGCCTTGTTAATGAAATGCTGTGTATTCAATATCTTAAACCAGCATTGAATGTACAGTCGGATTCTCTTCGTGCTAAAGTATTCATGTAATTAGCTTGGCTCTCTTTTATGCAAATTCATTTCAACTTAGCCTTTTCACAAACCGCATTTTATCTTTGTAACCTTGGTAATGGCGCAAGATGCACCGAAACGTCGGTTTCTGTCACTTATATTTCTTGTTTCATTTATTTCTAAATCGTTTCTTATAACAATTTATTTTATTGAATAAACATAAGAAATTATTACAATCAAGTTTTTATAACATTTATATCTATAGCACAAATTCAACAATTCAGTTTTCAAATGCGCTTAACAACAAGTATATTACAAAATATGTACAATGGTAAAATATATAAATGTATATAAAACAAAGTTTCAAAGCAAACGATGCTCCTGAATGTTACATAGAATCAGTCACTTTATCTATTCTTGCAAATTGTCTCATGAGCTTGGGTCTTTGCGTCATATCCATCTTTGCTTTTTCTCTTGGTTCGTAAACTGGAGGCCCCCTTGCAGAATATGTATCCACACACATTTCGTCATCCCATTAAAAGTATGTACACGTGTCCTTCCTTCTTTATGTAAAGTAGGGTCTGAACGGATTCTTTACTGATCGTGACAACCTTAACGTAGGCGTCTCCATATGCTTGCACAGTAGCCGCTTACCACCCTCAAATACTTTGTACTCAGGGATCACATGGTCACACACGCATTGTTGATAGCCATGGATACTCTCTTCAGGGCAGAAGACGGGACACTCTTTCCAATTTAAGCAGTGAATGTAAGGTATACCAGAGGCGGGCTTGATGACTTCAAGGTCTTGAAGACAGAGTCCACATTTTGAGTAACTCATCTTGAAAGTGATGTGTGATGAGCACAGTCACAGTCACTTTATAAAGTTTTTGAAAAGCAGCTTATCACCGGTCAAACTCGTTTTAAAACACCATTAATTAGTAAGCAAGTCTAGCCAGTACCAACAGGTCTTGCAAAAGTGGTCACGCTACAGAAGAAGTTTCTCAATGCCTTTCTGTTCCTCATGTTGTGGCGTGTTATCGACCCAATCTTGTTCGTACAGTGCCATTGCATCCAACACGTCCAATAAATCGTGTCATAACCGATAGACATTCTCGCGATATTTATCCAAATCTGTTTTATTTAAACATGATATCGCTTTTTAATTATCATGTACTAATAATGTAATTGACTGCTAGGTCAGTGCACTCCTCAAGGTGTATGTTGGTAAAGAGACTTTCTACATCAAAAGAGACCATAAACTTACCAAACATTTTAGAGTGAATAGAGTGAAGGGCATTGTTGATCAGAGTGTATTTCTTCCCATCCCCTGTTGGAGTTCCGTCTTGCTTGGTTACTTTCAGCACCATTCGTAGCTCCGTTTTGTTAATGTCAATGTAGTCTGCCAGTGGTTTGATTACAAACTGGATGGGATTAGTACCCTTTTGCACTGGTTCGTAATCCACCCACTTGCTACTGACGCTCGATACATCGGTTACAGGTACATTAAAAAAGTGTAAGCTACAATTCTCACCAGGAGCCGAGAGAGGGTGTGCTGCACTCATTTTCAGTCGAAAATAGTCTTGAATAGGGCAGGAGATGTTCTCCGTCTCTTGTTTTGAGTTGAACTGACAGGTATGGAGTGGCTGTTCTGACATGACCGCGAAACATACCACCTACTCCATTGCCTCCTTGACTATAAGGGGATGACTCTCCAAAAACGCTGATGTTTCCTTTTCCAAGTTGCGTGAAAGGTACGACATGACCACGGTAAGGGTAGAAGTGACGGTTCATAGGAAGTAACATTTCTTTTTTTTTTTAGAACGAGGCTCGCCGTCGAAAGTGTAACGATACACGAACGTTACCAGAAGCAAATTAGTGTAAGTGTGAGTTAATAAAAAAATATTGTTGTTATTGTTGTTGTTGTTGAATAAGTTCACCTGTGTCTCCTCTTATTTGACGGATGAAAATACAGTGGTGCGAAGTCTATGATAGGGTGGTAGTTTGATTTCTTCTGCAACGACATCACCGGGTTGTCCTAGAGGTACGAGTATGTGTAGCACATTGGCTAAAGTGTCGCCCACCATATGGGACTCGACCAAATCTGAATACATATACATGGTCTGAAACGCGTGTGGGGATAACAGGCCCCACACCAACTCTTGTTCTCAAACAAGTGTTGTTGTAGTCTTCATGAGGAACACGCTCCGGTCCTTATTCTCTTTCACAAGTTGTCCGATTTGGTACAGCTGAGGAATATGATGGTGATGGTTTAAGTATCCCAAAGTGTGAGCCAACGTCTTGGGTAGTGTCACATACCAACCTTGAGGTAACGTGAGCTCAAAGAAATCTTGGGCTTTCTTGTGAATGTAAAAGCAGTCGTTTCCACCCAAACTTGTAATGGTATTTTCACTTTTCAGATAAATGTCCCCTAACGCATTGTGAAGTCCCTTCAACATCCAATGAATTATGTCTTTAACCGTACGGTAAATACCGCTTGGTAGATAAATGGTTAATGTCCATGGGAGAGGACCTGTCTTGCAAAGCAACGTGTAAGAGACTTGATGTTCGCGCACGTTCTGCCAAGAGTGTGGGTAGATGATACGCGTCATGGCACCTTTCCAGTCTTCACTTAAGTGCAGTTGACTCGTCAATTGCATTGTAAAATCAGCAGGCTTGTTCCCAGGATACTGATCTTTGCTAGCGTCGCTGGTCAGAAGGATCTAAAAACTGTTTGTCATGGTACTCTACGACGAAAGTGCAGTACCACGTTCACGATACCGTCCAAAAATGAGAGCAATTGACCACAACTATTTGTTAAATAGATTTCAACGGTTTGAAAAATCTTCGTGCGTAAAGGCAAGTACTGGCATTGTTCTCTCTCTTCTAATTTTTTTTTCGAAACTGTCCACGCGGAACCATTTCGTGTAAAAAAGGCAGGCGTTGGTCTCCCACTTGCCAGGGTTCTACGAGATTCGTTAACACTTGAACTATCTTGAGTTTACACGGCAGAGAGAGATGGATGATGGTATGATAAAGTTGCCCGGGAAGTTAATAGATGTCTGAGGAAGGATAACACTCCATTCGTAACCATGCCTATAGGTTGTGGTAAGCGAGGTATTCATTTGCACACAAGGTCTGACTGTTTTCTCGCTTGTTAACCATCCAAGTGCTTGAGCTACTGAGACAGTGATCGCTATCCATTCATCATAGGAGTTTAAGGTAACATTCCATTCATTATCCACTTCTACTTTACTTCTAGGTAACGGATCAATCTCGTCCAGACACTGTAATATTCCTTCCATCAATTCCAGAGTCGTACGATACTTTCCCTCTGGTAATGTGTACAATTTGAAATCATCTGAGTTACGGGGCATGATGTGGGAATGTATGCATTCACGGGAAATGTCAAACCACGATGATGGCTATATGATACTATGAAGCCCAACTTCCCAATCTTCTTCTTCTTTCAAGTGAATTTGGCGGGGTAATGCCACGCGATAGTGCGATTTTGAATTGGAAGGGAATAAAGTGGTGCTTGCATTGCTGGGAAACGTCTCATAAAAGTCGTTGCCTTGAATCATTTTAGAGACACCAATTGACGGACAGGAATCCAACTATCGTATTTCTTCGGCCAACCTTTCCAATGAACCAGAACGTCTGCTTGCGTTCCTTTACCTCGACGGCGAAGAACTTTCTCTACGCGAAACAAATGATCCTTTCGCTCAATTACTTTTTGTAACTCGGTCTCGTAAAAGGTACCTTTAATCAGTTCCCATCGTGTTCCTTTAATTTGTATACAGGTGGATCCCTTGCTAGTCTCTCCGCCACTGCAAAGGCATCTTCGCTCCAGTTAGGTAGGTATGATTTCTCAAATGTGCACTTGTGCTTACTGATTTTAACTTGGTCGCCAACCTTGAATTTAAACTTAACCGCAGAAAGGGCCTTACCATATAAGGCACGCCACACTTGCTGGGCTTTCATGACTGTTACTTCGGAGGGTTTTTTTTAATGGGGCGATGAAATGTTTGGTTGTAGTTGTCATTGACGAGGTTATTTAGTCTGTCCAAGTAATGATACGAACTGCTTGAGGTAAACATTCACCACATAATTTGTTTCAAGGTGTCGTTGAACCGTTCTACGACTTGAGCTTTGGTTTCATTATAGGTGACAAAATGGTGAACATGGTGCTGTTTCAGAAATGTCTGAGAAGCCTTGTTTTTTTAAATTCCGTACCTGCATCGGTTTGTAACTTGTCTGGATTGCGACTTTGTTGAAAGATCTTCGTAAAAGCTTTCACAAGCTCTGGCCCTGTCTTTGCTTTCAACGAAACCACCCAGGCGTACTTGGATAAAATGTCAATGCAAGGAAGTAGGTATTTGTATCCACGGTTCCAACGGCTCAGGCTTCGAGCAGGTTTGTGTAAAGTGTACCCGGCTGCTGTTGCAGCCAAGAGATAATCTGTGAATGCGTTATACCATACTTCTTTGCTGCTTGATACAACTTTTTTACTCCTCCTAAAGCGGACGCACGGTTTGGTTCATAGTACAGTTTCTCTAAAAGTCGGTTCTTCTGGCTGTCGCTCCTCCTCTTCCTCACGTTCTTCGCAGGTTTGCTTTTGATGTTCGTCTGTCGCATCTCTTAAATCAATGTGTACTTGACTACCGCAACATGCAACTAAGCAGCGCGTCTTTTGACATATATCGCTTAAAGCCAAAGTAGAGATAGAACTCGTGCAAAGGTGACTTGCAACGTTACCCATGGTTGTGTTACTCATGACAAATGTAACTTGATCCAGCTGTCTTTTATCCCTTGCCATAACAATAACCATGGATATTATTAAATGTGTCCAATCATCCACCATGAAGAACGGTAATGTGATTGGTAGGTATTGCATAAGCTTAGGTGAAATGCGTATTGCTCTCTCAGAGGTGCGTTACTTGGAGGCATATAGGCATACAAGCTCAACAGTCTACCTCAATGTATTGTTCCTATTTCTTTGCAGGTGGTTTTACCGTTCTTGGTTTGGTAGGCGTAATTCTTTGGACCGCCGGATACAAAGGTTGTGATGTAATCATTATCGTCCAATTCGTTAGTTAACTCACCGAGATAGTCACCAAGGGCTGCCATCCAATCATTGGGTTCACTTTTTAAAGATAATAGAATCTGTGTCAAAGTACAGAACTCTTGTTTGAAGACGTTCTAGTACAGAATAGAGTTTGAGTCTTGCATGTGCGGTAGTGGAAGCTGCGATGACAACATTAGTCTTGGCTGATCCTGATACGAATCCTTCCCCGTGAGTATAATAAAATTTTATGCACTCATCATTGACAAACTGAATGTTTTTAACCTGCGTTGACTGACAGGTGAGGAGTCGAAAGTAGCGTTCTGGATCCTCGAGTATCTCCACTTGAGGCATGTTATCACGCTGTCCAAATTTTCAATAGTTTAGTTTATTGAAACCAGGCAAAGTCATGTTTAAACTGAAGGAAATGATACTTACAAAAGGAATTCAACATCAGCTTGGCCAGTGAGCGTAATCCAGGGTTCTTCTTAATCTTTCCATACTCCAACTTTATGCCTTCTTTCTGTTCATACTCTGTGATATACTGTTGTTTTTGAGCTTCTGTCTCACACCAGGAAGGCCAACCGCTCGCCTCTTGTTTGATTTTAAGGAAGGCATCGATGTACCCGGTGAAATGTTTAGACGATTTCTGAGGAAAATGCTATACCCCTATCATTCGAACCATACGATATCCCAACTCCAACGCCTTGTCAATCTCAATGGAACACCAGGTTCCAGAAAGAATGCGCTCTTCTTCCTTATGTTCACAAGGACTTTGTTGCAGGGTTTCAGCACATGTTCTACAAAGAGGAAACATCAGTTTTCCATTGGCACGGTAGGGTAACACAGGATGAAACAGAAAGGTAGGTGGAAGGATGTCACACTTGAGCAGCCCAAAGAATTCACGTGGTGAACGATTGATTAAAGCTTCACTTGTTGAAATTTCAGGATGCTGTATGGGAATTCGCAGTACTTGTTTGTCCATGGGTATAAGGATGTAAAATCAACGTAATGGATCTTCTCGTTCTCGTTCACGTGCTTGTAAAGGCAGACGGCATTGGTACGTCCTCCAAAGAACGCGTGACGAGGCTCTAAGGGCGAGTCAAACTTGAGGCTTTCAATAAAGGACTTCATCTCTATGTTCGTGGGCAATTTTTGTTTAAATTCGCATTCCCATTTCACTTCTACCTGGAATCCAAGCTTCTTGAAACGTTCAATTTTGCGAATGTACCCTCAAGAAGGTTTTCCATACGCGTGTCGTTCACCGGATTCACTGTGTCGGGTAGATAACACTTGTCACAACCATGCCACAGGCACCCCATGAATTCATAGATGGTTTTTTTGGCGGGATCATAACCGTCAACATAGTTGTTATCTATGCGTTGTTGACCCCCGTTTAGAGCGTGCAGAATTCGGTCACCTTTTTGATGATGAATCCAGGACAGCCATTGGAGGGCCATGACAGAGTATTTTCGGGCTGGTTGATAACCTTGAACAGGAATAAGACCGATTGTGTTTTCTTCAAGGAATTCTTGTCGGAACACTCGGTTACAGGAACTTGCTATGGTAACGCATTGTTTGAATGGATCGAGGTTGCAGACTTATTCCATCAACTCTTTAAACTGTAAGCAACATCGCCTCAGAATGTCCACATCACTACTACAATATTATTCTATTTCCGTTTCAGAATCAAAGGCGTACTCTGCATTCGTTAATTCTTGATGCCACCTCAGGAATCTTTCATGCCAGCGGGATCGTAATTTTCAATAGGAGGAAGAGGGCCAACATATTGTTGATTTTCTTTACGATTAAAGAAGTGTGGAAAATAGCCTTTCTTAAGTTCAGTCATGCCAAAGGTTTTCGGTAATGCTTTGAGCGGCATGGGCAGAAAATTGAGGGAATCCCGGAACTTGATTTCAGCTTCTTTTAGTTGCATGGACATGATTTCCTCACCATTCAGGTTAAGACTCGGTAGGATACACTCTTTATAAAAATATTCACAAAGTAGTGAAGCCATCGTTAACCTCTCAGATTATGAGCAATGACGATAGCGCCCTGGTGGGTGCCATCTAACAACCAGGTACCGAATTGATCAACTAATCATCTCCTCAGAAATCCGTATTCGCTTTCTTTGCCCCTTGTCCCTCTTGTTCGGTTTTGACTGCCCTTTGACTGCGAATCTTCTTCTTGATTGAGGATCGGTTTCATATAACATCGGTGCTTATTTGGGTCAATGTATTCTTCACAATTCCAACACCCACACATGTGATCTTCTGGCTTCCTTTTTTGGTGCGACATGACCTTGTTGCATTGTTTGCATTTATAAAATTTTTGACACACCGACTGCCCTTCTCTGTTGGGCCGACAGTGATTGGCATAGCATTCATTTCCAGCGAACATTCTGTGGCAGGTACCACATTCTCGCCAGGGTGCTTTCTGTGTAATTCCCAGACACCCCTCTGTAAAACAACATTTGCATATCTTACTGCAACGATGTTTCTCTTTCGTATTGTACCCTCTCTTGCATTCCAAACACCAATAGCTCTTCCCCAGAAAGCTAGACACAGAAGTGATGACGTCAAAGTGATTGTTGTGATGATACAGATAGATTTCTTTTTCTCGTCTGGGGCCTTCTTAGACAATGGCGTTGAAATGTTTGGCACACAGGACGATGATTTGGTAGTCTTCAACAACGGCTTGGAATTTGGCGACCTTAAGAAGTCCACAGAGACCCTCTTGGACAACAGCCTTTTGATGCTTCTGAGCGAGTAACCGTTGCTGTTTACGGCCTTGTCGAATTGAATTCCAGTCAGGATCTTTCTCTTGTCGTGCAATGTCCGTTACTATGGCGCGAGCGAGACATAGAGAATCTTTGTTTTTTATGCGAAGGACAGAATGCTTGCTGTCTAGGAACTTTGACAAATTAAAACCATAATGCTTCCTCTTACGCGAGGCTGAACCACCTTGAGGCATACCGATATGAACTAGGTGAACTTGCATCGCGTCTTGAAGGCTGACCTGTTCGTTGGATTGCAAGACTCGTTGCACTTCACCTATAATCCTCTCTGCATTCAGTTCATGGCGTGGCAAAAAGGGAAGAGAAATAGGGTAGTCCAGGGATCGGCTTTGAAGAACAAAACGTACAAGATCATTATCAGGCATACCTGACGTCATTTCGTGTACTAGGGAATAAAAAATGTTGACAAGCTGTTCCAGTAACGGTTGTTCTTCGGATTGCGGGTTTAAGGAAAGCAGATAGTCTGTGGCGGTGGTATTAAATTTACGAACGTTTCTTGAGGCCACTGGATGGAAAGTATAAAGCTTGTCAGAGCTCCTTCATCTCTGTCCACCCCCAACCTACTCCTTAGCCAGCAAACATTCTGCATCTTCCAACTACACACAAACAAATTTAAACTGTATGAAAACTCACAAAAGCAAATCAAGATGGGTGACCACTGGTAAATTCAAAATGGTGTGTACTTATTAACTTAGAAAGGGTACGTGTAATATACTAATCATTGGGTTTGCTTGCAGAAAAATAGAGAAGATACGTTATGACATGATAATAAACTGATTTACTTGTAAAAAAATTAGAGCAGCGACGTCATTGCATACTAACAACAGGAAAATAGAGCAGGTAGTAAGTTTGTTAATGTAAAGGAAATGCGCTTACTTCGTTTTCCAACAAATAATCGTAGGAATCGAAAGCGACTTTCATCTCCTCCTCATACTGTTCCAAATACTCTAACAGCTCTTCATCCGTTAATTCATTGTCTATTGACATGAAGTTATGTTCTCTTACTTCTTCAGACTGTGGCAGATTTTCAAAAAGTTTAGGATGAAGGGATTCCAGTTCTGAAAAGGCCTCGGATATCATGTCAAATTTATATTCAGGTGTCAAAGGATCATCGGACGTTAGTTTTGAATGGTCTAGGATCTCAGTATCAGGAGAGTGTGTTAATTCCTGTACAAGTTCATTCAGTCAATGATTGGAGCTCTCAGCTCGTGCAATCAATCTTTCTTTCATTTTCTGGATGTTTACTTCTTCCTTAAACTGGCTGTTTAGAAATCGGTCGTGAAATGGAACCATGTTATGTTGCTCAACAATAGGCATTAGAATCATCAATTGTTCGCGCCATCTTTTTACGATTTCATCTTTATTCACGGAGGTAATGGCTTGCTCGGCAAGGGTATTAACATGTTCTGTAGTAATTGGATTATCAACTATGTCAACCAGCCTTTGCCACGCTTCGTCCTCGTAATGGATAATGGTAGCATGGAAAAACGAAATCCGCAAGGAACAGACATCACTGAAGAGAGAAGCGGAAAAGGCAATGAGAAATGTAAATGCGATAGTACCATTTGGTGAAGGAGGCATACAATTGGTGAAGAAAAATATACCGAATGGAATGTCGGATGGAGGAAGCTGAAAAGGATTTTGAGCGAAGGACAAAAAAGAAATAAACAACAAAGTCTTGCAGAGAAGGAGCTATCTCCAAAGCGAAATGCTAAGACTATATGGTGAGGACGACTTCGGGTGGTTAAAATGTAATACCGACCCCAGGAAAACACCGTCGATATTCACATTACAGGAACAGATGATAGAAAGGATAGGTGGATGATGACAAATGCCGGCTATGCGGGGAGCACAGAGGAACAGTTCAACATCTTCTGTCTGGATGCAAGAAGCTAGCAGGATCAGAGTATGTCAAACGACACGACAACACTCTGAAAGTGCTAGCAGTGAACTGGGCTATTGAAAATAGACTGCTTCCTGATGAGACGAAGTGGTATGCAGTGAATTGGAACGAGGAGAAGTGATCGAAAACGATGGAAACATCGATTGAGAACGAACTGTATTGCGAGAAGACCAGATCTCACATGAGAAGACAAAGTAAAGAAAACGATACTGTTGATTGATATGGCGTGCCCGAACGAATCAAATAAGGTAGTCAAACAAGAGGAAAAGATAAGAAAGTATCAACAGTTATGCTTCGAATTACGAGAACGACGAGAAGGATATACTGTTAAAGTGATTCCAATGGTTATTGGATGTCTCGGAGGAGGAATGAAGGAATTGAAAGTCTCTATGAAACGAATATTTGATAACGATAACGATAAAGAAATAGAATTAATTGCACACGAGATGCAAAAGACAGTACTGGGCGAGAGCGAATCCCTTATTAGAAAGATCTTATCTGGACTGTTGACTTGATGGCTACAAGATGGGACAAAGGGGTGAAGAATTAATAGCACAGGAGATAGTTAGAATTAATAGCTAAGGAGAGGAAAAACACAGTATTGGGGGAACGTGGGTCCCTTATTAGAGAAATTTTATCTGGACTGTTGACATTAGGTGTCTTTATTACTTA
>NC_090874.1:33317018-33319518 GCF_036669935.1 Montipora foliosa
ACATGGAAGACATGGAAGACATGGAAGACTTACTGTACATCAGGTGTACGAAGAGTTGCTACTTACCTCTTACTTTGTGAATCTCTTGCCTCTATATTGCTATCTGTGTAACAATGTGTTGTGAGTTAAAAACTTGTTGTCCTCGTAACTGGATATTATCGAGTCTTTTTCGAAGACGGCAATATTGAAAACTTGGCCTTTGCGCAATGTTCGCAGTGCCACATAAGGGGGTTTAGGAACATTGCTTACGCTTTATTTACCGTGCCGTTTCTAGAGCTGATAGTAGCATAGTCTTCGTTTCTTGTCGATTGATAGATATTTCATACTAAAGACCATTAATCTAAATCGTCTAATACCCCGTACACCTATTTACACACGCAAGAGAAATTTAGGAGACAGGCGTAGCCCAGTCGGATAGTACGAAGCCTTGAGCTGGAGGTCGCCACTTCGATCCCTGTCTCATTTGATCGATCACAGCTGTCTGTTTCGACTTTCCTCAGCTGATCCGTGTAGCTGTAGCTTTAAATACCAATTAAGAATAAACGGAGTATTGATGGAGCAAGGGGTTTCTTAGAAGAAAGAACAAGTAAGGTCGTTCTGAAACGACTTTGGTGGGAAAAAGGTTTTAATGCCACTGTAACGTGAAAACCTAATGATACCGTAACGGCAAAGCCTTAAAAATTATTATCAAATCAGAGGAAATAAATACAGCTTTCAAAGGAGTCCTTGTCTTGCAGCCCAACCCATATATTTATGAGGACTTCCATATTTTTCCAAGCAAAACAACTGAAAAAAATCCCGACGTAGCGAAACGTTACCGGTAATAAAAACATTTTTGGGCCACATGCTGAAGTGCCTTCTAAAGTCCTTTCCAATGATTAAAATCTTGGGACTCAATCAATTTAACATATGGATTCATGGACGGTTTGCAGGAAATCTAAAGATAAAAAATATCGTCCTGCTGATTCTTTTGATGAAAGGTACAATTCCTAGTGTACAGGCAGTAGAGCTAATGAGCGCTGAGGTTGTATTTGTTCAAGAACTCTGCTGCAATGACTTAACGTTGCGGACGAATTCAAGATCCATTTGCACGAGTCATTGCTGGATGTAAAAGAGGTTGAGTAATACTCTTTGGAAGGATATCTTAATTGTTATAATAAGACTTCAAACAATGCAGAGAGCTTACCGTAGGTTTGATCCACTTCGTGGTCTGAGACTGTCGAGAAGTGAAAACGTCATTGATAAGCCACGGTTTTCTAGCTCCGAATATTATTTATTCCCGACTAAAAAATGCAGATAAGGTCAATGGGAAAAGAGCTTTCAAGATGGTGCCAGCTTTTCTTCTTGCATTAACAAAATGGATTATCATAACTCAGTTTTTATGCTCCTTGATTTTTTCACGGTGTAGGCGCAAGTTATTTTATTGACTTTTATGTAATTTTACCGCAAACCACAGCAAGTGTAAAACTTAACTTTGCATTTTTCTCAGTAATCGCCATGTTTTGCTTTGAAAAAGCACCTATACAGGATCTTTTGGCACAAAGCCCCGTTGGATTAATGTTAGAAGCATTTAGATGAAAACTCTGTAGCTGTTTCTTTTTTTTAACTGTGGGGTTTTTGCAATGTTTCCCTTTCGTGTGGTAGTTGTATAGAATATGTTCAGCCAAAACGTGGAAGCATAGATACGAATCATTGCGATGTATTATACAAATGCTGATGAACGAATACGGAGATCGGTAGTGGTTTTCGTTCACTAACGCTGTAGCGATGGCGTCATGTGAAGACAATTTTTAAAACAGTCTGACTTTCAGATATGTGGCTGGTTCACACCATCAGAGCATGATGGCACGGCATTGCATAAAGTATCTTTTGCGAAGCCAAACGGGATCTTTTCCTTGCTACCCACTAAAGTAGACTCGTCTCCGGAAACAGACTACCGTTTAGATATGCTCTAAGAGAACGCAAAAAATTGGCCTATCCGAAGGACAGTAACTCTCTGAAATTCTTTTCCTCTTGATCAAGCAGTGCAAGGAAAGGAAATGGCGTAAATTAAGATCTTTTTTTGAAGTGGTTGATGCTGATATTATAAACTCATTGTTTGTAGGGGAAGAATAGTACGCAATGTCCGTTTCGCCAAAGTTCCAGAATGGAAAAAAAAAAAAAACATATATATATTGAACTGTCCCTATCCCTGGACATTTCTTTTCTTGACTCGACGAAAGGCCTTTTATCGGTTGACGCTGCGTGTTTTCTTAATTTTCAAAGGTAAGATTTGGTTAAGGCATTCAAACAGGCTCAGTATTATTTCAGTATTGATGCCAGATTTCTTAAGAGATGTCATGGCTTCTCTAATCAATTTTTTGAATCTAGTTTTGTGTGTGGATAGATCTTACAAACTTCAAATTTATTCGGTTTCCAGTACCTTTTGTGACAGAATTTTTTATTGAGGAGTCTCTTAACTAGACAAAGTTTTAACTTTGGCTAATCGCGTTCCCTCTAA
>NC_090874.1:33324518-33337018 GCF_036669935.1 Montipora foliosa
TATTTCAGCCAAAGATACGGCAGTGATTCCCAGGGAATTTAGCCACAACACTTGATCTTTTATCAGGCTGTTAAGCGGAGAAATCACGACGATGATATTAAATAATCTCGTCGGTTGACTGCAAGCACGCGTAAACCAACGGCAAAGCATGGTAAATCAACGTCTTTCCAAAACCCGTTGGAAGATTTACGAAAATATCCTTCTTCTCTTGAACAATGTATTTGATGGACTCCTCCTGGTGCGTATTCAAACTGTCAAATCCAAAAACATTGCAAACCTGGTTGAACGCGTGGTTGAACGCGTCGTTGAACGCTTCTTCCAGTGTGTCCGCCATTTTTTCTCCACGAGAATACGTGGTTATACCGCGCACGAATCCTGCGAGTTAGTTCTGGATTTTTTAGAGCTAAACAGTGATTGGTGAATAATTCTTACGTCACGGAAATCGTTTTGCAGCTCGAACTCGCAGACGGTACTTTTCGGGGGAGAGAAACGACCGCCGGAAATACGTCTGCGTTCGCAGGCTACAGTGTAGGTCGTGGAAATGAAATAAAGATTCCTGATGGTTGGTGTCAAAGGTCGCGTCAGCTTATTTTTGGATCTGATATCATACACTACGCAACGGGTCATACGAAACCCCTTTGGTTGTTGTCAGGCAAGATGAAGAAAACCGACTTCGTAGCCCTTTGTAGGGTCTACCTAAGTAGCCGTTCACGGAAAGAGGGTCGTTTTCGTGTTTGTTATCACGGATATCGGAAAATTATTTCTCTTTTTCACGTATCACGACAATCATATCATTCACAGTTCACGAATTTTATTTTTTTTAGATTACGGATCACAGAAAATAAATTCGGTCGATCACGTTTCACGCGAAACCCCCTTACGTCCCCTCATGTAAACACCCCCTAAGAGTTCGCTTAAATATTCACGTAATCAAATGGAAAAGAAAAGAAACACCAGACCATGACACCAGAGGAAGTCAATCACGTCAAGGGACTTTTCCGAGTAAATGAGTTTGAGAAAGTCATCTGATTTATCGTTGTCAATTGGAAATTTACCCATAGATTACTCATTTGGCAACATTTTTGAGTTGGGGTTTGAGTTTGAGTTTGAGTTTAAAGGATTGCCCACCATCATCCCGACAGCTTACGGGAAGATTTGGTGGAGGTGTGCCGCCCGGGTCTTCAAATCCCGACCCTATTTCAGACCTAAACATGCCATTTTCCACACCCGTTTTCAGACCTGACCTCTAAGATTCATACCCGTTTTCAGACCTGAACTTGCAAATATACACCCGTTTTCAGACATGGCTTTATAAGATCGTTACATTATTATAGTATCGGAGTGAAATCAGAACAAAGTATATTACGTTAAAGCATAATATTTTTTATTGGGAAGTATAAAACACTGAGAATTGCATCAGGCACAAAATTCTAGAATAATTCACGCTTTAAATTGAGCCGTCATGAAAACAGTTTGCAGATATACTACTCGATCTAACGGGAACAGAATAACAGAACAGAACAATATTATAAAAAAAACGAACTCGAAAGGAATGAAAATACATTGACTCGTTATTATACATTATAAGGCCTATTAACATTGAACATAAATCTATGTCTTTTGTATCAATTTAAATGAAAAAAAAAAAATCATTTGAAGTTCAGTTCAGTTCAGTTAGTCGTTCCAGTTACGTACTGAGAAGAAAAATATGTTTGTAAGCTTTCGTAAATGTTCCCGGCCCCAAAAACCCGACCCGATTTCAGACCATAATTGTCAAAATCTATACCCGTTTTCAGACCAAAACGGCTTAAAAACCATACCCTTTGGGGCGGCACATACCTATATACCTTATATAGGGGAGTACCCCCCCCCCGGGATATGACTCAATCAGTATCAAAGTATAAACGTCCTCTTGTAAGTAGTCAAGTTTATGGTATAGCGTCAATCTATAACATGATCTGTTGCAAAGAAAGCTATCTAAATGTTAGTGTTATTTGAGTTGTCATTAAAATGATCTTTCAAGTTGTAAGTCATGTGAACCCTATCGTTGTTAATGATTTGAATGTTCAAATTTCAGGCAGTCATGGAGCAATATTTTGTAGAATTCTGATGGTCTGTTACGTATGCTGTTCGGGCCATATGTGAGCGTTGGCCAAACTTTCCTCAAATACTGTATCGACAAATTTTTGAAATGCTTCGTAAACCTGCGTTGAATTCAAAATTATCAATATCGATTTCTAGACTCTTTTTGATTCTGTTTTTGAAATCTCTTTATTCACTTTTTGTTTTAAATTCATTCTTACTTGAGTCTAGTTTTATTTTCATGAACCCTCTGATGTATTCCTTGAATAAATTGTCCGTTGTTTTGTCAAAGTGCCATACTTTTGTAACCTTTATCCAAGGTTCAATTCATCCGTTGTCCAAGTTCCTATGAAACCTTGTTGCATGTCATTGTGTTTACACTTATTTTAGCTTCTTGTTTCATCACATGTTTTACATAACTTGAAAATCAATTTTACGTAATTATCGAGTTTTACTCTTTGGGGTAAAACTCGGTGGTAAGACTTTACATTTGATTAATCGATACCATGTTTTATCACAATTTTCAGGATTGCAAACTGTTTTTGGATCGTAGATCGGATTTATTAACGGAGTCATGGCTTCTTTAATCAGTTTCCTGAATCTAGTTTTGTGTGTGAATGGATTTTACAAACTTTAAATTTATTCGGTTTCCAGGACGCACAACCTTTTATAACAGAGTTTTTCACTGAGGCAGCTCTTAACTAGATATATTTTTAAGGTTGGCTTATCGCTTTGTCTCTAATTGTTTGTTATTGTTCTATAAATCTTTGTTATGACGTCATAAAAATGCTTTCAGCAAATCATATAAGCCAATACTTTGGGCGGACGAGGAAGTGAGAACTCTCATAAATGACTCAACAGTATGCAGTCTTCCAATAATAAAGCTAATATTATGGTTTCAATTATCCAAGGTTATATTTGTAGAACAGTGTGTTAGAGGAAAGAGCCAAACGATTTTCCATTAAAAAAGCGTGAGGTAGAGGAGAGACAGCATGCAATGGTTATGAAACTTTTTGAAAAGGAAAAAGCCAGTATAGTTTTCTTAGAAGGAGCCGGTGAGAGATCACGAGAGAGATAAACTTAGATGGAATGATAAATAAGAAACGACAAGGAAGAATAATATCATCAGTTCGGATGTCACACCATAAGCCAATAACAGAAGCTGGAAAATCAGCGTTAGATGAAAGAGTTTCCGAAGTGTCGAAAAAGGGCGACCTCCAATTAAAAGCTATTAATATTTCTTGTGATTAATGATTCTTATAACCTCAGGTGTCTGCGTGTAAACTATTTGACCACCCGCGGCCACTTCGCCTGGCTGGCCCTGATCGCAAAATCCCGCCTCGCATTTTCCATGCATCAGTTAAGTATTAATGTATTACAAACTAAGGCACATGTGCCTCAGAGGTTGTAATACATCACTACTTCCATTTGTTTGTTAAATCGTATGTTATTACTTCTTGGAAATCTAAATGTTATCATTTGTCGAGCACAGTTTTTCCAAACCTATATGGAACCATTGAATTAAAAGTTCTCTTAAATATTCACATAATCAAATGGAAAAGAAAAGAAACACCAGTGGAAGTCGATGACGTCAAGGGACTTTCCCGAGTAAATGAGTCTGAGAAAGGCATCTGATTTATCTTTACTAATTGGACATTTACTCATAGATTACTCATTTGGTAACATTTTTGAGTTGTAGTTTGAGTTTGAGTGATTGCAACGAACGCAATATGCCACCATCATCCGAGCAGCGTGCTGGAAGATTTGAATCGGTATGTGACAAAACACAGGATAGTATTACATTTTGTGAGTAGAGTTTATGAGAAAAGCTTGTGAGAAAAGTTTGTAAGTAAAGTATGTCAGTAAAGTTTGTCATGCAGATTGTTTTACACCAACACAGCGGTGTTGTGACGTTATAACTTTGATTTGTTAATAACCGTACGATATTGTTCATACAGTCTTCGCTGGTTGATTTTTTTTGTCGCAGCGACTAAAACTATAAGATTTTGGTCCTGTCGAAACACGTGGACTAATTGCTGCACCTGATGATTCAACAGTCATTGCACCTAACATATGACCCGTTTTGATATTTTTTGACCCATCATCGATATAAGTATCAAAGTATGATACCGTTTCTCTTATAAGTAGTCAAGTTTATTGTATCGCATTAATCTAGCAAAACTATTTGTAAAGCACGCTAAAATAAATGTTAGTGTTATTTGAATTGTCAATAAAGTGACGTGCCCGAATGACATTCTTATCACACTGGTTCGTTATATCACACCACAGGACTGTATTATAAACTCAACGCTAGATAAGTATTACTGGACGCTCAAAACTCAACTCGCTCAAAAAGAAAACATAACGTGTTCTTACGACGTTTTGCAAGAGCGGAAGGCACATCCCCGCCCCCAGACTGGATACTATGTCGAGACGATTACAGAAATAAATCTAAACTTCCGCCTCTTCTAATAAACAAAGTTTTGTTATTGGTCTTTTGAATTCTCCACTTCGAATTCGGACAGTAACTGCACGGACTCTTCCATCTCGTCCAGGATGATTAGACACGACCCTGCCCAACGGCCAAATACCACGTTGCTGATTCGATTCAGATAAAAGTACAACGTCTCTCACTTTCAGATTCTGTCTTTTTTCGTTCCACTTCTTTTTCTCCGTCAGGCTAGTAAGATACTTTTTGGTGAAACGTCTCCAGAAGAAATTTGGGCTTGGGGCTGTCGCCACAGCTTTGTGGAGTTAGCCTCTCTATCAGTAACAACGGCATCTTCATAACTCGGGTTTGCACGCAGAAACAATAAGTGGTTCGGAGTGAATGCTCCAATATCTCCTGCATCAGAAGATCCCGGGGTGATTGGTCGACTGTTGAGAATTCCCTCTGTTTCAACCAGAGATGTCCTCAGTGCTTCTTTAGGGACGACTCTATCTTTCAGCACCGCTTTCAGCGTTTTCTTCGTACACTGCGCAAGTCTTTCCCAAAGTCTCTTTTGGTGCACAAAAGTTCTGTATTCTCTGCGCATCTAGTTGCTTGAGACAACAAAGTTTGTACCATATCATGGAACATTCCTCAGGGGCGGATACAGGATTTTAAAAAGGGGGTGGATAAGGAACGGAATATTAGATATTCTAGGGGGGCGAGGGGCAGCAGAAATCCCCCTCAAAAAATCATGCAAGCTGTCAACCTGAATGGGGAAAATAAAAATAAAAAATCATGCAAAGCCATGGCATACGAAAAAATCTAGCACAAATGATACCCCAGAAAAAAGTCGCGCAAGACGAAAAAGCTGAATCCAACCCACCCCCTTAAAATACCTGATGGTCCGTCCATAAAGAGGCAGCATTGGTGTATTTACTGTTACTGTAATTACATGGCCGGAACCGCGAAATATTGAACTCAATTTGAACGACGAAACAACTTCACTATTAGTGTGTCTTGTTAGAAGATGTTTCCTCCAATTCAGTAAACTAAGAATACCATACTTACAACCTGATTATTGGCTGAGGAGGGAAGCTGACAACATTCGTCTTGAATGCATTGCCATGTAATTGTCGCACACCTGATCGCGATGGATACGAACACTGTGGCAATGCTCCTAAGCCACGTATGTACCCTTCTTACACAGGAGAACGATCGCTCCGCTTCCGTGCTGCCTATTGGCAGTACAGCTAGTATCTTGAGAAGCTCCCTGACATTAGGGAAAAACAAGTTATAAGCATGTTTTGACAAAAGGCATCTGACAGATACATTGTCTAACGCCTGCTGCTCACAATAACTTTTCCAACGAAAGAGAGCACTTTCAGAGATCGGCAGCAAGTGTTCCCACTTCCCTTGCAGTACCTTCGCAAGTTCTGCTGTTCTTTCACATGACTTGGTAACGATTACTGTAGGAATGGGAGCACAAAGCTCATAGTGTGCCTGCTTTTCCTTGTTGAATCGGCATTCCAGTTCTGAACAAATGACGTCCAGGAAAGGTTTTGCCACCGTCTGCTTCAAGTAATCTGCGACTGACTCTGCCGGGGTGTTATTCCGGTTCCGCTCTATACTACACCCACGTGGACGTTCTTCGGTAGATTGTGCCAGCTCAGAAAGATCCAATACTTTCTGGTAAATGTGCAAAAACCACAAATCGATTTCAGTGCGAATTTCACTGTAGAAGCTTGTGACGTCTTTGACCGTCTGAAAACCAAAATATATGTCTACAAGGTGACCTTTTAGGGACGAGACTAATGGTAGCACTGGCTCCAACATTTCCATTGCACAGACGAAGTTGAAGATATGCCCAAAGCTCCTCATAGTATGCCGCAGTCCATTTGCAAGTGTTTTAGTTTTTGGCGTCCCAGCTCCATTCTTCGTCATTCGGGTAAAACCGGTCGTCATCTGTTGGCTCACAGATTTCATCCAAGGTGAGGACTATGTACTCGTACAGATCGAAGATGGTTTCAAATGTTGAGTGTCGCTCGACCCATCTCGTTTTGCATACGTTTTTCAACTTTCGTTTCTTGCTCTCTGGAGAATGTGCATCAATGACGATATTCATAAAGCTTTGTCGTTTCGGAAAATTGTCAAAGAAACTGTAGAGTTCACGACAGCAATCCATCATATTTTGCACTAATTTTATCTAACACGCATGACAGATAACGAGATTTTGAGAATAGAGACAGCAACCTTGGTACTCTGCGTCTGGCGCATACTTAGCAATTTCCGCTTGTACTCCATTCTTGTTAGAACTCATCGACGCTGTCGTGTCGTACGTCTGACCACGAAAATTAGCAATATCTACCTTCCGCCTTTGTAAGCTATCCCGTATTGTTGTGGCTATTATAACTGATCCATTGGTTCTAGGCAGGCCACACAGGTCGCGCTGTATAGGATTGGACAGGTCTGCAAAGTCAAGCAGGCGAAGACATACCGACAGTACTTCACGTCCTCCAGATGTGGTTTCGTCGGCAAGCAATGCAAAGTGGGGGGTGTTTTCAAGACATTGTCGGAAATAGTCACGAATCAAGTCAGCCATAACTGTAATTATTTAATTTTGTACGGTTTTGCTTGTGTAGCGTGCACTTAATGGTCCCGTTACCAGATGCTTTTTTTAATTGAGGGTTGCTTTCTGCGAGAACACGTAAGATAGTGATGAAATTCCCTTCATTTTCCGTGAGGTGTTTCAGCGAACTCTATACGATCATCCCTGTGTCCACGAAAAGCAATCTGCTGCTTTGCACACAACACAACAGCATCTACAATATGAGGCAATATTGTTTTATTAGACTGGATATTCTGCATTCTCACCGAGTCGATCTCTGCGTCAATGCATTTTTCCATATCTGTCACTTGAGCTCGTATAGAATATGCGCGGTCAAAAGCTTTCTTGTGGTACTCTGTGGTTTCGTGGCCATCCAACTTCTCTTTGGACATCTGGAAATAGAGTTTTCACAAATGCTCCTAGTGACTCTTTTTCTTTCTCTCTTAAGAAAAGCAAACACGTCATACACCATGCTTCGGTGTGGTCTGGATCAGTACTGTAAGCTAAGTTAAACCATTTTTGTTGATCCAGTCATTTAACTTGAAATTTGATTTCCCCGATCTGATTTCCTGATTTCCATCGTTGAGTGTCAAGATCGGAGGATGCATGGGTCGGTCGCTAACAGTTATTGAGAAACTGCACTTTATCCGTGTAATTTAACGTGTTTGCCGATATCTGAACAATGCGACTTTTGTCATACAGCCCAACAATTGAAGCGGAATCATTCGGAACGAGGTATTCATGACCACAAGTATTATCGTAAGTGTCTAACATCAAACGTTAACTGCGCACTTCTATCCGAAACTAAATACATTTATTATTATTATTATTATTATTATTATTGATATGCATCCCGACGAGATACGAATGTAACTTTTCCTTTTCCACACATGACATTCCAGGTCTATCAGTATGAAAATATCACATACAAATAAATATTTTCAATTCATGCTACTTCCGTGAAATAGTCGGAGATTTAGCGGGAGGCTCTAGATTTTCTGTAGCTTCATTGAATTCGGCTTCAGCGCATTCACCAACTGAACTGGCACCAGTATTGTCGCTAAAATGATATAAGAATCCGCTCTATGAATTGATACTTTTAGCTATTCGGTAGAGTACATTGAGTAATAAAATATCATTGACAGCTTATTAAATGTAACTTTTGCTTACCGTTTTTTTGAGAGGAACGTGTCAAGGGAGCTCTGCCTTTTCATCGTGTTTGCGATTGCTATACAAAATGGCGGCTCAAAAATTCTTTAATGCGTGTGAACTGAGCCAATCAGGATCTCGGCCTGTTTTGTCTAGTGCAGTCGACTGGCTTCTGTCGACTGCACTAGGTGACTGCACTAGGTGACTGCACTAGGTGAAACAGGACGAGATCCTTATTGGCTCAGTACACACTGTTTGACGGATGGAGCAGAAAAACCAATGTGAATCAAAGTTTTGAAAACGCGCATTGCGCAACAAAGACTTCGGCTGTAAGAATCAAAACGAGGTTTTACAGGGATAAACGAGTTTATTTGTGACTTTTCTTGCTATATATTATTTCATTGGACTTTTAACAAAGAGATGGAAACATATTTGTTTTCTATTGCACTTTTAATAGCATTTTTTAATTTTTACTTTAAAAAGGGGGTGGGGGGGAGGTGGAAATCCACTCAATCCACAGATCATAATGAAATGATCTGTTGAAAGAATATTCACCAACTCAAGATGGCAAGCTCTTGTACTCATGCAAACAAACAAGCAGCCATAATCTTTGACCTCGTTACGCTTCTCCTTAACAAGCATTGTCAACTCCAGTGTTCCTGAACACCATCCCTACTTCAAGTCTACATTCAGGTAGGTTTCCCATTTTCTGTTCGAGGGGCTTCACTGTCTGGCGGTAACTACAGAGACCTTACGCAACGACAACGGGTGGGTTTGACGACGGCGTTCGCGACCGAAAGGAACTGGGACGACAACCTCCTTCTGTCGACTGTCAAGTTACGTTACGCAAGGCCAGTTTCTGGGCCTGGGGAAAATCAAAGAGTTCTGTACAACGGACACAAGAGGATCCACGCGATAAAATTTCAGTCAATTGTGGCCCCAAATGGTTTGATAGCTAATCTATTTGGCCCAATCGAGGGAAGACGACAAGACAGCGGCATGCTGGCAGAGTCCGGTTTACTTGCCGACTTGCAACGTCACTCGTTGTCTCCTCTTGGACAACCCTTGTGTGTTATGGGGATCCGGCCTACCCCCTTAACATACACCTCCAAGGACCATTCAAAGGAGCCAGGATCACGCCTATACAGAATGAATACAACACTGCAGTGAGTCGTGTTAGAGCATCAGTGGAGTGGGTGTTTGGGGACATTATAAACTACTTCGCCTTTTTGGATTTCAAGAAGAACCTGAAAATTCGCTTGAGCGCAGTTGGCAAAATGTACATGGTGTGTACCTTGCTGACAAATGCCCGTACCCACCACCACTGGAAGTGTATTTTCAGTAAAATTGTCTAAACATAAAAAAACTTATAACTGAACCATGTTGCTTTTAGGTAGTACAACTTACAAGTAACAATAAAGAAACTGAATGTGTTCTCGTTGTGTGCACGCCATTTGAACGTTATGCTAGTATCTTATTTTACGCACCAGAAGTGTACAGAATGTACATTTTGCGATATAAGCATGAAACTAAATACAAACAGACTTCAGTCTTTCCGCTATTAACCCAGGCGATGAACTACTTGAATTTCTTGTTTATGTCGTTTTCCAATATGGCGTCCAAAGTCTATCTGACTTAAATGCACCCTGTCACTACTTAGACCGGTTCATTTTGTGATACAAACATGAAAATGAACAAAAATAAACATGAAACCTCTTGCAATTAATTCAATCGAGCTACTTTTGTTTTCTTTTTTAGACTATTGGCATATTTTTGGATAATATCATTTTTCAATATAACCGCCAAAGTCTACAAGACTTAAATACATCTTTTCACTACATACTGTTTTAGGTTATAGACTGGTGTAAATACCAGTCTGCAATCTGTTGCTTGGCTTTTCTTGTGCTAAAATATTTAGAAACATTATAACCAGTAGTTCACTCCCTTCAAAATAGCTCTTTCTCTGACGAATACACTAATTACATTTGACATTATAAACTGTTTTGTTCTGACTATGGAAGCTACCTTAGTTTCTGACACATGCAGCTACAAAGTGCTGTACACGTTAGACCACATCGGTAACATTTACACCTGCGGCTACAACCTTTCTTACACCCACACTTTGTTAACCCCTGGCAGCTTGTTGCTATTGAAGGAAGGTCGGTCCAGTTTACTTGCCACACATCACCTCGTCTGTCTATCCTGGGGGTCCATTGTCTGACCTCATATCATTCTGGCCTGGTAGGCAGCTCGCTTTGCATGTTCCTTCAGGGAGGCTTGAGTAGGTGGTATTGATAAGTAGGATGTCTGTTTTCGAGCAAAAAGGTCAAGTCTTGCCTCGTTGACTGTCGGCGCTGCACTCGATCTCTCGTAAATTGTTACCACAAACTTTTCCAAGATGGGAAGGTCAGTATCATCGAATGTCAAAGGGCTTTGACTGAGTTTGGCGAAAGTGCTTGAGACGTCTTCAAAAACATCCCATGTTTGCCAAACTGTTTTCTTTCCCTTGTCCCGAAACGCAGAGACAAAGTCAGAATCGATGAAAGCATGGAAGAATGGCATTCCACTTGATCTTGAAAGTACCGACGTTTTCGACAAGCTGATGAACTGGAATCCAGCGTGTGTTTTTTCCCTGGCCTGGACCTTTGTTCCAGTAGATTTGCTTTGGTCTGTTTATCTTACGTTTCGTCAAAATTAATTGCCCTTTGAAACATCTAGTTTTAGTACTTGGACATCCAGGCCCATTAAATGTGTTAATTTGCTTGCTTTCTTTGTGGCAAATAGTGACTGAAGTTGGGTAGCCTGTTTCGTTTTGTCCATATACAATGTTATAACTTTCAGTTTTGGACAAACATGTTGGATCAATTGTGACAATAAAAATAATGATAATGATGATAGTGATAAACCTTTATTTACCCTTGGTGATCAACAGTAAAACTACCAAAATGGCATAAAGCCGCCCAACAGATCTCTATTTCATGAGTTCATTTCAGCTACATAAAGAACAAACTTTGCTAAAACGGTTTTCCACCTTTCTCTAATTAATCATGTATTTGCCTAATATATTTCTGATCAGTTGATATTCATTTCACTTCAGTGGTATTTCATCGTACCCTCCAGTTATTATTATTCAGTCGCTAAAGACTAAAGACAAACATCATTTCAATTGTACCACCTCTTGTAATTGTAACAGTTGAGATTTTAAATTTACCACGGAAGCAAAATAAGTCAAAAGTGTAGCATATGTCATGACCACAGCGCTTTCGACCGTAAGGCAAACGTTATGTAAATCACCATATTTGCCCCCTGGCAAATATGAATTTGTATATGCTGCAAATGTGCAAATTTAGGATAGTAAAATTTATAGCACTTTATTATTTTGGCGCGTACAGTAAATACAAGTAAATTAGAAGCAAATGTACTTTTTCGGTATCCCTGAAGAATATGAGCAAACATTGCTGCAAACTATTGATTTTGCAACATGTTTTGTCTGCATTTACAGTCAAGTCAAACTGCTATCTTTGTAAAGAAAGCAAATTTGAGCAAATTTGTAGAAATATTAAAGATTTGCACATGTGGCAAATATTAAGAAAATTTGCATCAAACCATTGCATTTACTTTACGTTTGTCCATAAATTCCTCAAAAACAAATATACAAATTTGCTCGCACTTTACCCGTCAGTGCAAATTTAATACAAATTTACAGCCCCAAATTTACCACACATTTTCTCAACTCGCAAACATTCGTAAATCCGTTTTTTCGTCCAGTGTTAGCTGTGCAAGCTCATGACGTGAGTCAATGATATTGGGATGTCGTGCACTGTATGGTATGGCCTGGGCTTTCTGTAGCCTTCCATCTACAACCAAATATCCATCTTCCAATCTCGGATCAAAGGACTTGATTCTGCTCCGTTTATGGATCTCTCGACCCTTCTCTAAGAGCTGTACGTATACCTCCTCACCAAACGATTTAGCTTGTGCCCTGTTCACTAGGTAATTCTGAGCAGATCTCAGCTCCGGTACTGTAAGCGTCCTGTCAGACGCTCTTCCTTCTTTGAGCTGAGCTGGGTGTAGTCCCCTGGTGATGTTATCAGCAGGGTTGTACTCTGTCGGAACACATCTCCAGTAAACCGTGCCCGCCCCCAGGGTGGACTCCAGCTCACTCATAATTGTGTGAATCTCAGACACTTGGTTGCCCACGAACGCTTTGTAATTGGAACTGGTCTGCCCTAT
>NC_090874.1:33342018-33352018 GCF_036669935.1 Montipora foliosa
TTTATATTTGTGATGGCTGTATGAAGACTTAGTTCTAATAAAATGTCTGTACAGAGTATGTTTGTGGTTAATAGACTTTCCTAGTGCCTTAGGTATCCAGGGTTTGGACTTAAACTTAACCTCCCCACGGGAAGTTTCCTTAAAGGAAGAAATTGGTAGTCACAGTATTTATAAAATCCTCAGTGGGTTTATGTATTTCAAAATTTAAAAGATTAACATTGAAATCACCTAATAAAGCACAGAGTTTCCCTTCATTGTTAACAACATCAACATTAGAGTAAAGCTTATCTAGAGATATGTCTAAATTTAAACCTGGATGTCTGTAAATAATGCCAACAAGGATATTCTATTGGAATTATTTACAATTTCTACCCAAAGAATTTCACATTCATCAGTGCTCGATCTCAAATCATTTCTAATGTGGAAGGTTATATCATTGCGAATGAATGCTCCAACACCCCTGCCCTCAATTTAGTTTCCTGAGAAATGAATGTATAACCCGGAAGATGATAAGCCACTGAATGGTCAGAATTGATCCAGGTTTCAATGAGACCAATAAGGGTGAATGGAATTTTTAAATCAACTTGCATTTGAATTAAATGATCAAAAATTAAATTAAATGATCAAAATCCTTGATGGACTCTGCATATTTCTGCTTCATCTCCGGATTATTCTCAAATTTCGTCTCCAAGGACTTTAACCCGTCGCACAGCCATATCATAGTTGTTCGTTAGAGTTGGATGATCCTCTCTCCACAACAGTCCAGATACGTATGCATACGTATTCCGCTCAATGAGAGCAAGTGTCCGCTTGTCCTCGATTAAATGGGTTGGAATTGCTACCTTCACCACGCCCAAGGTCTCAATTTCTGTCTGAGCAACGCCCAGCCGTCTTAAATCTTCATCCTCATCTACACATCTTTCATACACTTTGAATGCATTGTAAGGCGATGACACTTTCTGGTCACCTGGCAGCCAGTTTGTTACTGCCCAGCCAAGTGGGGTATCAAGGGTACTCTATCGTCGCCTGAATACTCTGACGGCTTCACAATTCTTTTAGGTAGAATTAGGTTTGAGTTGTTAGTACCAATTATAAGTTGCACTGGGCCCGAATCGGTGTCAGCAATATCTAAGTCCTTTAGGTGGCTATAATGGTACTTGATTGTTGACCACTTCAGCCTCTGATCGGGACCAGTCAGGTTTGGCACTGTCTTCACGTCTCGTAATTGGTACTTGACTTCCTCTTTTCCAACTCGAGCAACATGACACTTCTTGATATGTTTAGAAGTGAATACCCTCTGAGAACTGACGCCCTGAATTTCAAGATCCATCTCTTTGACTTTGAGTCCCAATGTCACCGCCAAGCTCTCATCCATAAGGGTAGTATTACAACCCGAATCACGCAGGGCCATTGCTCGCGGTTTACCGTTCTCCCCAAACACAACCACCAGTAATACCTCAACTGAAGCACGACCACCAGCTTCACAGCCTGAGCAAAGACAATAACTATAATGCTGATGCACCTCTTGCATCTGGCTTGAGGTAACCTCACTCTCCTGAGGAGTAGTCACTGACGATCTCGCACTGTCTGACATTCTCGCTGATTCTTTTTTTACTCTTCTGCGTTCCAAAATCTTCAAGTCAACCTCATGTGGTGACGCATTGCACAACCCTCAACCTTGCATCTGTCTCTACTACGACATTTGCTCAGACGATGGCCTGGTGATAATTAGCATAGACAAAGCTTGTGCTAATCCACAACCTTTTCCCTCTCACTCCCGGACATTCTTTCGAACACTTTGAACTCTTGTAACCTGTGGTTAGTTGAATTGTGGACTGGGCATCTCACCCCTACACTGCTGGTGAGACTGCTTTCTCCGGTCATTCCTACAAACAATCCAGGCACAAAATTATCACTATTCGTTCGGGTACCCACCTTGACTAAGTCTGGTGGTCTCCACTCTATCTTCTCAACCATCCATCACTGTTTTGACTCGCTTATTTTTGTTTCCTTCGTCAACCACTCCGCAAATGACTCCATGTTGACATTTGTGACTTCCCTTCCACAAACTCAGCCCATCTACTACAAAGGCGCACAGGGAGTTTGGCAACATAAATTTCAGGAATTTGTGAACTCTCTGAGGCACCACATTTCGAAGGCTTCAATGTTAGCTTCAAGAACTTTGGAAAGAGTCCATGCCTCACACTCATATGTGAAGATTGAATAGATATAATATTTTACAATCTTGAGTTTTGTAGTGAGTTTTAAGCGTTTTGATTTCAGAATTTTAGCCATGGAGCTGAAGTTTTCTTTTGCAATGTTCTTTCTTCTTTCAATTTCTTTATCCCTTTTTATTTCTTCCAATATCAGCGTGCCTAAATAGATGAAATTTTCGACTTGCTGTATAGTTTCATTATCAACTTTGATATCTACTTTCTTCCCCTCTGGGTCTCGTGAGATGATCGTCTTTGTCTTCTTGACATGATGAATGTCAAGACCGGCCTTGCTGCTTTCTTCCTTCACTCGAGTTACAATTTCCTGTAGTTTGTCTTGGTCATTCGCTATGAGCACAGTGTCATCAGCGTATCTTAAATTATTTATATTCTGACCATGGATATTGATGCCTTCAAAGTGATTTGACTCTCTGAATATGAACTCTGTATATATATTGAATAGATAAGGGGAGAGAACACACCCTTGCCTGACTCCCCTTTGAATAGATTTAAAAGGAGAAAGTTCATCCTGAATTCTTATTGCAGCTTTCTGGTGCCAGTACAAGTTTGCGATGACTCTAATGTCTCTTCCGTCTATGCCGATTCTTTCTAGGCACTCGATGAGCTGGGCGTGGTGCACTCTGTCGAAGGCTTTGGAGTAGACTATAAAGCAGGTATACAAATCTTGATCAACTTCGATGTGTTTCTGGGCCAAGACGTTAAAACAGAAAATACCCTCTCTGGTGCCGCATCCAGGACGAAAGCCAGACTGAGTAGATCCTACTTCTTTATCCGTTTTGTTGCCAATTCTGTATTGAATAATTTTCAAAAAGAGTTTGAGCGTGTGAGGCATCACGCTGATTGTTCTGTAGTTTGAGCAGTCAGTGGCTCTTGGCTGTTTAGGCAAAGTGATAAATACGGACATCAGTAGCTCGTCGGGAAAAATGCCTGTCGAGTATATGTCGTTGTATAAATCGGTGAGTTTATCTACACCAAAGTCTTCGAGGGCTTTCAGAATCTCAGTGGTTATACCATCATCACCTGGAGCCTTGCCAAGCTGGGAGTTCTGTAATGCCTTCTGAACTTCTTAAATATGAGGAAAAGAAATTTGAAATATCATCGGTGAAAATTTACTCCTTAAAAATTTTGGCTTGAAATTTCAACTTTCGTGGTATTTTGTTTGCAGCCATACATGTGTAGTCCATAAACAGCTATAAGTTCTAGCTTTGTACATTTCAGGCATTTGAGGCAAAGGCAGCAAAGGCGAACGGCGGTTTCAGCGACCAGAAAACCTTAAGACTGCGGGAAAATACGGATTTGACTCTGTGGTTCTGACATATACAAGCATGCAAATACTCGACGGCTACATTAATTTCGTGTCACCTTTGCTCAAACCTCAGTGCGACTTTGTTTTGGTCACAAAAAACGGAAGCCAACACGGCAAATTAGGCAGCGAGATGAGAAGTTGGTCTTCGACAGCCTTGGCAAATACATTAACCCAACGTTATCGCCAAATCGTCAAAACGCAAAGTCTTCACGCGCTTAACGAGAAAGAGCACCAAGTATTTTCTGAAGACCAAGAACATAGCTTTGTCGTTGCCAAAGTGCACTATCAGAAGCGGAGATCGCGCAAAGTTGCTTCTATGGCCTACGAGTGTCTTCAAAAATTGCAGGGGATCAAAGGCTCGGAGGTGGATATGGAAGTGAACACTAGATTTGGCAGCTCAAGTTCCACAGCCACTTTTGAGCCAGCCATTGAATGTGCAACATCAGAAAACGCACGGCCCAAAATCGTTCCCCCGCATTCAAATCGCTTACTAAGTCAGGGCCATCAACGTCAACCGTTGACATTTACGACAGTTGAAGATGTTTTTTTAAGAGAGGCATCAATAAACACGTATTTGGACAATGGACTGCTATTTAAGAGATCCAGGTTTTCCTTTTCAGAAAGACAGGTTGGTTTATTCTTTAAAAAAGACGGTGGAACGACGATTATTTCCAAACAAGATGTGATCATTATTGTGATGTAATAAGTTACCTTGGCAACGGGAAGGCCCAGCAAACACCTGATATTTTGGATTTAGTTGCTCATATCTCAAAAACAAACTCGGTGACCCCCCCCCCCCCATTTTTATTGCTGGAAAGTGATTAGAAGAACCCTTCGGCAAAGTTAAAAAAAATTATGCGTAGCAGATTTAGAGCCACCTTAGAAAAAACCCAGGATTAAGGTGGTTCTGAATCCGCAGCACAGAATTTTTTTCTTCCTTGCAGAACGTTTCATCTTGCCCTTCTAATTACTTTTCAGATATAAAAAATCGGGGTCGCCGAGTTCGTTTTTGAGATGTATGCAATTAAAGACAAAATAAAGGGTGTTTTTACAGGGCTTGCCCGTTGCCACTGTGACATATTACGTCACAATAATGACTGCATCTTGTTCAGAAAAAATCCGTGTTTTATTTGGTACTACAATATTGCTAATAAATGATACAGTGTTGTAGTGCCAATCCTTCTAATAGGCTGATTTAGCAACAGAACGGGAAGGTCAGTGGCGACGTCGCGCGCAGCAAAACTACCAATGAGAATTTAGAATAGAAAAGAAAAGAGTAGAAGTCTATTCTATTCTGAATTCTCATTGGTGTTTTTTCTGCGCGCGCCGTCGCCACTGACGTTCCCGTTCTGTTGCTAAATCAGCCTAATAAGAGCGTTCCGTGGAAGCGTTGGAACTGATTCGAGCCACCTTAAGCCTTGCTTCATATTCTTGTTGGCAAATTGGGCACAAGGAGAAGAGTCTTGTTGTAGAGGCCTACTGCAAATGTCAGCTGGGTAGATTTTTCAGTGTTTTACTGGTAAAAATTTGTTACGGTAGAAACGCATACAACACTTTTATGTCAGTTTTAAAATGAACAACCCTCCAAATTAATTTTTGTTTTCTTGCTGGTCATTTGTGGCTCCTGACAGCTCAAGTTTGGTCGCCAGTGAAAAATGTTAGTAGCTCAGCTTAAGTTAATAGCTCAAGCGCTCGATCCTTCTTCTCAATTTTAGTCGCCAGCTCCAAAATTTTGGTTGCCATGGCGACTAAAATGGTCCCAGCTTGGAGGGTTGATGAATGTCTTAATATTTGATTAGATCTGCATTGCAAAGTACGTTTCTGAAATTGAGTTCTTTCCAGTGATGGTAAATCATGTTTGAATATTACTGAATAATTTTCATAAATTTTTTACACAGCCTACGAGGAACTGGAGAAATAAAGCTAAAATGAAACCATCATTATTATAAAGTACAAACCCAGATTTTGGCAGAGCCTTGAGAGGTTGGATACTTCTGTGTCAAAACTGCATGTCTGCAGAACAGTTTACATGTTGAGGAAATTCCATTTGACCCGGTGTTAATGGAAGATGCTGTTGAAAAGGGAAAGATCTTCTTTAAATCAATTGTAGTGCCTGAACTATTGCATGGTGAACTGAGGAAGAACCTAGAATCACTAGACCTTTCTCACGAGGTCGCCTGATTTAGAAGAAACAGAAGCAACACTGGCATCTTCTGTTGTTAATTACATGTGCCATGTCTTCTATAAAGAGTGTATTGATAAACCTTTTAACATCAATGACATGAGTGTTTGTTGTGACCTGTGTAAAGATTGGTTCCACTAGGTATGTGTTGGTCTCAAGGGGACTGAAACTGTGTTGAAAAGATGCCAGTTGAAATGGAAGTGTCCCTTTCGCACAGAATGGAATTTTAATGTGGATGTCTAAGTTAACAGAAATGCTAGGTTAAAAATTTCAACCTTTTTATCTTTAATACTTGAGCCTCGATACCGTGAGAGCAAATAAGTGAACGGTTGGCAGCCGTGTCAAAATTCGTTGTAAGCGAGCCTCGAAAGATTTTGAAAATTTGAATATTTTTCGCTGTTTCTAAGCAATGGATGCTTTCTGGACTTTGAAACCTGGTCACGGAATAGTAAATTTATCCGTGTGGCCATCGCCCGAGTTTGAGCGTGACTGATGCCAGGGAAGTATGATTTTATCGGTGAGATGTGAGGTAAGCTAGAAAGTACTTTCTAGCCTTTCCTTCATTTAGGTACGAGTGACAACCCGGGAATTTGAGAAGTCGCTTAAATCGCATTTAATCAGGAAAATAACCACACAAAAACCGAGAAAGTCACCACGGCAATTTAGTACGGCTTTTTTATTGAAAACTTTTGCGGGTAAATATCTTTTTCAGTTTGTTATCGAGATTCCCGTACAAATCCTTATAATTTTTACTCTCCGAGTCTGGGCCGCCTGCGACGTCGCAAACTCTGTTAGGTATCACCACATAACATTTCTAATCGGGAACTTGGGGACTGGTGAGCAGATTTTTTTTTTGCTTTCGTCCGCTATCACGTTTCTTGCCGTTAAGGCCTGGTCAAACGGGTCCAACATGTTGGTGCAACATCATCCAACATTGTTGAATGCAACATGTTGCACTCGTTTGGCCACCATGTTGCACGTTGTTGAACGAAGTCTGATTTCCATCAAACATCGTCTTCAACATCATCCAACACTTCTTTTGTTCTAAGGTGTGAACAACAGTGTTGCATTCGTTTGGCCTACGCATTCAACAGTGTTGCACGCGGGAGTGCCCACCAAGGTGACGCTGCGGCGATTGGTATCCATGGTGATCGTTTATTTGTTGCATCTGTCTTGAATGTCTGAGCGATGAAACCTTGAGCAATCTCTCTGCAAACAGATAGCTCTTTTTTGTTCAAAGCTCTCAGGGGCATGGCGCCAATTTATCTGCAGGATCTTTTGCAAGCCAAGACCCTAGGATGCTACTGCCATTGGTCTTCTCAAGGTTCCTAGCACATGGTGTGAGACCTTTGGAGAGCACGCATTTGCTGTTGCAGTTCCCAGATGCTGGAACAGCCTATCAGAGAGAGTGGCTCTGCTGCCAATTTGTAAAGGGACTCGGTAAATTTGCCCGTTTATTTGTCGTATCTTTTAAAGCCAGTTTTCTTTTATGGAACCATGTCTTGTCTTCATGTATTCATCACTGTTCTCCATGTCTGTGCTGAAAAAAAAAAACAGCTGGAAATTAAATGCTGAATCTCAATGCTGTCTTTATGGCCCTCCTTTCCAGTGCAACTTCTCATGTACAAACATGACGGGGATGGTGGCCGTACGGTCTACCAAGTACGAAGTGATTGCTACAAACTTTCGAGTTGTTAGTGATTCTCGTTAAATCCTCGCGGTTAATTAATTTCATCCACAATTTCCTCCACTTTGGAGGACAAATATGCCACTTTAGCTCTTTCACGTGATCCATTACAACAGTCCTCAAAGGCCCTGTTTATATGATCTCGGGTACCCGAGACAACCCTCCTTCCCGAAACAACTTTACTGAGCGTTTATATGAGAATTGCGTGACTGAGACGAAGTTGACCCTACTTGATTATCATCTTTCAGTGAAGTTCGTCTTTTATGAAGTATAGTTGTGTTTTCACATTCAGAAAATGGACTGACAATCTTAACTGAGCAGTAATATGTAGTTTAACTAAAAAGTTTGTTTTTAAATCGACAGTTTCCGTTGGCTGCGGTGAGAATTTTGGCGGGAAAAACCTTTTCATTCAACATGGCAACATGGATAACCCCCAAATTGCTTCTCCTGTGATTCTTATGTTATGCGTGCGCATTTAAGATTTTGCTGTTTTGTTTCGGGTAGTCGAGCCAAACTGTTTAAAGGCGAAAACTTTGTCTCGCCTGCCAGGGTTACCCTACCTTCCGAGGCGAGACAACTCGCCTCCCCGAGTTGTCTCGCGCACCCGAGTTGTCTCGCCCTCCTCATATAAACGGTTGATAGATTTTTTTAAACAAATGAGCGAAAAAAATGTCTTGCCCAGGGTAATCGGGGGAAGGGTTGTCTCGGGTACTCGAAACCATATAAACAGGGCCTAAGAAGTTAATGAATAAAAACAAAATAGTCCCCATTGCCCTTAACGGAAATTTCAGTTCTGTTTCTAGATCTTTTTTGCAACTACTTAACTTGACTTTTAAACCTTCGGTCGTTGTTACAGTTAAAAACTGCACAGTGATCTCTACCACCCATGATTTCCACATGAAGAAATAATCTCGGGACTTTTCCCGCGAAGGAACTGCTCCCAATCGGTCCCACATTGCAAGGCGTGCTAAAAACAAGGCGATAACTGCGTAACAGACTATGGGTGAAGGAAAGTCCTTAGCACCAAATAGTGCTAAAGGATGGCGTAGTGGTGAGAGTACTAGCCTCCCACCAATGTGGCCCGGGTTCGATTCGCACATTCGGCGTCATATGTGGGTTGAGTTTGTTGGTTCTCTACTCTACACCGAAAGGTTTTCTCCGGGTACTCCGATTTCTTCTCTCCAACATTTGTCATGCATGATTTGCGTTAATTGTCAATTTCAGTTTACAGTGTCCCCAATTAGTGCTCCAGCCCTAGAACGACTATACACTTAAGTAAAGTTGCTTAACTTTCCTCTTTTTTCCCAAAAACAATCACTATAATCATATCCTCCTGCATTGCATGACTTTATTGGTCGTTTACATTAGACCTTTTCAGTTCTATTTTATCCCCCGACGTTACGCGGCTTATTTTCCTTAAAATGAAACGATCATCGATGTTGGACTTGCTCGCAGGGTCATTTCGTAAACACCATTCAAAACGTAAAAGACTGATGCTCAAAGAAAGTTGTGTGAATTTCAGTGAGTTCATCTCACTCGGCAGGAAAGATGTCATTGGTTGCCAGTCAATTACAGGTCGCGAGATGTCCCCAGGTATGTTTTTAGCGTTTGCTATTCTTGGCAATCCCGAAATGATATCGCTTGCTAATTTCCTGAAGGATCGAGCGGGAACTCTCTTCCTAATTGGAAGCATTTCCATATAAACCGGCGAACCGCTGCTTAATTAAACAAGCCCGTGTATCGAACAACTGCACGCTCGACATTAAGAACAAAAAGTACTCGGAATGACTTTATATTAACCAGCTTTACATGCACTCACACATTACACCTGCATGGCGGTTATATAATTTCCGGACCTCATTGTTTGTGCTAAGTTGACTGCGACCTGGTGGCTAGCTACTTTTGACTTGAATCTGGTGGTGGTGTTTATTTTTTTCATCGGAGCAGTCTGACTGGCAAAACGGTCTGCGCGCCTTTCCGTGCTGTGCCTGGCAGCAACTGCACGGAAATTTTATCGTCGTCTTGCAGTGGGATGTGGCTAAGGGGAGAAGGTGTACAGAGATCGTCGTGTTTTTCTTTGTTGCATGGCACTACTTCCAGTCCCCTTCTAGGATCTTGGGGTCGCACATTTGTCTTGCGAGGCATGGGCTCGCAGACGTTCTTGACCAGCTGGCGCTCCTCTTCGCGCAGAAGGCCAAGCGAGCACTTACTCGTCTTCTCTCCTCTACGGCTTCTGCGATGTCCAGCGTGCCCAATTTTCTGTGGTGGTTGCGGAGCTTGTCCACGAGCACTTGAATATAAGCTTGCAGGCCATTGCGCATGTACGGCTCTCGAGCATTCTCCAACTTTTCTGAATACTGTTGTAACTCGATTTCCTCGTGTTCCTCAGCCATTAGTTCTGGTAGGCTAGTCGAGCTTTCTCAACTCGAGTGTCGCGTTGGGCTGACTCTTGTTCAAGATCGAACCTCTCCAGTTCTTCCACCACAGGACTCGGCAATGGTGCGCTGGGATCATCGAACAGCAGTTCTCGGTTTTTAATAGAGCCGACTTGTCGTCTCAGCACGGATCGTCTTCCTTCCAAACGGTCTCGA
>NC_090874.1:33357018-33364518 GCF_036669935.1 Montipora foliosa
TGATCAATCACGTGGAGAATCAAATTGTGTTTGCGATGACATGAACATGTGTATGATAAGTTTCTAAGGTCCATTAGGTCCATTTGCAAATGTGTTAGGAATTCTCTTGCTTGAGTAGGGTCTAGAACAGGCTGTTTTTGTCTGCTGATGAGTGACTTTTGTTCTTCGTGTATTAAGTAGAATGACACAAAGAGTTGAATTACTTCTTGGGATACTGACTCGTAGTTTCTTTTGATATACTTGTCCATCTTGTCTCTTCCTTTGAGCGCAATATTTTTATACAAGTACAAGGTTTATTTATTTATACCACACATGAAAAAGCGGAAAAGAACAAAAAATTAATACAACTTATGTAGGGTATAAGGCCACCTAGAAAATAACTAAAAAAGCTAATCTAGCTAGGAGGCATAGTAATAGTCAAGTTACAATAGTAGTAGTTTTTAAATGGAGGCACAAGTTTAAAAGCAAAATTACAACAGCAACAACAACAACAACAACAACAAAATAATTATTTAAGGAAAATTAAGGGCCCACGGACGGATTTTTTGAGCGTTGCTAGGGAAGTGAAATGTTACTTCCGGTGACTGACGTCATCATATAGTGAGCTGGGGCCTGTTTCTTGAAAGCCCCGAAAACTTTACGGGCCGTTTTCGGGTGTCACATTTCCCTTTGTATGTCAAGAACGGAGAGGATTTAAGTAGTCAAACTTCACAGTGATTTTGCTTTTTGTTACCTTGAAAACATGCTAAAAGATCGGATTTCCAAAACAAGCGGTTGACAGTTTCACACATGGGCTTTTCGGGCCCGAAAAGTTTTCGGTACTTTCGAGAAACGGGCCCCTGACCAGAAAACCCATCCACAAGCAAAAATCACCGCACGAACTGTTGTTTCCATCCAAGGTTTTTCATCGCCCTTTCTCGCGCTCGTTCTCAGATCAACTGCGCATGTGTAAACGAACTGACTTCCGGTTTGAGAAAAAACCTAAATTTCCGGCGGTCTTTAAATGGAATTAATTTTTTTTCTTATGGCCTTTTCACCTCCAAATACAGAATATAGGTAAGCATTGATTTTTTTCAAATCATCTTTTTTGACAATTTTATGGATATTTCAGTATCGTTTATCTCTCTAAAAAGAACATTTTTCAAAATAAAAAGAAAACCCTGCTTGCCTGGATGCAAAAACGAATACAAATTATGAAACCAATGATTAAATACCCAAATTGTGTAGCACGTAGACAAATTTAGAGTTTTCTTTTATTGGTCACATGACCATGGGCGTGGCTTGATGACGTCATATTTAGGGTCATTTCTTTACAAAAGTTAGAAACTGACCAAAATAATGCCCAATTCTCTCAAATTAGTTAACTATTACATTCTTAGCAACGCACCCCAAAAAATACGTCAGTAGGCCCTTAAAGAAATGAAAATGTAAATACAAACAACTTACAATAATCAGGGAATAGATAATACAACAGGAGGGAGAAGACAGAAAAATTATCAATAGGAACACTTCCACATAGAACACATTTTTGACGGGAAGAAAAGGAGGACCGAACAAATTTTTTTGGAATAGCAACCTCCGCCATTTTTTCCCCGCGCTGCTCGCGTCAAATTGCAACATGGTAATTAACATAAAAAGCGGATGTGACGTTACGGACAAGCGATACGGACCAGTGATCCAGCCGTTCGTTGGAAGGAGGAGGATGATACCGGACTCCCAAAATGGCTGAAAATCGAGCCTAGTTCCCAACTTGATCGATTAAATATTGGCGCTGGCTAAAATCCCGTAGTTTAGCGATTAAATAATTATTGTGTGATTTCTAAATGGATGTCATAAAGTGGTAAGTGAACTTTGTGTCATGCAATTTTGGTCTGAAACCATACTCGAACTCGCGCTGCGTGCTCGTTCGATTTGAAATCACACGTATGATTTCATACCAAATTGCACTCCACTCAGTTCAATTACCATTATAAATCATTTAACCACACTTGATGATCCTGAACTGACTTCTTAAGTATATCTCCGCTTTAAGTCCACTGTTCTCGGCCCTTGTCCGTTAAATTTATATTTAGAAGATTCTGATATTGATTGTTTAAACAGTTAAGAGAATCTATTAAAGGAGCAAGCTTTGCTTCGAGAATTTCCTTCAGAATCTCCCGTGTTAGAGACATAATAAAATAAGTTAAAAACTTACACAAATCGAATGAATGAAAAAACCTTGCAAGGAACTAAACAGAGTGTAGAAGGACAAAAAGTCCTACAACAACAGGCCGGTAACCAGAATTTAATGAGAAATTGTAACGGCCAAATACCCGGTAGGTACTGAATATTTTACCACCATTGCTGTTAATCTCGCAATCTGATTGGCTGGCTAATTTGCCGTCGTCGATTAGAGTCCATACCACGCTGTTCGCGTCAATGTGTCGTGCAATGCCTTTTTCAGCTCGTGCTTTGAAAAAAAAAACCCATTCCTTTGACGTTGATATTGAGGTAAAAAACAAATCGAAATGTGGTTTAGCGTGGTCGGTACTCTTATCGACAACGAATACGCTTAATTACTCTTTTCCAACATTTTTTAAACATTTTTTTCTTATTGTTTCTGCATGTTGAGCGAGTTTGCAAAAGTTATTGAAAGGAAAGTCTGACGCGTGTAAGTAGCTCATTTGCATAGTGCAGCGCGTGCACTGTCAAGTCCGAGTCGGTGTTTTCAATTGTCAACAAATCTTGGCAAAGATTTCTTTCATTTATTGTAGTAAAAAAACAAATCTAATGTGGTTTAGCGTGGTCTGTACTCTTATCAACAACGAGTACGCGTCATTACATGCAATTACAGTAGTCAAAATTTGTTGTGGACTCACGAGGCGCGCAATATTTTGACCACTGTAATGACGCGTACTCATTGTCGATAAGAGTACAGACCACGCTAAACAACATTCGATTTGTTAGTTACATTTGTCAAATACAACTGTTTGAGTTCAGTTATAAACATATATACATACATCACATACATAAAGATCAAAATACTGCGGAACTAAAACCTCAGAATAGTCCCAAGCTCCAGCGTCCGTGGGTGTTTGGTGGCAAACAGATTTACCACCTCATCCAAATCAATTTTAACTTGATAATGTATGTGCATTAGTGCGAGAGACGACAGCCTTTCCTGGCCCATGCATTCCCTGTTATATGTATGCAGCCGCCTTAAAGAATTCGCACTTTTTTCACATTCCAAGTTCATTGCAGGGATTGTGGCGCATATCTTGAGGAGCGCATATAAATTTGGAAAGAGATCATCATCGCACTTCTTAAGAGCTTTGCCTGCTGTATTTGGCCAGTCTTCCTTCGGTTTTGAGGAGTATCTGAAAGAAATAAAAACAAATTGTACTGTTATCTCTCACTTACCCATTTGTGGAATTTGTTGTGTAATTTTGGAATATCACAGAATTAATCAATGTAGTTAACTATGCGCCACCCGACGGGAGATCATCTTTGTAGGTGTTGATGATCTCATCGGCGTTTAGCAAATCACCGGCCCTGTCACACAACACTGACGGTACGAGACAGAGGGGGCTTGACGACAACACGGACAGATTTGTTCGGAGGAAAGAAGAGCCTCAATACTTCAGTCGAACAAAGAAATGAACGAGCTGATGGGGAGGTAAAAGGTAAAAAGAACAATTCAATAGAGATTTCACCCGAAAACTCATTACCGGAAAATTGCTCATCCTGTTCTGCTCTGATATGGTTAATAAGTAGAACAGCCACGTTTCGCTGATAGTACTGCTCGGGATTGTCGGCAGGGGCATTGCAACGATGGATCTGGCGACCAGCCACCCTCCCTGCATGCTTATAGACATGCGCAAATATCTCGTCCATTTTAGACGCTATTTCGTTGTAAGACCTCTTGACATCTGCAATCTGGAAGCCATTTAACAGTGTAAATTCTCGTTATTTTAATTTGTCATTAATATAGCTTTTCTTTCTTTCTCTGATATTATTTTAAAAAAGAATAACGTTTCGTTCAAGATACCTACCTCTTGATATGCCTTGATAATGTCAATTGACTGGCCCTGCAGCTTCACGGTGACACCTGACAAGTGAGAGAGGAATTCGTAAAGCACAAGAAATGATACAATGAAGTCAAAAATTGCTAGACTTGCCAACAGTGCAATCGCGTCGTCCTTGCTCTTTCGGTCCCAGTTGGCATCTTGGTACTCGTCGCCACACATCTCGTGATTAGCCCCACAGCAGATGTTTTTTAAGGCTCCAATGACTTAGGGGTACGCCTAGTAGAAACGAGTGTGTGCCGTGAGGCGCGCGGCCCATCTCGTCCTGCACATGTCGATAAGTCCATTACGGCGACTTGCCTCTGGTAAGGCCTTCGTAATAATGGACTGTAGAAGACCTATGACAGAAAGGTGCTCAATATTATAGCAAGTTTGCATTCTTATCACAAAATGAAGTCTAAATTATTTTTAATACATTTCCCTTTTAACATAATTATTACTTAAAATGTAATATTAATTTGAAAACAAAATTATATTATAACCACGAAAGATCAATGTTATAACCTTATATTATAACCACGACAATGACAAGTAAAGCTATAATCCGCCTTACCCTCTCGCTATGGGCTTCCAAGGAAATACAAGCACCATCGCTTCAGTTTATCGATCACGCTTCTGATTTGCGGTAAAGCACAGCTTTGGGAAATTACCAGATTCAGGCAATGACCACTGCCGTGTACATATACAGCCTTTGGCGAGCGCTCTCTTATTCGACGCTGAACCCCCACGTTGTCACTGGACATGTTAGCGGCACCATCGTACCCCTGACCCCTCACGTTCTCTATTTCCAGACCAAGACCTTGCAAAGTAGACACTATCGTTTCCGCTATTACCTCGCCGTTTATTCGAAGCAGATGAATATAGGGAATAAAGTCCTCCCTGACATCGTTGTTCTTGTCAATGAAGCGTGCACACAACGCTAGTTGCTCTTTGTTGTGACTCGTTACCTCGTCCGCCATTATACTTTAAAGCTTGGCAGCCTTGATTCCCTCTAGAAGATTCTTTAATATGATATCCTGTCCAATAATTTCAATGATCGATCTCATTCTGGATTAAAGGCGACATGTAAGTAATGTTTCTGCTGGAGAGTTGGATATTGTCTAAGTGTTGTTTCAAAATGTCGTCGTGGTTAGCTATCATCTGCAGAGCCGCTAAGTAATTGCCTGTATTTCCAGAACTGTCTTCGTTCAAGACTTCGTCATCTCCACGCAGGGGAATGCACTGTGGACCAGAGAAAAGGATGACTTCTGAAACACATTTAACGATGTGCCTAATTCTGATGATATCCTTCCGCTTTTCGTCATCTATTCGGTTGTTCACGTTTTGCTATGGGTTTTCAACGGAATTAAGGAATGATTCGGTAGCGATCATTGCATCGTGACGGTACTGCATTTGCTCAAGTCGTTTTGCCTTTTCTTGAAGCTTATGTCAGTTTATGAAGGGTTTGTTAACAGACGTCGGCCTTAAGAGTCCTCATGGGCCCGATGAGGATAATTAATTAATTAATTAATTAATTAAGTAGGTAAGTAAGTTAACAAAAGGACAATAGTGTTTCCTGCAATGCATAAGTATCATCAAAGCACAGTGTTTACAGAATACTCCCTCTACTGAAGGGCTGTAGACCATCCACGAGTACTCACTGAGGTATCAAGATTGAAACCCTCTTCGGCACTGATGAAGAAATCGCGTTGGAATCTTTTAGTTAATCGGTGGCACAAAATGACTTTTTATCAAATGATACTTCTGACCAACTGGCAGCTTATTTGCGGAAGAAGCAAATTTCTCAGAGGTCGTCGATGTCATTTATTTCTTGTTGCATCATTGGTTCTAAGTGATGCCGCGTTAGATTGTCATCAGTATTCTCAGGTACTGGAGCTTGCAAAGTCTCTACAATTTTATAAACAATGCAGAATGGTTAAGAAAGTACACATCGGCTTTTCATAGAATATTGTCATGACATCAGGAAATGACGATAAGAGACCAAGAGAAACAAAAAATGTATTTTCCCTCTTTGTGTCTCGAAAACTTCTATTTTAATGGTTTGGGATGTCTGTAGATTGCTGCTTTAGATTAACCCTCCCAGTCCCTCTCCGAATTGTTACTCTGTGTTCCCTCACTGGCTTTTTATTAAGCGAGTTTGTTTCATATCGAGGAATAGCGACTAAATCTCACAGCATAATAATGGCTCAAGACTGGTGGACATTGCAAAAATAAGTATGATTTACCTTCTATATCTCCCTGTAAAACTTTAGTTATCTGAGATATATCTGAAGTCGTTGGTTTCACCGACGCTTTGCTCCCTACGCTCACTCAAGAGCTCGTTACAGTGATACCAATATCGAAAAGCCGCTCTCCGCCGATGAAAGGGAAAAAGGAGAGCACAACCAAGTAATCAATGAACCACAAAAAAAACAAGCCATTGAATCAGGTAAGCCTAAACGATTGTTGTTCGGGTAATTCTGCTTATGACGAGGTCAAGCGAATAATTGAACCAAACTGTCTTTAGGGCAGGCCAACTTACATCAGCTGTGCAAAGCTGGTACAAATCACGAATGACCCTACGATCATTCAATTTGTGAAAGGTGTATTTCTCGAATTTACACAGAATTATGAGCTTACGCAAATTTCTGCAAGGCCGAGTATGTTTAACTCGAAAGAACAAGGAGTTATCAAAGAGTCGCACAATGAACATGGGGAGTTTATCTCCCCTATTTTCTTAAGACCAAAACCGGATGGCTCATATAGAACCATATTGAATGTGAAAACCTTCAATGACTTTGTGGAATACCACCATTTCAAAATGGACACATTAGAATCTGCCATGATAAGAATTAATACGCCTGACTGCTACATGGCTTCAATTGACCTTAAGGATGCTTACTATACTGTAGCCATAGCAGAGGAACATCTGCCTCAAGTTTTTGACCGGTGGGAAACTGTATCAATATACATTCTTGCCTAAGGATGGCCCTTCTAGTGCACCTCCCATATTCACAAAGTTGCTCAAACCAGCTTAGACCATCTGAGTTTAGGATATATTGATGATTCATACCACCAAGGAGATACATATGGAGAATGTATGCAAAAACTAAAAAGTTAGGGTTTCACTTGCACCCCTTAAAGTCTGTTAATATATCAACAAAAAGACTGACCTTCCTAGGATTTAATTTACACTCAGGCAGCATGACTGTCTCACCAACAGAGCAGAAAATTCTTAAACCATTAAAACCATGCAAAAAGCTAAAAGCAAAGCAAAACCCATAATTAATTTCAGAGGTAGCGGAAGTATTAGGCATACTGGTGTCTAATTTTCCAGGAACACAGTTTGCACAACTCTATTATCGGTCATTAGAGCCTAACAAAACAAATGATCTTATTTGTAGCAAGGGAAATTATAATGCTCAAATGAAACTGTTCTCTCGATCGATGATCGAAC
>NC_090874.1:33369518-33444518 GCF_036669935.1 Montipora foliosa
GGATAGTCTCAGTGTTTGCCGTTAATCTGAGAAGCCCTCGGCGGGTATTCCACTGAGTGTTTGCAGTGAATTTGAAAGCCATCGGCGGGTTGTCTCAGTGTATGCTTTTCAGCCATGAACCCACGGTGGGTTTAAGTCTTCATCCTTCTAGGATAGTCTCAGTGTTTGCCGTTAATCTGAGAAGCCCTCGGCGGGTATTCCACTAAGTGTTTGCAGTGAATTTGAAAGCCCTCGGCGGGTTGTCTCAGTGTATGCTTTTCAGCCGTGAGCCCACGTTGGTGGGTATTTTGTTGTCAATGCTTGTTTGCGCCGCGGCCTTAGTAGCTGTCGTGATCCTTTTCTTCAGGAATTGTCGTACAAACTACCATCAACAGTCCTGGTTAATTTCACAACTCTGCTGGGTAAAGACTGCCTTTTATCTAACAACTAATAAGTGTCTGTTATTTATATTTCTTAATACTTACATCTTATATTTTTATGACTTACTAGTTAATTATAGTTCGGTTTCCCCAATTAGTGTACAATTAAACTGGAACGATGCTGTTGAATACCAACCAATTCAGCGCCTTCTTTTTTGTGTGTAAACACGTTTCATGCAGCGTCTAGTTGACAAAGAAACATGCAAAACGTAAAAAGGGCAACTCATGCCGGTCTTTGTTCCGGCATTTATAAATAGGGTTAAATTTCATACTTTGGCTTTGATGTTTGTGGCTCTTCACAGAACGAGTATCGCAGAATTTGTATGGTTAAAACATCCCGTGCGATTCAAATTTATTTGTGGCGATCGCTTGAGATTGATATCATATTTACATTTCTTTCCGCGCTATTTCAGTGGACTCGTTTCCTTTGAATATAACCATTTCTTGTAGTCCTTCTGTTGTACTGATTTAATTAATGTTTGCTTTATTTTTCAAATCGAAGAAACACTGATTATAAACGATCGGTTCGCAACGCAAAAACATTAAGTCACTTTTTAGAAACGATCATCGCCAAAAGCAGCCTGAAATTTTCAAGCTTAAACGTAATGGATTTTTTTAAGCTTTCTTTTTGGTGCTGTCCTAGTTGCGTTCATTGTATATGAAGGCAAGGGTTCTCCTGCAGTTCAAATACACTCTCAGTACTAAATATGTGTTTTCGTATTTATATATTTCCACGGCGCTTTCAATCAAGTTACTAGTAGATAAAACGAAACCATACCCTTGTAAGCACTCACATTTTGACTCGCGAGACTGCAAATGCATATATAACCCACCGAGAAAACAAAATTAAATTAATGTTTCTAAAGATTATTAATTTTGAAACGGCTTCCTCCCTTTCATGATTTATCCAAAAAAGAAGTTGACGCATTGACGCTCCCAAGGAAGATCTACACAGCGCTGATTGGTTCCTAAGTAACCCGCACGTGATTTGATATATATTTTTAGACTTTTATACTAATTATATCAAGTGAAGCTATGATCCTCGCAGTTATGAACGCATTTTTTGCAATTGCGTAAAGAAGCCTGACCTCGCAATACCGGTGCGACGCTCTAACCAACTAAGCTATGAAGCCACTGAAGTTGGGAACTGGTCAATTGTGGGTTTCCAATGTTCCCGTGATGAATGAATCAAAGATGAAATTATGTATGAAATGGATCATATATGAACTGCGGATATGAAATCAAGCGAAGCTATGATCCTCGCATATATAATTTATAATGATCCATTTCATATATAATTTCATCTATAATTTTATCGTTGAGTCATTCATTCATTCATTCATTCATTCATTCATCGTTGATTCATTCATCACGGGAACATTAGAACCCCCAGATGACAAGCTCCCAACGTTGGTGGCTTCATTGCTCAGTTGATTAGAGCGTCGCGCTGGTATCGCGAGGTCAGGGTTCAAACCCCGTTGAAGTGCTGAAATTTTCAGGCTTCTTTACGCAATTGCAAAAATTGCGTTCATAACTGCAAGGGTCATAACTTCACTTGATTTCATATCCGCAGTTCATATATGATCCATTTCATATATAATTTCATCACTAATTATGCATTCGTAATTTGTAAATATGTATATAATTATTTTTACTATTGTACACAATTCAGTGATTTATTTTAACTTAGATTCCCTTACATTTTTTTTTTATTTTTTTTTTCCACGAGAACGTTTTAACGAGTTACGACTCGTAAGCCCCTCGTTGAAACTATGTCATATTGTTTTATGTAATGCGAGAACTGGATCTACTGTTCAATTATTATTAGTTGGAAATTGATAGAAAACCATTTTGAGGATTTTGAAAGACGAAGCAGATAACTTCAAATATCTTGGTTCGTGGATACAATCCAGTGAAAAGGACATGAATATAAGAATTGGACAAGCTTGGAGTGTACTCAACAAAATGATGAAAGTGTGGAAATCAAACCTACAAAACCATCTCAAAGTAGGTTTCTTTCGGGCCACTGTGAAAGTGTACTGCTTTATGGCGCTGAATTCTGGGCGATGACTGGAAAGATGAGGAATAGATTGGATGGTACGTACACAAGAATGCTCAGAGCAGGTCTTGGAGTTTCCTGGAAGGAGCATAAAACCAACAAAGAACTGTACGGCAACCTTCCTAAGATTACAGATACACTGAAGATCAGGAGACTGTGCTTTATAGGACACTGTTCGAGAAGAAAAGATGAGTTGGTAAGAGAACTACTACTCTGGGAACCAAAGCATGGCGCAAGAAAGAGAGGAAGACCAGCAACAACATATGTAGACCAGCTGCGAAACGATACTGGTTTGAGCATTGTTTGAGCTTTACTGAACTGAAGAGCATCATGGGAAACCGGAAGGAATGGATGAAGCTAGTTTAATGGAGTTCGAGTTCGCTCGAAATAAGCAAGTAGGCAAGCAAGCAAGTAAGCAAGCAAGAAAGACGTCAAGCGCGTGAACGTGAACTTAGGCGTCTGCAAGCAAGCCTGCGCATCTAACTGCTACGATCTTTCTAACTTTCATTTCACGTTCATTTCAAAATTCAAATATGTGACATTTAAAACGAACTATGCTGAATTTTTTGAACGTCAAACGACGTTCACTAAGACTTGATAAAGACGTTTCAACCAAAAACATTCGGTCATCCTCAATTTGAATTTGACAAAAGTCAGCGTCCAAAATTTCTTCCAGTAATTATGTGACATTTCATATATTCTTTATTTATGAACGTGTTAAATGCCTCTTTAATCGAGAACCCGAAAGAATAGCTTTCCAGGGCCCGGTTGTTCAAAAGCCGATTAACACTAATCCCAGATTAAAAATTAGCCAAGGAGGTATTTCTCTACTCCCAAGTGCTGTTCAAAGCTGATATTTGGCAAAACGTTACATTAGAAGAAGTTACTCTTGAAAAACAAAAATAAGCGAAAGAAACTGTCGCCGTAAAGTTAAAACTTGAAACAAAAGTTTACGCTAATCCTGGATTAAGTTAATCGGCTTTCGAACAACCGGGCTCAGGGGAGATGAAAATATCCGATAGTTTTAGGTGTCACTTTTAATACCATTGAAAGGTACTTTAGTGCCATAGCAAGTGAGCTGAGATATTCGTTTGTTAGCATCAAGTATTAATTAATTTGTTGAATGTGGACTTACCCATATCGTCCTTGATTTTATCTGAGAAAGAAGACTTTTTATATTTACCTTACAAGTCGTCCAAAGTATGCGTTTGTGTTTTTATATCTTGTAGTTCGCGACTGGCGAGGAGTGATTCTTGATGAAGGTTAAGTGGTTTGTTTGAGTATAGTGATTAATGGCGCATCAAACTTCCCTTATGGATGTCATCCATTGATTTTAGACGACCTCCAAAAGGTGTTATTGTCCAAATTATGTACGAAAATGTCAAGTTTTAGAATTCCATTCCATTCTAGAATGGTCAATTTTCGGTCCCAACAAAATTTTGAGCTTCCTACAGAAATATGTAATATCAAAAACGACCATTAAATTTATGCTGAATCGGTAGTGTTGTAGCATTTTTTCCCTTTATTCTCTCTCCGTTTACACTTTGAACCGAGGTGATCATTCAATCTTCAAACCCTGTAAGCCTGACTGAATATGTCTTTATTTGCTGGGTCTGAGTAAAGCGTTGGTAGGGGCGTAGCCAGGATTTTTAAAAAGAGGGGGGGGGGGGGGGGGCGGTCACTCTGTGTCAAAAAGGGTACTCACCAGATTGACTATTTTGAGTTGTTTGCTTATAAAAAGGCTTACAAAAGGAAGGGGGAGGGGAGGGGGCAGTGGTACCCCAGAATTCTCCTACGCCTTTGGTACCGGTATATAACTCTCAAAACACAACTCGGGAAAAATCATGGTTGGGGTGCCAAATCATCTACTATACCTTTCATTATAAACAAACGAAAGTCATTTTATATGTTTTTTGGAAAAAGTAGAAATCACTTATTTGCAAGTAAACTTGAACTTAAAATACAAAAAACGGATGGTTACTGTTGTGTTAGGAGTTGTGATGTCATTGTGATGTCATGTTACCACATGACGCCAATTTAAATAGGGGCGTATCTGCAAAAGAGTGTTCAGTATTATCCAGCATTGTTCAGTATTCAGTACCAGCATCTATATTAGTTTAGAGTTCAATTAGGAGTTTTCAAGTACAGTTATCAGATAGTTTTAAACGGTGTCAGAGTGTAATAAGAAACGATATTAAAGAGTTAGGTATTCAAGTACTCTCGGGTCGTCAATTCGCACATGGGATAGCCGTCGGCACAATAACATGATCATTTTGGAGGTCCCACCGGGATCAGAACCACGATGCCCGTCTTACCAAAATTGCCTAAGTTCAAAGGAGACAATTCCCAATCTTTAAAGATATGGATCCAGGAATTCGAAGCTCAGTTGGCAGCCCTTGGCCACGAAGAAGGAAGATGGAGAGACCTTTTATTGTGTACAACAGAAGGGAAGGCATTCACATTCATAACGACAAAAATCGGTGAGTCAAGTGGAAACATCTCGTATGCTGAGTGTAAATCCAAAATGTTAGAATATTTTTGTGGTAGCGACTATCAAAGGACGCTTGAGATGAAGTTGCGAAGCTTCCATTTCCGTCGGGGCATGAACATTAACAACTTTGTAACTGATGTAAGGAACACTATTAACGAGTTATACAATATCAAAGATGAGAAAGCAGTTGATTTAATTGCCATAAGCCATGTCACGACCTCACTGGATGAAGAGTTTAGAGAATTCTAGTGCTGGCGAAACCACCAATAGCATCATCAGTAATTCTAAAGATGCTGTAAATTTGGATCCAGCGCCAAGAATTTTATTAGACATCACAGTTGGTGACACACCCCTTAAATTTCTATATGACCCAGGATCGCAGTATACTATGATCCCATCTTCAATCTACAATAACCTGCAACACAAACCACCTCTCGAGCCCGTAAATAAGGTGGGAATGGGCATTTCTGGTACATCTTTTCAGTTTGATGGTGCAGCGCATATTAACCTTAAATTCAAACGACTTGATGACACCTCATACCTTCTCGAGTATGAGCCAGTTCTGGTTAGCCCACACATCACAACCTGTATATTTGGTATTCACTCTGAGTCAAGATTTAAATCTGCTGCGCGAGATCATGACGAAAAATGCATTACATTCGTACCTACTGATGGCCAAATGATACAAATGCCATACTTGGAAGAAAAGTCAGATGGTCGGAGCGCTTTTATTCAATTATCAAAGGCCACTTTTATTCCAAATATCCGGCAAGATAAAAGGCATCAATATTAAAGAGAGTAATTCAGCTACGCCGTTCTTATTTGAGGGAGAGCCAGAACTCGAACTTGGTTTCACAGACTTTAAACTAGATCTGAGAGAAAAGAATATCAAAGTTCCAGTTTTTAATGACTCTGGAGCGGACGTGACCTTACGCAAGGGCGTCCAACTGGGTACGTTGACAGAACTACACAATGAACAAACAGTGATTCCAGATGTTTCAGATAATGTGTTGTGCAACGCCACGGAGTCTGTTGCCACTAACTTGCACCCCAAGGCTAAAGAACTGATTGACAATTATCAGTCAAAATTAAACGATATTCCAGAATCACAGCCCGCAAACGTACCGATTGAACATAGCATCGAATTATCTGAAGTCGCTCCTGTGTAAGAGCCACCTCGCAGAATTCCTTACAGTCAAAGAGAACAAATTTCCTAGGCAATAGATGAATTACAAGCTAAAGATTTTGTTGAGCCTTCTCGTTCACAGTACGGTTCGCCTGTTGTACCAGTCATTTAAACGCAACGGAGAAATTCGCCTTTGTTGTGACTACAGGAAGTTGAATGCCAAAATAATTGCCAAACAATTTCCGTTGCCGCGTGTTGATGAACTTATCGACAACATGAGAAATTCATCGATTTATTCAGTCGTTGATTTAAAGAGTGGATATTTCCAAATTTCATTGAAAGAGGAAGATCGCGAGAAAACTGCATTTGTTTTACCGTGGGGAAAATATCAATGGAAGCGCAAGCCTCAAGGTTTACCTGGTGCCCCATTTACCTTTGCTGACAACATTTCGCATGTTTCAGTGACATGACGTCGTTTGTGTCTGCTTATTTTGACGACATCGCTATCTTTAGCTCTACTGAAGAGGAACATTATGTGCATGTTCAGAAGGTCCTTGATCGTCTTGTTGAATGTAATCTACGCATTAATTTGAGCAAATGTCAATGGTTTCAACCAGAAGTTGAATTTTTAGGTCATCTCATCACTGAACATGGAATCAAGCCAATCCGAAGAAAGATAAAGGATATTGTCAGCTTTGACCAACCACAGTCTGTGGACGAACTACGACGATTTCTCGGACTAGCCGGTTACTATCGTAAATTTGTCCCAAACTTCGCATCTACAGCGTCTCCTTTATATCAGCTGTTAAAGAAGAATCGCACCTTTGTCAGTGTGGACTAGGGAATGTGATTCAGCTTTTCAAGCTATTAAGCAAGTGTTGCAAAGTGACACCCTGCTGAAATTCCCGGATTTGGAGAACCCGTTTATTTTACAAACCGATGCCAGTGGTTCTGCGATTGGGGTTGTTTTGGGACAAGAAGAAGGTGGAATTATCAAACCAATCAAATTTGGGGGTAGAGCGTTAACTAACTCTGAGCTTAATTATTCAGTTACGGATAAAGAACTCTTGGGTATCTATTATGTTTGCAAGCAAACTGAAGTCTACCTAATGGGACATGATTTTGTTGTTTGTACGAATCACAAGCCTCTTGTCCACCTCAAATCATTTCGTGATCTTGTGAATAAACGGTTCAGATGGATCCAGTATCTAGAAGAGCTACAAGTGAAAATAAGATATGTTGTTGGCAACATAAAAAATGAGCTTTCCTGGAGTATGATTTCCTGTAACACAATCGAACTTTCTCAACAGTTATACACAAACCGTGAATTTATTGCTTTTCAACACCAAGACAGTGAGTTGTCACAAATATTCAATTTTTTGGAAAAGAACGAAGAAGATCGTGATCTGAATAGCATTCCAACAGATTATCGCCGTTTTATCCATCGCATTTCCATCCAAGATAATTTACTTGTGTTTAATGATCGCGGAAACATTATTGTCATCGTGCCGAAAAATTTACGCTAAAGTTTTGCGTTACTCACATTGTGACTGGTCCTCTGGTCACTTTGGCATTTTCAAGACTCATCGCCGTGTTCTGGAAAGAATTTGGCGGCCAAAACTCCACGGACATGTTGAAGCATTTATTTCTTCATGTGAACTTTGTCAAAAGACAAAACCCAGTGGTAAACTACATGGTCAAATAGGAATACGATCGTGGCCCAGTCGTCCACTTGAACTTGTTTCAATTGACTTTATTGTTGATCTGCCAATTACTCCACGTGGGCATAAACATGTCTTAGTCATCAACGATCAATTCAGCAAATTTCTGAACTGTTATCCCTTGACGGATAGGACCGCACAAACCACATGTAAATTTGTTTGATTATTGCTTAACGTTCGGGATTCCGCTTAAAGTATATTCTGACAGAGATCCTGCGTTTGAGGCAGAATTATTCAATTACTGATGCGGCAATTTGGAGTGAAGAAATTACGGACTTCTGGATATCGACCCCAAGCCAATAGCCTGACAGAACAGAGTATCCATCAAGAATTATTTGAGGAAATATCTTAACAGCAAAGGATCTAAACAACCTGATTGGGACTTGTGGCTAAGAGAACTTTGCTATGCATACAACACTTCAATCCATTCGTCCACTAGATACTCTCCCGCCGAATTAATGTTTGGTGGTCGGAAATTTGTCATTCCTTTGGACATCTTATATGGTTCTACACGTGCTTCCCATTATTCGTTTGAATCATTCAAAGCCGAGTTGCAATTAATGTATGACATTGCAAGATCACAAATGGGTCTACGACAGGCAAAGGCTGCTACATACGTTGACAAGAAGATGATCAATACTGCATTGCAAAGGGATGACTCTGTTCTCATTTTTGATCCACGATCCAAACAGGATAAATTGGGATTACGTTGGAAGGGTCCTTACAAAGTTGTTACTTGTGCTCATCCTTGCTATGAAGTTTCAACCCCTACTGGTAACAAGTGGTTGCCTAGAGACAGATTACGCCAGGTTTCAAAGGACTTTGGTAACACTGGGGAAGAGGAAGAAGAGGAAGTCACACATGAAACTGAGAGCACTGATGAAGACGAGGATTATGTTGATAATGAGAAGGATGAAAGAGCAAAGAATGGCGAAGAAGGAGGAACGGAGAGACACAATTCACATTATGATTTGAGACCACGACCACGTGGAAGAGTACCGTTAAACTGATGACCTGTATATTATTAGGAGTATAGTTGAACTAATTGAACATTTAATTAATACTGATTTGGACAATCATGATAAACAATCGTCAGTTAAATTAACACTTAAATGAAGGATTTGAAAGAAAAAAGAGAAAAAAAAAAAGAATTCAAAAAAATAACCGCAATATAAAAGAAAAAATGTAAGGGGGGAGGAATATCTGTTATGTTAGAGGTTGTGATGTCATTGTGATGTCATGTTACCACATGACGCCAATTTAAATAGGGGCGTATCTGCAAAAGAGTGTTCAGTATTATCTAGCATGGATTAGTATTCAGTACCAGCATCTGTAGTAGTTTCGAGTTCAATTAGGAGTTTTCAAGTACAGTTATCAGATAGTTTTAAACGGTGTCAGAGTGTAATAAGAAACGATATTAAAGAGTTAGGTATTCAAGTACTCTTGGGTCGTCAGTTCGCACATGGGATAGCCTTCGGCACAACATTACAATAAATAACGACGCAGACATAGAGAACTACAAAAAAAAAAAAAATAAAAAATAAATAAATAAATAAATAAATGGGCGTGATTGGTTAAGGTCTCACTTTGATGAGACAGTAAGGGTCAAAAATCAAGAAACAGGCGCACATCCGAAAGATTTCCCAACGTTTTATTGTTAATTTAACAACAACCCGTTTACATGGTTTCGTATAAGTATTTAACATCTGACACAGACTACTGCATATACTGATTCGAATCAGCAACATTTGATATGAACATTGCATATCGGCCCATTACTAAAGGGAGCACTTCTTAAAACGATATACTAAAAAGAATAATGACAATAATAAAATTATGCTCATAAACTTGAGGAGGCTCAAAAAATAGCATTTCACTTTACGTAATGTTTTAGTTCAAATAAATATTACTGTAATAAATAATCCATCTTCGATCTGCTTTCAAGTTGACCGTGCCTCGTCAAAGAAGAGAAGCACAGTGAGCCACTTGCTCGTTGACAGATTGAAATGTGTAGAGAATGAGATAGTTGCGAAAAATCTTCACTGCATCGTTGGTGATAACAAGACTGTGCAGAGATAGAATTATGCTCATAAACTTGAGGAGGCTCATAAAACAGAATTTCCCGTTGCGTAATGTTTTAGTTCAAATAAATATTACTACAATAAATAATCCATCTTCGATCTGCTTTCAAGTTGACAGTTCGTGCCTCGTCAAAGAAGAGAAACACAGTGAGCCACTTGCTCGTTGACAGATTGAAATGTGTAGAGAATGAGATAGTTGCGAAAAATCTTCACTGCATCGTTGGTGATAACAAGACTCTGCAGAGAGAAGAAACGCGGTTTATTAAATTCATTGTAACATTTCGAACATGTCTCAGTTATTTCTCTCTATTGCCACCCATCTCAAACCAAAGGAAAAAAATTTCCTTCTTTAGCTCAATAAGCAAACGGCCACTAAATTATCCTTTTGTTTGCCAATGAAAACGATTTTTGGATTGTGTCGATGACGGACTTGAATGCTATTGAAGAAGTGTTTTCTTGGCAAAAGAGACACCACTATTATGTATTTTTAAAATCTGATCTTAAGGATTTTTCTCTTCTCAACTTTGCCAAATATGCAGAACCATGTACAGCAAAAAAACCTACCGCTAAATTATTGTCGACAAGAGCTTGAAGATATTCACGGCAGAATTTATCCAGGTCAGCTTCAGACATTCCAGTCTGCACAGTAGGGACAGCAAAATGTCTCTTCCTCATCTGAAATGTTTAATTATGCAATAATTAATTAAACATGCCGCAATATTCCATTTTAGATCACCTCCAAAGATCATTGCAAATGTTATGTGGTCTTGTAAGCTATATTCTTTCGTTTTTCGTCAAGTTATTGGACGACCTGTTTTAAATAATAAATCCCAGGACAACTGTTTCAATAAATCCGCACGGTTTTACTAATAACGGTGACGGGCTTGAAATGGCTGAATTGATGAATGCAAACTTTGATATGAAAGAACTTTTTCATTAACAAGCGACTCTTAAAAATTGTGTCTTACCATACGCTGCAGGGTAAACGTTGAACCATTGATATAGTAACTTGTGTCTTTCAGAACCTGAGTCAGCAGCGCGTGTTGAAATCCGGTTTGGTTTTGCTCATAAGAAAATGTCATGTACAGCGGACTTTTAAATTCAAATAGCTTCTTGTACGCAATAGCTAGGTTGTCTTCCAATTTCTGTTGATAAAAAAAAAGCGACAAATTCAATCAAGCACTTGTCATAAATTGCCTTCAATTTGCTAGCTAAAAATTGAGGTAAGCATGGCGATCTTTTTCTGTACGTTGAAGGTTCGATGTGTGAAAGTCAACGAGGGCGTAACCCAATCCCTTTGAGGTGGCCCATCGACAAGAGTTGAAAACTCGCGCAAGAGTTTTTTAAATAGGGAAAAGCTTTCTCAACGGGGAATTCCTGTGCGGTGAACTAGTGCTTTATGAAACGGCATTTCTTGGAGTCTCAGAAAAACACATTCATCTATACATACTTGATTCGAGGAGCAGCTTTGCATATTCAAGTTTGGCAACATCACAATCGCAACCTGGATGAAACTGCTTGAGGTTATCAAAGGGTACATGGTTTTCATCTGCAAAGCATGGTTTAAACCACTGCTGATTAATCACTCATTAAAAAAATACTAATAATAACTGTCCACCATTCCTGCGTGCTCACAATGGCTACGTTTTGCCTGTCTTCAATAGCGGCAATACAGACGCACCTAAACCTAACCCCATTGGTGAAGCTTTCGCGGAATTTCCTTTTTTTTTTAAAGTGCTACTTGGCTCTTGTGGCTACAATGAAACTTTTCACTTACTACCAGATATGATTCTTGAATAAGGAAATTCTCCCGTGACAATTCTTCAGTAGAGAATTGAGAGTAATCGGGTCAAAAACGAGTCTCGCGAATCGAGATGAACTAAGTAAAATTCACTCAAGCTGATTACTTAAAAAAAAAATCAACTCCGGCGATAAGAGCTTTTTTCAAATTTCGGATCTCTTTGGTATTACCGACAATTTTTTCAGGAAATTTACTGAGTACACTATATTAACCTACTAACTCAGTGACTGGCGTTACATAATTTCGCCGCGTCTTGTTATTATTGCAGGAGGACAAATTGCTGTCTAATCTTAGTTGATGATTAATTTTATCTTTGTCTAAGATAAATTCACACCTGTTGGGTGGCATTGCTGACTTTTTGGGGAATTAAATGATATATGAGAACTTCAAGCGTACTCTTTGGTCCTCCAACGGAGGCACCAAGAGCCAATGAACTCGCTGCTGTAAGGAATATGACAGCGATCAACACCTTGCAATTGTCTGCTGCCATTTTGATTTTTGTCTGAAGAAGGAAAAGCAAGAAAATCAGCATTTTTAACGACACCCATCTCGTTTACAAATTACAACAACAACAATACTACTACTACTACTACTACTACTACTACTACTACTACTACTACTGCTAATAATAAAAAAAATAATAATAATAAACATAATAATAATAATGATGATAATAATAATAATAATAATAATAATAATAATAATAATAATAATAATAATAATAATAATAATAATAGTAATCGTCTTCGTGATGATGAAGATAATGATAATGCCAATGAAAATCATTCTCATCCTCATTGTATTACTGTCTTATGATAACAATTTTCATGAACTGTTCGAGTTTGGTGCAGTTAAATATTTTCAGGATTATTGGTATTTTTCCCATTTACTGTATTATTGTTTTTACATTTGGTATATGAATAATTGCTACTTACCTCTAACTTCTTAAATGTCCTGCCTCTGTATTGCTATCCTTGTAATTCTTTGTTGAGGGTTTTACTAAATTGGTTGTCCTCGTACTTGGACGATACTGCTTATATAACCAACTGAAAGGAAGCTGTATGTGTTTTTCAGCATCATATTTTCATTTAAAGGTATTTTCATAGTTTTTTTGTCCTTGTCCTGATTGCAAGGACATCTCCTGTCATACTATATTCTTAGAAAGGTGTTCATTTTTTCCCATACCAGAAAAAAAAAATCCTAGCTCTTTCTGTAATGGTGGGCTATGGCAAAAGATCGGATAATCCTCCGAACTGGCATGATTGGGTTAGAGTTGACGAGTTTTGGGACAAATTAATATTTGGTATGTGTTGAGCTTTACACTGATACACTGATATCCAGAGGTTAACTCAAAGATATGACAAATGTCCGAAGGGGAATTTTAATGCACTCCGGATACCGGCGGAAATTTCCTAAACAGACGATCATTACAAGCGTGTCTAACGAATTTCGTAAGAAGCGCAACCTTAACTTTGTCATATTGAGACTTGTTACTTTATAGGTTAATATTATTAAATTTTACTGAGAAAGGGAGAAATCGGATGGAAAGACAAGTTTCTAAGCGAAGATTTATTTCAGTTGTTACCCGAATCATGAACTCAAGTACAAGATTTATTTACTCGGGTTATTCAAGGCCGCTGGGCAAAGTAAGAGGCCTCGTGCATTGGGATTAGTCAATCCCAATATTAAAAGTGGCTTGCCTGTATTACTTCCAATTAAAATGTTGGTATGTTGATTACCGCATACATTCCGCAGGTAGGGCCATGAAAAGAGGAAGGAAGATACCAAAGTGTGACTAATGTAGATATTAAGACAAGCGATGTTGTTAATAAAAGCTATTTAATTGCGTAATAAAATGTTTCAGTCATAGCCCAATTCTGGTCTGCAAGCGGCATTTGCAACAACTTTTGACATTTATATCGAAACTATAGTATAAAGAAAGAAGACTGAAAATATGGTGGTTATCAGGTAATCGTAACTTTATTGGGTTCACTGAAAACTGCGACCGTGGAGAAAATCTGCTCGCCAACTCGAGTCGTACTTTTTGAGAAAGAAGTAGATATTTCATCCGTATAAGAACATTGAAGTTAATCATCGTCTTGTATGATGAGCTCTGAACTTGTTCCTAGCGTTGAGTCCTTTATAATTAGGATGATTTTAAATGTCACCCCATGGACAAGGTTACAAGAGCTTACGTGACGTGAAACGTAACTTGAGCTTGTTTGTTCATTCATTCTTTCATCATTTTCTTCTTTGACCACTGATTAAAGGAAGTCGACCTTTGAAAATATTTTGTCCTGTGTAAGGACTTGGTCGTTACTCCACACATGTGCCAGTTGTAGTTTGACCACATTCTTTCCACGTTTAACAACAATGAAGTAATTGCTTTTGACTGAGAACTTCGACGTCCATTGGGTGTTCTGCTTAAGACCATACTGAATATTTATAGCGAAATAACTTGTTGCAAGAATCTGAACAAGAACCATTGGTTGAGCTCATTTATTCCTATGAAAGGACTGATGATTAAGAGAAATGTATATTTGAAGTGCGGGTTATAAAAGAAAGATAGATGTGATCTCGGCTCTTAACCGGAAGAATTAAGCAATTTTAAGCTGATCCCAACTGAAAGGCTTCATATCTCAGTTGGAAGAGTCTTTTAGGTCTCTGTAGTGAGGAAATTGGTTAAGTTAAGTGTGATGAAGACCACTCTCCGCCTGACACCATGACTGCACCTCAATTGCACATAGAAAAAAATGTAAAATAAATGAATAAATAAATGAGTAGAGGGTAACAGGTTACAGATTCACAGCATTGCTATTAAGGCCATCTGGATTGTCCTTATAGGTTGCCTGTGCGGAATAACATGACACCACCCCGAATCACGCTTGCACCATTTACAGGGGCTTCCGCTCATTGATTGTCGTAAAAGCAGCAAATAAACTCAATTATTTTTTAAGTGTAGGACTGAAAGGTTTAACAAGGGCTTTTCAGCAAACAATGGGCGAGCGTTCATAGACCAATGCATTTATATAGTTTCTTTATCATTCCTTTTTCCTCTTCAGTAATCTCAGTTTTTTTTAAATGAAATACACTTTTAGAGAGTTTTGACAGTTTATATAAATTTCAACTATGCTAACACATGGTTATTCACCCTTGGGTGGGATACTGTGATTTCAAATGAACAAACAGTTTCATCATTAAATGAACGAAATGATATATGAAATGAATCATATACCGCTGAACTGAGGATATGCAATCAATATGAAGGTTTTATTCATTCATTCCTCGCGGGAAAATTAGAACACACAAATGATTCCCAACGTCGGTGGCTTCATAGCTCACGGTTGGTTAGAGGCCTTCATTTTCTTGAATCGTGAACTGTCCCCTCTTAACAAAACGAGAACAGATTGTTTCTCTTTTTTGTGCTTTCATACTTTTCGGAAAACAAAATGGTCATTTGTTGCTAAAAGGGGAACCAATTGTTCCAAATTCCGAATCCCGAGCGGAACAATTTAGTCCTTTATGCATGATTTGGGAACTATTGTTCCTTAAAATGTGTTCCTTTTGATAACACGAGAACGTGTTTTTATAAAGATACGGAAAAAATGGACCTTCGTTGTCAAAAAGGGAACCAATTGTTCCGAGCTCCGAATCACGAGCAGAACAAATTCATCCTAATAACGGCATTCATCCTTTGTCATTAGTTGTAGAGCATTTGTTCCTATTCTTGGGTTGCCAATAGGCAATAGGTTTCGTTTTACGACACGAGGAACGTTTGTTCTATATTGTGTGTTTTCTTGTAGCGCTTTGCTTTTACTGTTCATTTTCTGGTCTTTTCTGAGCTGTTGCTAAGGAACAATTATTGTTCTCTTTTTTTGCCTGCTTCTTTGCAGCTGCTATTTGATTTTCTGGTAGATTACGGAACCGGTAGATAGCGCTTCTAGCCTCAATAATATATATGTCATCATGTAAAGTGTACAGTGAAGGAGCACACAGTAAAGCGCGCAGTAATTATCCAAAACATTTTACGAATATCGATTTATGGGCGCGTTGCGTCAAATTCAAACATGCACCACAATTCTTTCGCTGGTTCCGATTGGTTAGTTCCGTTGTTATTATATCAGCCTTTGTTGAATGAGACAAACGAATGCGCTCTTCTAAATGCATTCATTTCTTCTCGCTGCGAAAAAGTGAGTAAACGAAACGACATTGAATGGTCTAATATCGATGGCGCATTGCCTAAGCCTAAAAGTCTTCACCCAGAAAAAACACTCAAATTTTGTATAAGCATTGTTTTCCCTTGGGACCATTGTAAGTCCCAAGAGAAACTGGAAACAATCCTTATGCAAAATTTGGGGGGAGAAACAAAGAATATTATGGTATTTTCCGATTCGGCAAATAATGAATTTAAAGCCTATTAAGAATTTACGATGATCGTGAATATAGAGGAGAGATGGTGTTGGTAACCTTCGTTTTAACGTACGATGGGATCTGGGAACGAGAATGAGCCGTCAATGGGCCACTTCGGAAAATACCATAATACTCTTTGTTTATTTCCTCAAATTTTGCAGTAGCATTGTTTTTGTTTTGTCTTGGCGAGCATTGTAAGTCCTAATAGAAACTGGAAACAATATTTATGGAAAATTTGGGGGACAAGCAAAGAATATAGAGGTTTTGCACGGCAGCCATGTTGCATGACAGGAACAATATATTCTCTTTCCTATGGGAACAAATGTTCTTTCTTATGCTAAACATTTTCATCTTTTCTGCCATGCAACATGGCTGCCGTGCAAAAACTCTATTGTTGTATTTTACGATTTTACGAAGTGACGAAGTTTGCATAAAAATAGAGTTCAAATCCCAGAGGATTAGTTTGGTACAGCATCATGGCCGCCATTCTTTTGTTTTAGAACACCAACATGGCCGCCGGGACGTCATGTGAAAACGCTCTATAGGCTTGTCCTGTTCCGGGTCTCCCTCTTACCCCACCCTTAAAATGGGTCTGGAACCCAGGCGGGAAAAGAGAGAGTCCTGTATTAGTTGCAGTCGCATGCTCGGAATGTCGCCATTTTTTCCCCCAAAACTAGGGGAAAAAAAAACATATTTGGAAAAAGATTAATTATTTGGGCATAGTTTATTCCGAGTGCGTTTACACTGGATACATAGGGATAATGTGAAAGGAAATTATAACGCCAAGTTTCCGGAGGCAATTGAAATGCCACTTAACCTTGGTGCCTAGGGCGGAACAAATACAAGCTATCCATGCAGTCGTTACCGATAATGATGGCTTTGTTAAACCTGCAACAGGATTTGCAAGTCTGTTTGCTTCATGGTTGTTGCCCTTATTATGTTTGCGATTTTCTTCCATCCGAGTCCGAGGTTAATTGCAAGTCAGTCATTCTTATTGTGAGTCCCAATCGTGGAAGATCAGATGGATGACATACGAAAGTATGGAATTTCGTGCCTGACACCCATCTGAACAGCTGCATGATGTTGGCGCAGAAAAATAACAAATTTTGATTTAATTGCTCTCCCGAGACTTCTTGAAACTTACAAATATACTGCAGGTCGTGGATGTGACTCGCTCAACGAAGACTAATAAATCTGATGCTGGAACTCTTGTTTATTGTTGATTACTTCTGTCGACCTAGTTATGTGTTAATTGCACTGATCCAGTGAACATATATTTGAGTTGCCCAGTAATTATTGAAACTGTGATTGTTTCAGGAGTTTAGACCTACCAATTTTATTCAAAATCGGGGACAAATTGTTTCGATACCCAATATAAAACAGTCAGGTTAAAAAATGTCGTAAATACTCTCGGTTTTATCAGGAATAATACACAAACACCGGTGACAAACAGAGTTTTTTTTTTTCGAGTAATTAGAGTAGAGTAATTTACTCAGACTATTAATTTTTCCTTAGGATAATTTTTCAAAGCACTCGTCGCATTAAATCTTTCTTTCCTTACAAGGACAGACTTAGGGCCGTGGCCAAATGGCTAAGATTTTATGTAGAGCTCCCTGTTGAGACTGCAATTATTTTTATATCAGAAAAACTAAAAGACGATTGCATGACAAAAAAACTGAGCATTATTCCAGATAAAGTTAGATAAAAAGTTAAACGAAATTGAATCACAACCTGGACTATTTGTTTCTTTACATACCAGTTTGTGTTGATAACGCAATTATGAAGCAATGATGTTGCTATTAAATTCATACATATATATGCACAGTCAAACATCGATTATTCGGACGTTAATTGTCACGATATATATTTTTTCTGGTCAAAATTTCTTCGTGAATATTAATTAATAAAGATGAAATAATGCTACTTAAAAGGGTGTATCACCTTGCTTTTATTGTTGCTACTTAAAAGCACTTTACTTCTGAAACTCATTTTTAATGGTAAAGTATTGCAGATAATATGAAATTCTGACTCCGAGCTGTTTTGTCGCTTAGTGAAATCCTATGCTATATTTACTAGTTCAGGCTTTGCATCGATTTATTGCGATCTTCTCTCAGTCGTTACATTTATTGGGCAAAAATTGTCCAACATCACTGCGATCGAGGTTTTTTCCCCCTTGATTGGTCACGACGAGGCATAATTTAGATGTTCTCTTTCCTGACACTGCAAATCACACAGTAATATTCATATACGATTTTTTGCTCGAGTTTCAAGGTTCCTTTTATTGACATATCCAGCCTAGCATCTAATGCAATATGCTTGGCTCATTTCGAGCATGCGCCTGCAAGTAATTCAGGACTCTCTCCAATCTCGTTCCCAGAGTCTTCGTTCCCCTTGACCAGCGGGTCGGGTTACGAGAGACTCTGGGATAATCCGTTTCGAATGACAAGATTCTTGTCATGAACACCATTGCGCAGGCGTAGGCGTAACGCCAAAATGGCGGAGAGAGCGGAAGATTTGTTTCACGATCTCATGCAATTTTCTTTAGCAAAATTAGGATATCCCAACCTAGAACTGAAAAAGGAACAATATGACTTTTTGGAGCGATATGCCTGGACAATATGTTACCAACGGTCTGTGTTGTCAAGTGTTGCCTGGGATTTTCGATTAGAATTTGTGTAACGTGGAAATGTAAAGCAGATTGTGTCGCTGCTGAATGCACTGATCCGGGATTAGTTTTTAAATGTTAAAAGACTGTCTTTGTTTTTTTTTTGTATCGTGGAAGATGAAAGAGAGCGAAACACCAGACTTTAACACAAGAATAAATTATTATTTACAAAAGAATAAATCATTCTTTTAATCATAAAACTATGTCTTCGTTGAAGGATCTTTCAAGTTAGATTCTTCGTCACCAGAGAAGGTTTAGGATTCTTTCCAAAAGAAGATGAGTTCTTTGGGTAAGAGTTTCCTTGCTGTTATAACGAAGTAGAGGTCTTGAGGGAAGTATCATTTTGCTGCTTTTCATTATTTTGTAAAAACAGAAAATGACTGTTTTCTACCAAAGAATGAGAATTCTTGAATAGAGATGAATACCTCTAATTGGATAAACATGTTGATTTTTAGAATATTATTCTTCCATGAAGATATAATGTGCTTTCCAAATTTAGGAAATATATATACAGTGTACATACATACACAAGGCAATACATACAAGCCATAATCACAAAAACAACTCTTTTAAATCAGTTTCACTTAAATAATTAATGTTGCAGAACAAATACAAATTTCTAAAATTTAAACGCCTAAAAACACCAATGATTTCAAAAAATCTATGCGGCATGAAAAAAGCAGCCAAACTATTTAGCGAATGAGATAAGTCCCTAGAAATGAAAACAGCTTGTAAGCACAAACTAACATGCAAAAGAAATTCTCTTGAGGGGATGGTGTAGATCTTAAAGTGAATGAAATTAAATAAATGAAAAGTGTTACATATCCATTTTCCTTACAAGAGATGAACATATATCTCGACAGTGTACCTGATTCACTCCCTGTGTCAGACATCAAGTTACTACAAATCAAGGAGGCTCAAGATGAAGACCCCATTTGTAAGGAGATTAAAGATTATTGCCTTGAGGGCTGGCCGAACAAGTTTAATCTTCATGACGCACTGAAACCGTATTGGTCAGACAGAGGAGAGCTAAGTGTAGTTCAAGGAGTACTGCTAAAATCATCAAGAATTGTTATCCCATCATCCCTGAGGTTAGAAGTCCTCGACAAGCTACACGAAGGACACCAAGGGATAACTAAATGCAGAGAGCGAGCTAAAAATTCTGTTTGGTGGCCAGGTTTAAGTCGTCAGATACAAGATTTGGTGGAGAACTGTAAAATATGTGCAAGGCACCGAGTTACCAGGCCAGAACCACTCATGCGAACACCCTTCCCTGAGCGTCCGTGGCAAATGACTGCAACTGATCTCTTTGAACTCGATCATATCACTTACTTGATAGCGGTTGATTATTTCTCTCGCTATGTAGAGGTAGCGGCAATGAATAAAACAACCAAATCGTCTGAAGTTATCAGAGCGCTCAAGGCGATTTTTGCACGACCCGGCATTCCAGAGGAAGTCAGGAGTGATAACGGTCCACAGTATGCATGAGCAGAATTTACCCAATTCACAAAGGACTGGGGATTTAAACATACAACAAGTAGTCCCCGCTTCCCACAGGCAAGGGCGAGGTTGAACGAGCAGCGAAGACTACCAAGTCTCTTCTGAAGAAAGAGAAAGACCCAACCAAGGGACTGTTAGCATACAGATCTACCCCACTTGCTTGTGGACACTCGCCAGCAGAGCTACTCATGGGACGGAAAATCAGAGCCACCGTTCCAACTTTTCATACAAATTTGGCCCCCAGGTGGCCTGACATCGACAAGTTGCGTCAAAAAGAAGCAGAGAGCAAGGACAAATTGAGGACCAACTTCAACCAGTGTTCCGCTAGAGCCACTGCAACCCTGCACCCAGGTGTACATTAATGACGGGAACACCGCAGGAACAGTTACGGGAACAGTTGCCAGTGCAGCAGAAACACCAAGATCCTACACGGTTGAGACAGGTAGAGGCACAGTGAGACGGAATCGATCACACATGACACCAGTTCCTGGAGACAAACCGGAGATGCCGAGTAGCAAGGAACCTGTGTCTGTAGACAAGCCACCAACTCCTGTGAAGTCCCTTCCCTCACCCTGTATATCATCAAGGCAAAAGAGACTGACCAAGCCTTCGCTTAGGTTAAAGGAGAGTTTAGGACTTGCATGATTCAGATATTGTTATATGTTCGTTTTAAATCTCAGACAAGATCTAGTCGTCGTTTCTTATTTTTGTTTGTTGTCTGAGATGAGAACCTTAAGTTGTTTGTGATCTTAAAAAAAGTTGTTTGTGACCTTGAAAAGGGGAGATGTTGTGTTAGCGTGAACTTTGGACTGTGTAGGCCGTGCGCAATAGGAACTGGGGAGAGAAGGAATAAAACGTGTCAGTTGTTGATTAACTTAGTTTCGTTCTGTGTCTTAAAGTTGGATAACGCTTCACCCCAAAAAAAGCAGAAAGAACTCTGTTTGTATGAACTTACTTCCAGAAGAACCTCATTGTCAACAATAATGAAAAGCTGTTGTTCATAATCGTCGGTCTCTGGGCAGAGCATATGAACATCCCCACTTAAAACTGTTTAATTCACATAATCGTTTAAGTAACGTCGTCAAATTCCTTTGAGAGAGCAGAGATATGCACACTGAAAGGTCAATGAAATTATGTATCAAATGAAGCAAAATAAAAACTGCAAAAGCTAAAAGGTCTTCATGAGATTAAGACTAGTCCAGATGAGCGGAGGTCAGTACTTATTTTGAACCATCAAATTTGACAGATTGGATGTAACAATATTACATACACATTGTATAATATCCTGAGAATGTTCATTTCCCATCTTATCCCCCAAATAATGTCATCCCTTCCTTACTGCCAAAGGCTTTCTGTAGGGTGGCGAGCACCATACAAGTTTTGAAATGGTACTATTCTCTTCAACTCTCTGACTAGCAATGCAAAAAAGCCTAAGACTGTTGATTTTAACACTCCAAACAGGAATGATACTTGTCTACAGGCTTGAACCTAAACATTTCTTTTGTTGGCATAAAAAAATAAATTACATTAGAAACTGTTGACTATTGTACATACCAACATGAAGAAGTCAGTCTGACTTCAAAATAGACAGTATAACTTACTGACAAACTTAACCGTCAACTGACAAAATTTAAATTGAGGGGATTTGTGGAATATGTTATCAAGTGACTAGAAATACTGCACATGCAGTCTGCAATGCTACCTTCTCCTTTTGTTTCACAAAATAGTTATAATTTATCGGAAATATATGCTGCTGTAAAGTTGCTCCCAACACAATGTAAAAGCATAAAGTCTGTGTCTAGATAATGAAACTAAATGACCAGGTAGTTCATTTATGGCAGCACTTAGCTCTGTTTTCTGTAGAGTAACAAGGGGTATCACTGATCCTCTTTAACCCATTGACCCCTGAGAGTGAGACTTGACAGATTTTACTCTGTCTAATGCTAGGGAGATTCTAGTTGTCAACTGTGGTCATCCTAGGGCGTTTGAGGTGTCAATGGGTTAAGCAGTCAAAAGCTTTGTCCCTTCAATTAAATGGGATGCTAACCGATCACAGAATTTGTTATAAAGTCTATCAAAAATTTGCCAGTATTAAGTTGTATGTGGGTACATACAGAGAGCCAACATGGATTAAAGTCAGGGAAAACTGAGAGATGATCAAGACCAACCTCGTTCCCAGGGTCTCTTTTTGTCCTCAACGACAAAGGAGGCAGAGAAGAGAGGTTGGATCAAGACCTGGCCTCAGTTGTTCAAAAAGTGGATAGCGCTACCCACCAGACCCCAGTTGTTCAAATGATGGATAGTGCTATCCGCCGGATAAATCACTATCCAGTGGATAAGTAATAGCGGAAGCAACTGCACTTTCCAGTGTATAGAACAACTGGGGCCAGATAAATCACTATCCAGCAGATAAACACTACCAAAACCAATTGAGTTATCCAGTAGATAGTGATTTATCCAGTGGATAGCACTATCCACCCTTCAAACAACTGGGGCCAGAACTCATACAGTCAACCAACCTTTGAAGTCTCAAACACTTGACCACTGTGGCTTCAATAAGCAAATAATAATCGCCACTGTAATTAATACTGTGGGCTGAGCAATTACGGAAAAAAACACCTTATGTAGTAGTATGTTAAGGTACATGTACTTCAGAAAGAAGTACTTAACTACTCAAGAGAATGGTGTCATTTTTGTACCTGCTTTTTAAGTGCTACAAGTAATAGGTTCCAGAGAATGGTCAAGCTTTATATTAGACCTTTCTTTTTATTTCATCATAAACGTTAAGCTAAGTATTTGCATAACAAAATCAACAACTGAAGTTTCCATTTTTTTCTAAGTACCTAAAATGTAAGACAAGTTCCATTGGATGTGAGTTGTACATCTGACATTTCATTGATTTGATTCTCTGTATCTGATGTGGCCTCTTCTTCCAATGGAGGTTGAGAACAGTACAGTGTAATGAACCCAAATGAAATGCGAGTAAAAATTTCAACCTACCGAAAGGATTGCTTTGCATGCCAGAGAGACTGGCCTTCCACGATATTTTCAAAGCGTTCAACAGCACTGTCACAAGCCAAACGAGTTCTCTTTGCATCAGTAACTCTTTATCAACCCAAAAAGTCATCTGCTAAAGGTTCTCGCACCTTTCCCGGACACTCACATGTACGTAAGTAACTATACGAGAAGATCTTATGGATTCATATAACAATATACAGCAATTTGAAGACTCGGTATGACTACATTTTAAAGACATAATTACTCAGTGAGAGACGATTCCATTCCTTTAGATTTAATAGGTTCTCACTCTTTGCTTTGGCTCCAAAATAATCAAGGAACCAATCCATCATTAACAAACATGCGGTGCTCTTTGAAACCCCTCGCGTCTCCTGGCATGCAGTCGCCTCGTGACCGAAATCGATTGCTCATGCTCAGACTTTCAACCAATCAAAAACTTTATCCAAACGGATTATCCCAGAGTCTCTCGTAACCCGATCCGCTAGTCAAGGGGAACGAAGACTCTGGGAAGAAGATTGTGATCAGATCAATTGCAATTATGTCCGCACATCATGTAGCCTCCCACGCAGGCGCACGCAGAAGGGATTCGTCACGCTTTTCTCCCCCACAGCGTCTGGTGAAACGAGCTGGAATTTACGTAGACCAATCACAACGGACTTACAGATTCTGGAAGTGCATTTTAGACCCTGAAAAAAACTGCAAGAAGATGGGTATCGTGTGTTGGGCATTTAAAATCGTTGCGTTAAATTCTTATCAAAGAGAAACTGCAGCGTATAAATTTCATGCTTTGGCTTTGATGTTTGTGGCTCTTCACAGAATGAGTACCGTAGAATTTGTATGGTTAAAACATCCCGTACGATTCAAATTTGCTTGTGGCGATCGCTTGGGATTGATATCATATTTACATTTCTTTCCGCGCTATTTCAGTAGAGTCGTTTCGTTTGAATATGACTATTTCTTTTAGTTCTGCCATTGAACTTTATTTTTCAAATCGAAGAAACACTGATTACGAACGATCGGTTCGCAACGCAAAGACATTAACTCTCTTCTTAGAGACGATCATCACCAAAAGCAGCCTGAAATTTTCAAGCTTAAACGTAACGGATTGTTTTAAGCTTTCCTTTCGGTGCTGTCCTAGTTGCGTTCATTGTGTAAGGCAAGGGTTCTCGTGCAGTTCTAATACACTCTCATTACTAAATATTTGTTTTCGTATTTATATATTTCCACGGCGCTTTCAATTTTACTTGTAGATAAAACGACACCATACCCTTGTAAGCAGTCACATTTTGACTCGCGATAGTGCAAATGCATAACCCACCGAGAAAACAAAATTAAATTAATGTTAACTTAGATTCCCTTACATTTTTTTTATTCTTTTTTTCAAGAGAACGTTTTAACGAGTTACGACTCGTAAGCCCCTCGTTGAAACTATCTCATATTATGTTATGTAATGCGAGAACTTGATCTACTTTTCAATTATTATTAGTTGGAAACTGATAGAAAACCATTTTGAGGATTTTGAAGGACGTCAAGGGCTTGAACGTTATATGCAACTTAGGCAGTTGCAAGTAAGCCTGCGCATCTAACTGCTACGATCTTTCGAACTTTCATTTCATGTTCATTTCAAAATTCAGATTTCTGAATTTTTTGAACGTCAGACGTCAACGTCATCAACGTCAAACGACGTTCACTAATACTTAATGGAGACGTTTCAACCGAAAATATTCGGTCATCCTCAATTTGAATTTGACAAATTATGTAATTATGTGAAATTGCATATATTTTTAATTTATGAACGTGTTAAATGCCTCTTTAATCGAGAACCCGACAGAATAGCTTTCCAGGGAAACTGAAAATATCCGATAGTTTTAGGTGCCCCTTTTAATACCATTGAAAGGTACTTTAGTGCCATAGCAAGTGAGCTGAGATATTCGTTTGATAGCATCAAGTATTAATTAATTAATTTGTGTGGACGTACCCATATCGTCTTTGATTTTACCTGAGAAAGAAGACTTTTTATATTTAGCTTACAAGTCGTCCAAAGTATGAGTTTGTGTTTTTATATCTTGTAGATTTCGTTACTGGCGAGGAGTGATTCTTGATGAAGGTTAAGTGGTTTGTTTGAGTATAGCGATTAATGGGGCATCAAACTTCTCTTATGGATATCATCCATTGATTTTAGACGACCTCCAAAAGGTGTTATTGTCCAAATTATGTACGAAAATATCACGTTTTAGAGATATAGGTATTCTAGAATGGTCAATTCTTGGTCCCAACACAATTTTGAGCTTCCTACAGAACTATGTAATATCAAAAAGGACCATTAAATTTATGCTGAATCGGTAGTGTTGTAGCATTTTTTCCCTTTATTATCTCTCCGTTTCCACTTTGAACCGAGGTGATCATTCAATCTTCAAACCCTGTAAGCCTGACTGAATATGGGTGGGGGTGGGAGGAAGGGGCGGTCAATCTGTGTCAACGAAGGTACTAACCAGATTGAGTATTTTGAGTTGTTTGCTTAGGGTTAGGGTTAGGCTCGCACCCCAGAATCCTCCTGCGCCCTTGGTTGGCATTGTGTTGAACCTTCTTTTTTACCCACCGCTATACAATTTATACAATTCTCAAAACACAACTCGGGAAAAATTATGGTCGGGGCGCCAAATCATCTACTACACCTTTCATTATAAAAAAACAAAAGTCATTTTTATATCTATTGGCAAAAGTAGAAATCGGCTATTTGCAAGTAAGCTTGAACTTAAAACCCATTTTAATAGAGATTACCTCATGGAAAGCGCGCGCGTGCGCGATTTTCACACGAGTTGGTGAAGTATCTGAAATCGAACGAGTGAGCGCAACTCACTCGTCTCGCCTCTCTGATTTCATTGGTCGAAGTAAAATCCGAAAAGCTTTTTCACACGGCAAAATGTGATGCGAAAATCTCAGTATATATGAAATAAAGAATGGTTACAACAAATAACGAGGCAGACATAGAGAACTACAAATAAATAAATAAATAAATGGGCGTGATTGGTTAAGGTCTCACTTTGATGAGACAGTAAGGGTCAAAAATCAAGAAACAGGCGTACATCCGAAAGATTTCCCAACGTTTTATTGTTAATTTAACAACAACACGTTTACATGGTTTCGTATAAGTATTTAACATCTGACACAGACTACTGCATATACTGATTCGAATCAGTAACATTTGATATGAACATTGCATATCTGCCCATTACTAAAGGGAGCTTAACACTTCTTAAAACGAAATACTAAAAAGAACAATGACAATAATAAAATTATGCTCATAAACTTGAGGAAGCTCATAAAATAGAATTTCTCGTTACGTAATGTTTTAGTTCAAATAAATATTACTAATAAATAATCCATCTTCGATCGACTTTCAAGTTGACCGTTCGTGCCTCGTCAAAGAAGAGAAACACAGTGAGCCACTTGCTCGTTGACAGATTGAAATGTGTAGGGAATGAGACAGTTGCGAAAAATCTTCACTGCATCGTTGGTGATAACAAGACTGTGCAGAGATAGAATTATGCTCATAAACTTGAGGAGGCTCATAAAATAGAATTTCTCGTTGCGTAATGTTTTAGTTCAAATAAATATTACTAATAAATAATCCATCTTCGATCGACTTTCAAGTTGACAGTTCGTGCCTCGTCAAAGAAGAGAAACACAGTGAGCCACTTGTTCGTTGACAGATTGAAATGTGTAGAGAATGAGATAGTTGCGAAAAATCTTAACTGCATCGTTGGTGATAACAAGACTCTGCAGAGAGAAGAAACGCAGTTTATTAAATTCATTGTAACATTTCGAACATGTCTCAGTTATTTCTCTCTATTGCCACCCATCTCAAACCAAAAGAATAAAAATCTCCCCAGGGAACCTCCAATTTCCTTCTTTAGCTCAATAAGCAAACGACCACTAAATTATCCTTTTGTTTGCCAATGAAAACGATTTTTGGATTGTGTCGATGACGGACTTGAATGCTATTGAAGAAGTGTTTTCTCGGTAAAAGAGACACCTCTATTATGTATTTTTAAAATCTGTTCTTAAGGATTTTTCTCCTCTCAACTTTGCCAAATATGCAGAACCATGTACAGTAAAAAAACCTACCGCTAAATTATTGTCGACAAGAGCTTGAAGATATTCACGGCAGAATTTATCCAGGTCAGCTTCAGACATTCCAGTCTGCACAGTAGGGACAGCAAAATGTCTCTTCCTCATCTGAAAAGTTAAATTATGCAATAATTAATTAAACATGCCGCAATATTCCATTTAAGATCACCTCCAAAGATCTTTGGAAATGTTATTTGGTCTTGTGCGCTGTATTCTTTCGTTTTTCGTCAAGTTATTGGACGACCTGTTTTAAATAATAAATCCCAGGACAACTTGATTTTGTTTCAATAAATCCGCACGGTTTTACTAATAACGGTGACGGGCTTGAAATAACTGTTTGAATTTGATGAATGCCAACTTTGATATGAAAGAACTTTTTCATTAACAACCGACTCTTAAATATTGTGTCTTACCATACGCTGCAGGGTAAACGTTGAACCATTGATATAGTAACTTGTGTCTTTCAGAACCTGAGTCAGCAGCGCGTGTTGAGATCCGGTTTGGTTTTGCTCATAAGAAAATGTCATGTACAGCGGACTTTTAAATTCAAATAGCTTCTTGTACGCAATAGCTAGGTTGTCTTCCAGTTTCTGTTGATAAAAAAAAATCGAAAAATTCAATCAAGCACTGGCCATAAATCGCTTTCAATTTGCTAACTAAAAATTGAGGTAAGCATGACGATCTTTTTCTGTACCTCGAAGGTTCGATGTGTCAAATTCAACGAGGGCGTAACCCATTCCAATTGAGGTGGCCCATCGACAAGAGTCGAAAACTCGCGCAAGGTTTTTTTTAAATAGGGAAATGCTTTCTCAATGGGGAATTCCCGTGCGGTGAATTAGTGCTTTATGAAACGGCATTTCTAGGAGTCTCAGAAAAACACATTCATCGATACATACTTGATTCGAGGAGCAGCTTTGCATATTCAAGTTTGGCAACATCACAATCGCAACCTGGATGAAACTGCTTGAGGTTATCAAAGGGTACATGGTTTTCATCTGCAAAGCATGGTTTAAAACACCGTTGATTAACCACTCATTAAAAAATACTTATAATAACTGTCCACCATTCCTGTGCGATCACAATGGCTACGTTTTGTCTGTCTTCAATAGCGGCAATACAGACGCACATAAACCTGACCCCAATGGCGAAGGTTTCGCAGAATTTTCTTTTTTTAAGTGCTACTTGGCTATTGTGGCTACAATGAAACTTTTCATTTACTACCAGATATGATTCTTGAATAAGGAAATTCTCCCGTGACTATTCTTCAGTAGAGAATTGAGAGTAATCGGGTCAAAAACGAGTCTCGCGAATCGAGATGAACTCAGTAAAATTCACTCAAGCTGATTACTTTGAAAAACTTGAAAAAAATCAATTCCGGCGATAAGGGCTTTTTTCAAATTTCGGATCTCTTTGGTATTACCGACTATTTTTTCAGGAAATTTACTGAGTAATCTATATTAAGCTACTAACTCAGTGACTGGCGTTACATAATTTCGCCGCGTCTTGTTATTATTGGAGGAAGACAAATTGCTGTCTAATTTTTGTTGATGATTAATTTTATCTTTGACTAAGATAAATTCACACCTGTTGGGTGGCATTGCTGACTTTTTGGGGAATCACATGATATATGAGAACTTCAAGCGTACTCTTTGGTCCTCCAACTGAGGCACCAAGAGCCGTTAAACTCGTTGCTGTAAGGAATATGACAGCGATCAACACCTTGCAATTGTCTGCTGCCATTTTGACTTTTGTCTGAAGAGGGAAAAGAAAGGAAATCAGCATTTTTAACTATCTCGTTTACACATAACAACAACAACAACAACAATAATAATAATAATAATAATAATAGTAATAATCTGCGTGATGATGAAGATAATGATAATGCCAATGAAAATCATTCTCATCCTCATTGTATTACTGTCTTATGATAAGAATTTTCATGAACTGTTCGAGTTTGGTACAGTAAAATATTCTCAGGATCATTGGTATTTTTCCCATTTACTGTATTATCTTTTTTTACATTGGGTATATAAATAATTGCTACTTACCTCTAACTTCTTAAATGTCTTGTCTCTGTATTGCTATCCTTGTAACTCTTTGTTGAGGGTTTTACTAAATTGGTTGTCCTCGTACTTGGACGATACTTCTTATATAACCAACTTAAAGGAAGCTGTATTTGTTTTTCAGCATCATACTTTCATTTAAAGGTATTTTCATGGTTTTTTTGTCCTCGTCCTGGTTGCAAGGACATCTCCTGTCATACTATATTCTTAGAAAGCTGTTCATTTTTTCCCATACCACTTAAATTCCTAGCTCTTTCTATACTGGTGGGCTATGTGGCAAAAGATCGGGTTATCCTCCGAACTGGCATGATTGGGTTAGAGTTGACAAGTTTTGGGACAAGTTAATATTTGGTATGTGTTGAGCTTTACATTGATACACTGATATCCAGACGTTAACTCAAAGATATGACAAAGGTCCGAAGGGGAATTTTAATGCACTCCGGATACCGGCGGAAATTTCCTAAACAGACGATCGTCACAAGATTGTCTAACGAGTTTCGTAAGAAGCGCAACCTTAACTTTGTCATATTGAGACTTTATACTTTATAGGTTAATATTATTAAATTTTACTGAGAAAGGGAGAAATCGGATGGAAAGACAAGTTTCTAAGCGAAGATTTATTTCAGTTGTTACCCGAATCATGAACTCAAGTACCAGATTTATTTACTTGGGCTATTCAAGGCCGCTGCGCAAAGTAAGAGGCTTCGTGCATTGGGATTAGTCAATCCCAATATTAAAAGTGGCTTGCCTGTGTTACTTCCAATTGAAATGTTGGTATGTTGATTACCGCATACATTCCGCGGGTAGGGCCATAGAAAGAGGAAGGAAGATACCAAAGTGTGACTCATGTAGTGATTAAGACAAGCGATGTTGTTAATAAAAGCTATTTAATTGCGTAATAAAGTGTTTCAGTCATAGCCCAATTCTGGTCTGCAGGCGGCATTTGCAACAATTTTTGACATTTATGTCGAAACGATAGTATAAAGAAAGAAGACTGAAAATATGGTGGTTATCAGGTAATCGTAACTTTATTGGGTTCACTGAAAACTGCGACCGTGGAGAAACTCGCCAACCCGAGTCGTACTTTTTGAGAAAGAAGTAGATATTTCATCCGTATAACAACATTGAAGTTAATCATCGTCTTGTATGATGAGCTCTGAACTTGTTTCTAGCGTTGAGTCCTTTATAATTAGGATGATTTTAAATGTCACCCCCATGGACAAGGTTACACGAATCGACTGGAGGAAGCTTACGTGACGTGAAACGTAACTTGAGCTTGTTTGTTCATTCATTCTTTCATCATTTTCTTCTTTGACCACTGATTGAAGGAAGTCGACCTTTGAAAATATTTTGTCCTGTGCAAGGACTCGGTCGTTACTCCACACATGTGCCAGTTGTAGTTTGACCACATTATTTCCCCCTTTAACAACAATGAAGTAATTGAAATTGCTTTCGACTGAGAACTTCGACGTCCATTGGGTGTTCTGCTCAGTTAAGACCATACTGAATATTTATAGCGAAATAACTTGTTGCAAGAATCTGAACAAGAACCATTGGTTGAGCTCATTTATTCCTATGAAAGGACTGATGATTAAGAGAAATGTATATTTGAAGTGCGGGTTATAAAAGAAAGATAGATGTGATCTCGGCTCTTAACCGGAAGAATTAAGCAATTTTAAGCTGATCCCAACTGAAAGGCTTCATATCTCAGTTGGAAGAGTCTTTTAGGTCTCTGTAGTGAGGAAATTGGTTAAGTTAAGTGTGATGAAGACCACTCTCCGCCTGACACAGTGACTGCACCTCAATTGCACATACGAGACATGGTAGAAAAAAATGTAAAATAAATGAATAAATCATTGAGTAGAGGGTAACAGGTTAGACAGATTAAAAGCATTGGTATTAAGGCCATCTGGATTGTCCTTATAGGTTGCCTGTGTGGAATAACATGACACCACCCCGAATCACGCTTGCACCATTTACAGGGGCTTCCGCTCATTGATTGTCGTAAAGCAGCAAATAATCTCAATTATTTTTAAGTGTAGGACTAAAAGGTTTAAGAAGGGCTTTTTAGCCAACAATGGGCAAGCGTTCATAGACCAATGCATTTTTTAGTTTCCTTTTTATTCCTTTTTCCTCTTCAGTAATCTCAGTTTTTTTAAAATGAAATACACCTTTAAGAGAGCTTTTGACAGTTATATAAATTTCAACTATGCTAACACATGGTTATTCACCCTTGGGTGGGACAATGTGATCTCAAATGAACAAACAGTTTCATCATTAAATGAACGAAATGATATATGAAATGAATCATATACTGAACTGAGGATATGCAATCAACTGCAGGTTTTATTCATTCATTCGTCAAGGGAAAATTAGAACCCACAAATGACTCCCAACGTCGGTGGCTTCATAGATCAGTTGGTTAGAGCGTCGCACCGGTATCGCAAGGTCGCGGGTTCAAGCCCCTTTGAAGTCCTTGCTGTTCCGAGTAAACAAGATTTCTGTAAAGGCAGCATACAATATATACTCCGTTCAAGTCCTGCCGTTTCTTCCTCTTCTTCTATAACATTTCTCAAATTTCAAATTTGTTTTCTCATTTTCCAATGGAGTGTTAAATTTCGTCTAGCAAACTTTCGGCATTCGATTTTGTTCTACAAAGCTATCTTTTAGTCGCTTTTTGGCTTCTTTCTTTTAAATTAACGATGTTTTTGAGCACATTTTGTTTTTCAGAGGCCTTCATTTTCTTGATTCGTGAACTGTCCCCGCCTCAAAAAACGAGAACAGATTGTTTCTCTTTTTGTGCTTTCATACTACTCGGAAAACAAAATGGTCATTTGTTGCTAAAAGGGGAACCAATTATTCCAAATTCCGAGTCCTTTATGCATGATTTGGGAACTATTGTTCCTAAACATGTCTTCCTTTTGATAACATGAGAACGTGTTTTTATAAAGATACGGAAAAAATGGACCTTCGTTGTTAAAAAGGGAACCAATTGTTCCGAGCTCCGAATCACGAGCGGAACAAATTCGTCCTAATAACGCGTTCATCCTTTGTCATTAGTTGTAGAGCATTTGTTCCTATTCTTGGGTTGCCAATAGGCTTTATCGTTTCGTTTTACGACACGAGGAACGTTTGTTCTATATTGTGTGTTTTCTTGTAGCGCTTTGCTTTTATTGCTCATTTTCTGGTCTTTTTTGAGCTGTTGCTAAGGAACAATTATTGTTTCTGGTAGATTAAGGAACCGTTAGATAGCGCTTCTAACCTCAGTAATATATATGTCATAGTAAAGTGTGCAGTGAAGGAGCACATAGTAAAGCGCGCAGTAATTATCCAAAACATTTAACGAATATCGATTTATGGGCGCGTTGCGTCAAATTCAAACATGCACTACACATCTTTCGCTGGTTCCGATTGGTTAGTTCCGTTGTTATTATATCAGCCTTTGTTGAATGAGACAAACGAATGCGCTCTTCTAAATGCATTCATTTCTTGTCGCTGCGAAAAATTGACTGAACGAAACGACATTGAATGGTCTAATATCGATGGCGCATTGCCTAAACCAAAGCGTCTTCACCCAGAAAAAAACACTCAAATTTTGTATAAGCATTGTTTTCTCTTGGGACTATTGTAAGTCCCAAGAGAAACTGGAAACAATCCTTATGCAAAATTTGGGGGGAGAAACAAAGATTATTATAGTATTTTCCGATTCAGCCAATAGTGAATTTAAAGCATATTAAGAGAGGAGAGATGGTGTTGGTAAATCCTTCGTTTTATCGTACGATGGGATCTGGGAACGAGAATGAGCCGTCAATAGGCCACTTCAGAAAATACCATAATACTCTTTGTTTGTCCCCTCAAATTTTGCATAAGAATTGTTTTTGTTTTCTCTTGGCAAGCATTGTAAGGCCTAATAGAAACTGGAAACAATGTTTATGGAAAATTTGGGGGACAAGCAAAGAGTGTAGAGGTTTTGCACAACAGCCATGTTGCATGGCAGGAACAATATATTTTCTTTCCTATGAGAATAAATGTCCTTTCTTATGCAAAACATTTTCATTTTCTCTGCCATGCAACATGGCTGCCGTGCAAAAACTCTATTGTTGTATTTCACGATTTTACGAAGTGCCCTATGGAGCGTTTTCACTCACGTGACAAGCAGCCATATTGGATTACTGAAACAAAGAAGGTATTTGCATAATAATAGAGTTCAAATCCGAGAGGATTAGTTTGGTACAGCATCATGGCCGCCATTCTTTTGTTTTAGAACACCAACATGGCCGCCGTGACGTCATATGAAAACGCTCTATAGGCTAGTCCTGTTCCGGGACTCTCTCTTACCCCACCCTGAAAATGGGCCTGGAAACCAGGCGGGAAAAGAGAGAGTCCTTTATTACTTGCAGTCGCATGCTCGGAATGACGCCATTTTTTCCCCCAAAGCTAGAGGAAAAAAGCATATTTGGAAAAAGATTCCTTATTTGGGCATAGTTTATTCGGAGTGCGTTTACACTGGATACATAGGGATAATGTGAAAGGAAATTATAACGCCAAGTTTCCGGAGGCAATTGAAATGGCACTTAACCTTGGTGCCTAAGGCGGAACAACTGCAATCTATTCATGCAGTCGTTACCGATAATAATGGCTTTGTTAAACCTGCAACAGGATTTGGCAAGTCTGTTTACTACATGGTTGTCTTCGATCCGAGTCCGAGGTTAATTGTAAGTCAGTCCTTCTTATCGTGAGTCCCATTCGTGGAAGATCACATGGAGGACATACGAAAGCATGGAATTTCGTGCCTGAAAGCCATCTGAACAGCTGCATGAAAAATATCAAATTTTGATTTAATTGCTCTCCCGCGACTCCTTGAAACTTACAAATATACTGCAGATCGTGGATGTGAATCGCTCAACGAAGACTAATAAATCTCCTGCTGGAACTCTTGTTTATTGTTCATTATTTATTGTTCATTACTTCTGTCGACCTTACTTACTTACTTACTTACTTACTTATCCTCTTCTTCCTTGGTGGGAAATAAGGCTGCTCCGCCTCGGCTGTCCTACGCCACGTTGTTTTGGGCCTTCCGGGCTTACGCTTACCAACAGGGGTCCACTGTAACGCTATTTTGAGGATCCATTCCTGTTCCATCCTTAGAACGTGACCAAGCCATCTAAGTCGGCGGTGTTTGACCTCTAGCAAGATGTTTTTGGAACCGGTTTTCTGGTAGAGGACTTCGTTTGACACCTTTTGGGGCCAGAAGATGCGGCATATCTTCCGAAGACATCCATTATGGAAGGCACCTATCTTGTCCATGTCCGATTTCACAACACGCCAGCACTCCGACCCATAGAGTAGGACAGATTTAACATTGCTGTTGCATAGTCTCAGCTTGGTCTTAAGGTTGCAGTTCTTGGATTTCCAAATGGGTTGGAGTCATGCAAAGGCCCCTCGCGCCTTGCCTAGCCTCGACTGAATATCCTTCATTGCTCCATTATCCTTGCTGATTAAACTGCCCAGATAAGTGAAGTCCTTCACAGGATCCAGCACTTTGTTTTTGACAGTTTATTGTTCATTACTTCTGTCGACCTAGTTATGTGTTAATTGCACTGATCCAGTGAACATATATTTGAGTTGCCCATGTAATTATTGAAACTGTGATTGTTTCAGGAGTTTAGGCGTACCAATTTTTTTCAAAATCGGGGACAAATTGTTTGGATACCCAATATAAAACAGTCAGGTAAAAAATGTCGTAAATACTCTCGGTTTTATTAGAAATAATACACAAACACCGGTGACAAACAGATTTTTTTTTTTTGAGTAATTAGAGTAGAGTAATTTACTCAGACTATTAATTTTTCCTTAGAATAATTTTTCAAAGCACTCGTCGCATTAAATCTTTCTTTCCTTACAAGGACAGACTTAGGGCCGTGGCCAAATGGCTAAGGTTTTATGTAGAGCTCTCTGTTGAGACTGTAATTATTTTTATATCGGAATTATTTTTATATCGGAAAAAGCACTCGTCGCATTAAATCTTTCTTTCCTTACAAGGACAGACTCCTGAAATCCGTCAGCTAATGAAAACTCGTGATAAGTGGCATAAAAAAGCCATCAAAACCAACGACCGCCTCTGCTGGAATGCATTCAAATTTTTTAGACAGGAAGTTAAAAGAGAACTTCGGCTTGCTGAAAAAGCTGATGTTCAGTCCGAAATTATTGGCAGCAAAGGAAATACAAACGCGATTTGGAAAATCATCAATCGCTGCTTGCCCAGGAAAAGTAAGATCTTACCAAACATCAATGACAATCCAACCAATCTTGCTGATAAATTTAATGAATATTTCACTAGCGTAGGAAGTTTAACGGCACAGAAAGCCTACGATCTTGCTATGGAATATGATTTTAACTCTGCCACAACAATATCACCACCAGCAACACGGAAACATGATGAATGCCCTGATGATTTTCAGTTTCATGCTGTTACAGAACAGGAGGTTGGAAAGGTTATCAAGGGCTTGTCTTTAAACAAAGCACCTGGCCATGATAAAATTACTGCCCGTGTCCTTAAGGACAGTTTGCCGGCCATATTATCAGTTATTACAAGCATTATGAATAATTCATTTAGTACCTCTACATTTCCGAAGGCATGGAAAATGGCCGAGGTTGTTCCCGTGTTAAAGTCGGGCTGTTTCGAAGATCCATGTAACAACCGACCTATTTCATTACTGCCTATATTATCCAAGGTGTCTGAGAAGCTAGCTCACCGTCAGTTTGTTGACTACATAACCACCAATAAGAAGTTGTCTGAGCACCAGAGTGGCAATCGTAAATTTCATTCTACAGAAACTGCTCTTTTACATGTAACAGATGATTTTCTTATGTCTATCGATAAGAGTGAAGTCTCTGCTGTTGTTCTGTTAGATATGTCTAAGGCATTTGACAGTGTCCGACACGATATTCTCCTTCAGAAACTACAACAAATAGGTATTACGTCATCTAGCCTGGAGTGGTTTCACAGTTACCTGTCTGGTCGTAGCCAAAGAGTACGGATTGTGGATGCTGTTTCAGCCTCTCTTCCCCTAAAATATGGAGTTCCACAAGGTTCTATATTGGGACCTGTACTATTTACCATCTATGTAAACGATCTCCTGGCTGTTCCAGGCCATTGTAAGTCTGTGTGTTACGTTGATGACAGTAAACTTTACCTTTCTTTCCGCTCAACTGACATAAGCTATGCATTCCGCTGTTTGAATGAAGACCTAAGAGAAATTTGTAGATGGTGCTGCCAAAATTCCTTACTAATTAATCCGGAGAAAACCAAAGTCTTACTCGTGGGAGTGCCTCAATTACTGCGTAAATTGCCTCCAGTGTCGATCTCACTTTTAGGGAAGGAAATAACACCAGTTTCTGTGGCTAAGGACCTCGGTGTTCTCATCGACCAGTCCTTAACTTACAACGATCATGTTGCTAAAACTACCTCTAATTGTCTATTTAAGTTAAAACAGATCAGTAGAATTAAACACCTTCTGGACAGAAATTCTCTTTTATTAGTGATGAACGCTTTTGTTTTTAGTAAACTCTTTTATTGCTCAACTGTATGGGCTAACACATCTCAAAGTAATGTGAAGAAACTCCAATTAGTACAGAATTTTGCTGCGCGTATCGTGTTAGGTCTCAGGAAATATGACCACATCTCAGACGGCATAAGATCCCTCAACTGGCTCACTGTTAAGGACAGACTCCTTCTCAACGATGCTGTAATGGTATATAAATGTCTTAATAATTTAGTCCCGAAATATCTGGCTAATATATTTGTATCTCGCTCTCAAATTCATACTAGGGCTACGCGATCATGTAATCTTTTACACATCCCTTTATGTCGTCTGTCATATGGACAACGTTCGTTTACATATCGTGGATGTAAACTTTGGAACAGTATTTGTAATGATTTGAAAGCTGCGGACAGTGTAAAATGCTTCAGGCGCTGTTTAGCGCAGAAGCTATTAAGTGGAGGACATTTGTGTTCAGTTAACTTGTAAATTATATTCAGAGGTCTTTTGTAACTGATTCTAGCTTTTAAATGTAACGTTTATTATATTATTCCTTTTTCTCTTTTCAATTTATATATATTTTTAGACATTGTAACCGAAAAGCCCAAATTGGGAGTTACAATAAACGTATGTAACTAAAAGACGATTGCATGACAAAAATACAGAGCATTATTCCTGATAAAGCTGTAGATAAAAAGTTAAACGAAATTGAATCACAACCTGGACTATTTGTTTCTTTACATACCAGTTTGTGTTGATAACGCAATTATGAAGCAATAATGTTCCTATTAAATTTATACATATATATGCACAGTCAAACATGGATTATTCGGACGTTAATTGTCACGATATATTTTTTTCCTGGTCAAAATTTCTTCGTGAATATCAATTTATAAAGATGAACTGAATGCTACTTAAAAGCGTGTGTCACCTTGCTTTTATTGTTGCTCTAAGCAAGGAATGGGAGGATGCTAAGACGACTTGTTTAGGTTGAACTGCAATCCTCAAACCGGACAAACCGCCAGACAAAGAGGAAGAACATAGGAAACTTGCTTGGGGTGCGCTCATAAGTAAATTCAACCATCAGAAGGTTGACGATTTTTGGGATCAAGTTGTCATGCCTTGAATTTTGCTAATAATGCAATGATATCCAAAGGTTACTGTGAAACTGTTCAAAGGGAAATAAGGAGTTTTAATGCAATCTACTAGATACCTGTGGAAATTTCCGTAACAGCTTATTATAGGCGTGCCCAATTTGCGTGCTGAGATTCGTAAGAAGAGAAAATCCCGACTTTATTTCTTCACGTTATAATAAGGCTTGTCGGTCTATTAAGCTACTATTATTTGATTCTTCTGAGCAGAGGAGAAATCGGGAGAAAGACATGTCTCTCAGCGGACGATTTATTATAGCCGTTATCTGAAGTAACTCAGTTAAATCGTGACTCAAATGCTATATTTATTTACCGAGGATATTCAAGCTAAGTAAGTCAATACACATAATAGAAGAAGCTCTGTACAATGAGATTGAGTCAAACCTGCCGGCCTGTGATGAGTACGACATATATTCAACACGTATCGATCGTTGAAGAAGGAAGATACCAAAGTGTCACTATCGCGGCAGTAATTTTCTTTTATATTAATAAGATTAGCGATGTTATTTTAGTCATAGCCCAATTCTGGGTCTGTTTTTGAGTCAGTATTAGGATAGCGCACACTGTGGGTCATTTGAATGCCACTTCCAGCAATTTTTAACGTGTATAATCGAACTGATAATCTAAAACAAGAAGAAAAATATGGGACTTTTAATCATAAGTGAAAACGGAACTTGAGTGGGTTCAATAAAAAATCGCGATCGTAAATAAACTGTGGGCAAAATCCCAAGATATAGTTTTTAAGAAACAAGCAAACACTCCATATCCTGATAATTCAGTGTTTAGTATTCAATTCAACCTGGAAAGAAACGAAAACAAATTGATTCAACTCTTAACTAAGACTGAAGTTAAATCTCCTGTAATAAATGTATTGTATGGCAAACCGCACCTTCTTTGATCTTCGGGACTTGAACATTTGAAATGGTAAATATCCCATCGTCATCTTTTGGCTGAAGTTTCACAGAGTCAGACAAGTTTTAAGGACCGGAGGAACAGTAAGTGACATAAAACGTAAAATGAGCGCGCTTTGTTTGCCCATTCATACTTGCGTCATTCCGCTTCTTCGCCATAACCTTTGACCAACCCGATCAGAGGAAAAATTTAGTCCTGCGGAAGAACTCGTATGTTACCTTGAACCATAACCCGTCGTTTAATTGACAAAAAAACGTGCAAAACTTAAAAAACACAACTCATACCGGTTTTTGTTCCGCCATTTATAAATAGGGTGACGAAGTTTGGTAACATTCCTTTCACTATGAAGTAATTGAGATCATTATCACGGTAGCTTCAATGGGTTTCGAAAGCATCACCTCTCAGTGATGCTATGTCCACGGCGCATCATGTAGCCTCCCACGCAGGCGCACCCAGAAGGGATTCGTCACGCTTTTCTCCTCCACGAGCGTCTGCTGAAACGACCTCGAATTTACGTAGACCAATCACAACGGACTTACAGATTCTGGAAGTGCATTTTAGACCCTGAAAAAAACTGCAAGAAGATGGGTATCGTGTGTTGGGCATTTAAAATCGTTAAATTCTTATCAAAGAGAACTGCGGCGTATAAATTTCATACTTTGGCTTTGATGTTTGTGGCTCTTCACAGAATGAGAACCGTAGAATTTGTATGGTTAAAACATCCGTACGATTCAAATTTATTTGTGGCGATCGCTTGGGATTAATATCATATTTACATTTCTTTCCGCGCTATTTCAGTGGAGTCGTTTCGCTTGAATATAACTATTTCTTTTAGTCGTTCTATTGAACTGTTTTAATTAAGGTTTGCTTTATTTTTCAAATCGAAGAAACACTGATTGCGAACGATCGGTTCGCAACGCAAAAACATTAAATCACTTTTTAGAGACGATCATCGCCAAAGGCAGCCTGAAATTTTTAAGCTTAAACGTAATGGATTTATTCAAGCTTTCCTTTCGGTGCTGTCCTAGTTGCGTTCATTGTGTATGAAGGCAAGGGTCTCGTGCAGTTCTAATACACTCTCAGTATTAAATATTTGTTTTCGTATTTATGTATTTCCACGGCACTTTCAATAGGTGCGGTTACACTAGACCTCTTGCCCATGGGGAACCTTGGGGTTATGGCTTGGATTGGGTTTACCCTGGGTTATGATCGACTCCCCATTTGCGGTTACACACTTGTAAATTACCCAAGGGGAATGTAAGCGTTGGCCTGTTTTGGTGGGAAACTTACCTTTAAGATAAGTCAAGATGAGATTTATTAGTTTTTCCACTAAATGGTTTTTGAAAAATTAATTACAATACAAAATACATTGAAATTAAGGATCTAAAAACAAAAGTAAACATCGAAGATCTACATCTGAACGACCAACTTTTCTTTGGCTTATTTTCGGTAATTGTCACGGCGCTTCTCTTAAACTGTCCACCTCAATTAAGTTCAGCGATTCACCGCTTCATTTTAGGAAGGCAACAAAGACGTCGACTTCAGTTACGCTTTCTCTAGTCCTTGCAACTCTCCAATTTATAATTTAGACGTCGACTTGCTGCTGGCCAGAAAAGGCGTGCTTGGGTATTTCCACGTCTGCAGTTGTTTACACAGTCCATCACAGCATGTATTTTCCTTGCGTTCGGCAATCTTGTGATTGGTTGAGCCGCTTTGGGGTTTTGTTTACCATAAGACTTACATCTGGAACTGTCATGGGCAATTCTTTTGTTCTTTTTGACGTATCCATGGAAATTTCCCACAGGAAATTTTCCTTTGGGCAGATCGGTTACACATAAAAGATTGCTTCCCCGTGGGAAAAAGCCACTTACCCAAAGGCAAAATGGCTAGTGTAACCGCAGCTAATTTTACTTGCAGATAAAACGACACCATTCCCTTGTAAGCATTCACATTTTGACTCGCGCGAGTGCAAATGCATATAACCCATCGAGAAAACAAAATTAAATTAATGTTAACTTAGGCATCGTCCACACGTATCCGGAAATTTGTGAAAACGCCAATAGACCATATTCGTATTCTCAGTATTGGACTGGAACTAGCTTGCAATGGAGGCTAATGCGGGGAAATCTTTTCAAATGCAAATACTTTTTAATATATTCCCCGGCATGAGCCTCTATTGCAAGCTAGTTCCAGTCCAATACTGGGAATACGAATATGGTCTATTGTCTTTTACGGATACGACTTGCGTCCACACGTATCCAGTGTATTTTCCGGTCGTATCCGGAAATTTTTGAAAACGCTCCCCAGAGTGGAAATTTTTTTATCCGATACGAATACGTATACGTGTGGACGGTCGTATCCGGAAATTTGCGAATACGCATACGTCATTCTCTTGGATCCAGTCTTCACGGCGAGCATTAAACAAACATGGCGTACAGCAACGTTGTGTCTTCTTTGTTAATTGCTCTGATTTCTAGTTTGATATCATGCGTTCAGATAAATGCAGCTGTGATAAATTGACACAACCAATACTTTAGAGATCGACAGGATGTTTTGAGATTGTTGACCGTCAGCAGTAGTTCAACTTCATCATCGGTCCATTTATACGTATCAGCATACTTTTTCTTGACTTCTTCAGAAGATTTAGACATTTTTTCGAGTGATAAACTACAAGCTTCGACTGGTTACACCTTGCAGTAGCTATGGCGCAGAAGAAATGACGCCAAGTCGCAATTATGGGCATGCTCATTTCAGGATTCTCTCCGACAAAAGAACTGGGCACTAGAGCAAATCAGAAAATTTCTGGATACAATCGGATACGGGTGGACGGCTGTAAACGATTCGAATACGCTGCGTGTGGACGCGTAAATTTTCGTATCCGCAAAACAATATTTGCAGCAAAAAATATTTCCGGATACGTGTGGACATGGCCTTAGATTCCCTTACATTTTTTTTTGGATTCTTTTTTTCACGAGAACGTTTTAACGAGTTACGACTCGTAAGCCCCTCGTTGACACTATCTCATATTATGTTGTGTAATGCGAGAACTTGATCTACTTTTCAATTATTATTAGTTGGAAACTGATAGAAAACCATTTTGAGGACTTTGAGGGACGTCAAGCGCTTGAACGTGATATGCAACTTAGGCAGTTGCAAGTAACCCTGCGCATCTAACTGCTACGATCGATTTTATGTTCATTTCAAAATTCAAATATGCGACATTTAAAACGAACTGTGCTGAATTTATTGAACGTCAAACGACGTTCACGAATACTTGATGAAGACGTTCCAACCGAAAATATTCGGTCATCCTCAATTTGAATTTGACAAAAGTCACCGTCCAAAATTTCTTACAGTAATTATGTGACAATTCATATATTTTTAATTTATGAACGTGTTAAATGCCTCTTTAATCGAGAACCCGACAGAAAAGCTTTCCATGGGAATGAAAATATCCGACAGTTTTAGGTGTCCCTTTAATACCATTGAAAGGTACTTTAGTGCCATAGCAAGTGAGCTGAGGAATTCATTTGATAGCATCAAGTATTCATTAATTAATGTGTTGAATGTGGACTTACCCATATCGTCTTTGGTTTTATCTGAGAAAGAAGACTTTTTATGTTTAGTTTACAAGTCGTCCAAAGTATGCGTTTGTGTTTTTATATCTCGTAGATTTCGTGACCTGGCAAGGAGTGATTCTTGATGAAGGTTAAGTGGTTTGTTGGAGTGTAGCGATTAATGGGGCATCAAACTTTCCTTATGGATGTCATCCATTGATTATAGACGACCTCCAAAAGGTGTTATTGTCCAAATTATGTACGAAAATATCACGTTTTAGAGATATAGGTATTCTAGAATGGTCAATTCTTGGGCTCAACACAATTTTGAGCTTCCTACAGAACTATGTAATATCAAAAAGGACCATTAAATTTATGCTGAATCGGTAGTGTTGTAGCATTTTTTCCCCTTATTATCTTTCCGTTTTCACTGTGAACCGAGGTGATCATTCAATCTTCAAACCCTGTAAGCCTGACTGAATATGACTTTATTTGCTGGGTCTGAGTAAGGCGTTGGAAGGGGCGTAGCCAGGATTTTTAAAAGGGGGGAGGTCACACTGTGAGTATTTTAAGTTGTTTGCTTATAAAAAGGCTTACAAAAAAGAGGGGGCGGGGGGGGCACCACAGGATCCTCTTGCGCACTTGGTTGCCTTCGCGTTGAACCTTCTTTTTTACCCACCGCTATACAATTCTCAAAACAAAACTCGGGAAAAATTATGGTCGGGGCGCCAAATCATCTACTATACCTTTCATTATAAACAAACGAAAGTCATTTTATATGTTTCTTGGAAAAAGTAGAAATCGCCAATTTGCAAGTAAGCTTGAACTTAATTAAAACGCATAAAAATAGAGATTACTTAATGCAAAGCGCGCGCGTACGGGATATTCACACGAGTTGGTGAAGTATCTGAAATCGAACGAGTCAGCGCAACTCACTCATTTCGCCTCTCTGATTGGTCGAAGTAAAATCAGAAAAGCTTTTTCACACAGCAAAATTTGATGCAAAAATCTCAGTGTATATAAAATAAAGGATGGTTACAATAAATAACGAGGCGGACATAGAGAACTACAAATAAATAAATGGGTGTGATTGGTTAAGGTCTTACTTTGATGAGACAGTAAGGGTCAAAAATCAAGAAACAGGCGCACATTCGAAAGATTTCCCAACGTTTTATTGTTAATTTAACAACAACACGTTTACATGGTTTCGTATAAGTATTTAACATCTGACACAGACTACTGCATATACTGATTCGAATCAGTAACATTTGATATGAACATTGCATATCTGCCCATTACTAAAGGGAGCTTAACACTTCTTAAAACGAAATACCAAAAAGAATAATGACAACAATAAAACTATGGTCACAAACTTTAGGAGGCTCATAAATAGAATTTCTCGTTATGTAATGTTTTAGTTCAAATAAATATTACTAATAAATAATCCATCTTCGATCTGCTTTCAAGTTGACCGTTCGTGCCTCGTCAAAGAAGAGAAACACAGTGAGCCACTTGCTCGTTGACAGATTGAAATGTGTAGAGAATGAGAAAGTTGCGAAAAATCTTCACTGCATCGTTGGTGATGACAAGACTCTGCAGAGAGAAGAAACGCGGTTTATTAAATTCATTGTAACATTTCGAACCCGTCTCAGTTATTTCTCTCTATTGCCACCCATCCCAAGCCATAGGCAAAAAAAAAAAAAAAATTCCCAGGGAACCTCCAATATTGATGTTTAGCCAAAGAAAACGATTTTTGGATTGTGTCGGTGACGGACTTGAATGCTATTGAAGAAGTGTTTTCTCGGTAAAAGACACTCCTTTATTATGTATTTTTAAAATCTGTTCTTAAGGATTTTTCTCTGCTGAACTTTGCAAAATATGCAGAACCATGTACAGTAAAAAAACCTACCGCTAAATTATTGTCGACAAGAGCTTGAAGATATTCACGGCAAAATTTATCCAGGTCAGCTTCAGACATTCCAGTCTGCACAGTAGGAACAGCAAAATGTCTCTTCCTCATCTGAAATGTTTAATTATGCAATAATTTATTAAACATGCCGCAATATTCCATTTTAGATCACCTCCAAAGATCTTTGCAAATGTTATTTGATCTTGTACGCTATATTCTTTCGTTTTTCGTCAAGTTATTGGACGACCTGTTTTAAATAATAAATCCCAGGACAACTGTTTCAATAAATCCGCACGGTTTTACTAATAACGGTGACGGGCTTGAAATGGCTGTTTGAATTTGATGAATGCAAACTTTGATATGAAAGAACTTTTTCATTAACAAGCGACTCTTAAATATTGTGTCTTACCATACGCTGCAGGGTAAACGTTGAACCATTGATATAGTAACTTGTGTCTTTCAGAACCTGAGTCAGCAGCGCGTTTTGAGATCCGGTTTGGTTTTGCTCATAAGAAACTGTCATGTACAGCGGACTTTTAAATTCAAATAGCTTCTTGTACGCGATAGCGAGGTTGTCTTCCAATTTCTGTTGATAAAAAAAAAATCGAAAAATTCAATCAAGCACTGGCCATAAATCGCTTTCAATTTGCTAACTAAAAATTGAGGTAAGCATGGCGATCTTTTTCTGTACCTCGAAGGTTCGATGTGTGAAAGCCAACGAGGGCGTAACCCGTTCCAATTGAGGTGGCCCATCGACAAGAGTCGAAAACTCGCGCAAGGTTTTTTTAAATAGGGAAATGCTTTCTCAATGGGGAATTCCCGTGCGGTGAATTAGTGCTTTATGAAACGGCATTTCTAGGAGTCTCAGAAAAACATATTCATCGATACATACTTGATTTGAGGAGCAGCTTTGCATATTCAAGTTTGGCAACATCACAATCGCAACCTGGATGAAACTGCTTGAGGTTATCAAAGGGTACATGGTTTTCATCTGCAAAGCATGGTTTAAAACACTGTTGATTAACCACTCATTAAAAAAATACTTATAATAACTGTCCACCATTCCTGTGCGCTTACAATGCCTACGTTTTGTCTGTCTTCGTAGCGGCAATACAGCCGGACATAAACCTGACCCCATTGGCGAAGCTTTCGCAGAATTTCCTTTTTTTAAGTGCTACTTGGCTATTGTGGCTGCAATGAAACTTTTCATTTACTACCAGATATGATTCTTGAATAAGGAAATTCTCCCGTGACTATTCTTCAGTAGAGAATTGAGAGTAACCGGGTCAAAAACGAGTCTCGCGAATCGAGATGAACTCAGTAAAATTCACTCAAGCTGATTACTTTGAAAAACTTGGAAAAAAAATCAACTCCGGCGATAAGGGCTTTTTTCAAATCTCGGATCTCTTTGGTATTACCGACTATTTTTTCAGGAAATTTACTGAGTAATCTATATTAAGCTACTGACTCAGTGACTCGCGTTACATAATTTCGCCGCGTCTTGTTATTATTGCAGGAAGACAAATTGCTGTCTAATTTTTGTTGATGATTAATTTTATCTTTCACACCTGTTGGGTGGCATTGCTGACTTTCTGGGGAATCACATGATATATGAGAACTTCAAGCGTACTCTTTGGTCCTCCAACTGAGGCACCAAGAGCCAATAAACTCGTTGCTGTAAGGAATATGACAGCGATCAACACCTTGCAATTGTCTGCTGCCATTTTGATTTTTGTCTGAAGAAAGAAAAGCAAGAAAATCAGCATTTTTGACTATCACGACACCCATCTCGTTTACACATAACAACAACACAAATAATAATAACAATAATAATAATAATAATAATAATAATAATAATACCACTAATAATAATAATGATCTTCGTGATGATGAAGATAATGATAATGCCAATGAAAATCATTCTCATCCTCATTGTATTACTGTCTTATGATAACAATTTTCATGAACTGTTCGAGTTTGGTACAGTAAAATATTCTCAGCATTATTGCTACTTTTCCCATTTACTGTTTTATTTTTTTTACATTGGGTATATAAATAATTGCTACTTACCTCTAACTTCTTAAATGTCCTGCCTCTGTATTGCTATCCTTGTAACTCTTTGTTGAGGGTTTTACTAAATTGGTTGTCCTCGTACTTGGACGATACTGCTTATATAACCAACTTAAAGGAAGCTGTATTTGTTTTTCAGCATCATATTTTCATTTAAAGCTATTTTCATGGTTTTTTTTGTCCTCGTCCTGGTTGCAATGACATCTCCTGTCATACTATATTCTTAGAAAGCTGTTCATTTTTTCCCATACCACTTAAATTCCTAGCTCTTTCTATACTGGTGGGCTCTGTGGCAAGAGATCGGATAATCCTCCGAACTGGCATGATTGGGTTAGAGTTGACAAGTTTTGGGACAAATTAATATTTGGTATGTGTTGAGCTTTACACTGATACACTGATATCCAGAGGTTAACTCAAAGATATGACAAAGGTCCGAAGGGGAATTTTAATGCACTCCGGATACCGGCGGAAATTTCCTAAACAGACGATCATTACAAGCGTGTCTAACGAATTTCGTAAGAAGCGCAACCTTAACTTTGTCATATTGAGACTTGTTACTTTATAGGTTAATATTATTAAATTTTACTGAGAAAGGGAGAAATCGGATGGAAAGACAAGTTTCTAAGCGGAAGATATATTTCATTTGTTAGCCGAATCATGAACTCAAACTTGTACCAGATTTATTTACTTGGGTTATTCAAGGCCGCTGCGCAAAGTAAGAGGCTTCGTGCATTGGGATTAGTCAATCCCAATATTAAAAGTGGCTTGCCTGTGTTACTTCCAATTAAAATGTTGGTATGTTTATTACCGCATACATTCCGCGGGTAGGGCCATGGAAAAAGGAAGGAAGATACCCAATTGTGACTAAATGTAGTGATTATAAGACAAGCGATGTTGTTAATAAAAGCTATATTTAATTGCGTAATAAAATGTTTCAGCCATAGCCCAATTCTGGTCTGCAGGCGGCATCGAAACGATAGTATAAAGAAAGAAGACTGAAAATATGGTGTTTATCAGGTAATCGTAACTTTATTGGGTTCACTGAAAACTGCGACCGTGGAGAAAATGCGCTCGCCAACCCGAGTCGTACTTTTTGAGAAAGAAGTAGATATTTCATCCGTATAACAACAGTGAAGTTCATCATCTTGTATGATGAACTCTGAACTTGTTTCTAGCGTTGAGTCCTTTATAATTAAGATGATTTTAAATGACACCCCATGGACAAGGTTACAAGAATCGACTGGAGGAAGCTTACGTGACGTGAAACTTGAGCTTGTTTGTTCATTCATTCTTTCATCATTTTCTTCTTTAACCACTGATTGAAGGAAGTCGACCTTTGAAAATATTTTGTCCTGTGCAAGGACTCGGTCGTTACTCCACACATGTGCCAGTTGTAGTTTGACCACATTCTTTCCAAGTTTAACAACAATGAAGTAATTGAAATTGCTTTCGACTGAGAACTTCGACGTCCATTGGGTGTTTTGCTTAAGACCATACTGAATATTTATAGCGAAATAACTTGTTGCAAGAATCTGAACAAGAACCATTGGTTGGGCTCATTTATTCCGATGAAAGGACTGATGATTAAGAGAAATGTATATTTGAAGTGCGGGTTATAAAAGAAAGATAGATGTGATCTCGGCTCTTAACCGGAAGAATTAAGCAATTTTTAGCTGATCCCAACTGAAAGGCTTCATATCTCAGTTGGAAGAGTCTTTTAGGTCTCTGTAGTGAGGAAATTGGTTAAGTTAAGTGTGAGGAAGACCACTCTCCGCCTGACACCATGACTGCACCTCAATTGCACATACGAAACATGGTAGAAAAAAATGTAAAATAAATGAATAAATAAACGAGTAGAGGGTAACAGGTTAGACAGATTAAAAGCCTTTTTTTTTAAGGCCATCTGGATTGTCCTTATAGGTTGCCTGTGTGGAATAACATGACACCACCCCGAATCACGATTGCACCATTTACAGGGGTTTCCGCTCATTGATTGTCGTAAAGCAGCAAATAATCTCAATTATTTTTAAGTGTAGGACTAAAAGGTTTAAGAAGGGCTTTTTAGCCAACAATGGGCAAGCGTTCATAGACCAATGCATTTTTTAGTTTCCTTATTATTCCTTTTTCCTCCTCAGTAATCTGAGTTTTTTTAAAATGAAATACACCTTTAGAGAGCTGTTGACAGTTATATAAATTTCAACTATGCTAACAGATGGTTATTCACCCTTGGGTGGGACAATGTGATCTCAAATGAACAAACAGTTTCATCATTAAATGAACGAAATGATATATGAAATGAATCATATACTGAACTGAGGATATGCAATCAAGTGAAGGTTTTATTCATTCATTCGTCACGGGAAAATTAGAACCCACAAATGACTCCCAACGGTGGCTTCATAGATCAGTTGGTTAGAGCGTCGCACCGGTATCGCAAGGTCGCGGGTTCAAGCCCCTTTGAAGTCCTTGCTGTTCCGAGTAAACAAGATTTCTGTAAAGGCAGCATACAATATATACTCCGTTCAAGTCCTGCCGTTTCTTCCTCTTCTTCTATCACATTTCTCAAATTTCAAAATTGTTTTCTCATTTTCCAATGGAGTGTTAAATTTCGTCTAGCAAAATTTCGGCATTCGATTGTGTTCTACAAAGCTATCTTTTAGTCGCTTTTTGGCTTCTTTCTTTTTAATTAACGCTGTTTTTGAGTGCATTTTGTTTTTCAGAGGCCTTCATTTTCTTGATTCATGAACTGTCCCCTCCTTAAAAAACGAGAACAGATTGTTTCTCTTTTTGTGCTTTCATACTACTCGGAAAACAAAATGGTCATTTGTTGCTAAAAGGGGAACCAATTGTTCCAAATTCCGAGTACTTTATGCATGATTTGAGAACTATTGTTCCTAAAAATGTCTTCCTTTTGATAACATGAGAACGTGTTTTTATAAAGATACGGAAAAAATGGACCTTCGTTGTTAAAAGGGGAACCAATTGTTCCGAGCTCCGAATCACGAGCGGAACAAATTCGTCCCAATAACGCGTTCATCATTTGTCATTAGTTGTAGAGCATTTGTTCCTATTCTTGGGTTGCCAATAGGCTTTATCGTTTCGTTTTACGACACGAGGAACGTTTGTTCTATATTGTGTGTTTTCTTGTCGCGCTTTGCTTCTATTGCTCATTTTCTGGTCTTTTCTGAGCTGTTGCTAAGGAACAATTCTTGTTTCTGGTAGATTAAGGAACCGTTAGATAGCGCTTCTAACCTCAGTAATATATATGTCATAGTAAAGTGTGCAGTGAAGGAGCATATAGTAAAGCGCGGAGTAATTATCCAAAACATTTTACGAATATCGATTTATCGGCGCGTTGCGTCAAATTCAAACATCCACTATACTTCTTTCGCTGGTTCCGATTGGTTAGTTCCGTTGTTATTATATCAGCCTTTGTTGAATGAGACAAACGAATGCGCTCTTCTAAATGCATTTATTTCTTCTCGCTGCGAAAAAGTGAGTGAACGAAACGACATTGAATGGTCTAATATCGATGGCGCATTGCCTAAACCAAAACGTCTTCACCTAGAAAAAAACACTCAAATTTTGTATAAGCATTGTTTTCTCTTGGAACCATTGTAAGTACCAAGAGAAACTGGAAACAATCCTTATGCAAAATTTGGGGGGAGAAACAAAGATTATTATGGTATTTTCCAATTCGGCCAATAGTGAATTTAAAGCATATTAAGAATTCATGATAATCGTGAATATAGACGAGAGATGGTGTTGGTAAATCCTTCGTTTTATCTTACAATGGGATCTGCGAACGAGAATGAGCCGTCAATAGGCCACTTCGGAAAATACCATAATACTCTTTGTTTGCCCCCTCAAATTTTGCATAAGCATCGTTTTTGTTTTGTCTCTGGCGAACATTGTAAGTCCTAATAGAAACTGAAAAAAAATGTTTATGGAAAATTTGGGGGACGAGCAAAGAGTATAGAGGTTTTGCACGGCAGCCATGTTCCATGGCAGGAACAATATATTCTCTTTCCTATGGGAATAAATGTCCTTTCTTATGCAAAACATTTTCATTTTTTCTGCCATGCAACATGCAGGGGCACCCAACGAATCTGTTCCTCACTTTATCTGTTCCCCAGACCAATCTTGCTGGCTGGCAAAAATACAGGTGTTTCGATGAGCTGGCTGGGAAATTTTTGTTATTGATAGAGGTTTTGCCTGGGAATTACTGACTTTTTCTAGCATTTCAACCCGAGCTGGCTGTAGAAACTCTGAAGACTGAGGACGACTAAAAAAAAAAAAACCCCTTTCCTCTCCCAGAGAGTAGTCACAAACATACGACGGCTGGTCAGAGTGATTGCGCTTGCAGAAAAAACCTGTTTTGTCCCGGTTTTGTCGCTTTTGTTTGGTCGTTTCGGATCGAGGGATTTGAAAGCGTGCGGAATTCCTGGCTGGGAAATAAATTTGATCAGCTGGCTGGGAAACCAACCAATTTTATCTAGCTGGCTGGGAAATTTCTTGTGTGTCTTGCTGGGAAAAAGGAACAGATAATGTTTTCCCAGCAACACTGAAAAACACCTGAAAATGCCTTAATAACATTTATTTTCATTAACTGGGGTATAATAATACATTTTACAACAAATTGGTCGTTGGGTGCCCCTGAACATGGCTGCCGTGCAAAAACTCTATTGTTGTATTTTATGATTTTACGAAGTGGCCTATTGAGCGTTTTCACTCACGTGACCAGCAGCCATATTGGATTACTGAAACAAAAGAACGTATTTTCATAAGATTTTAAATCCGAGAGTTCAAATATAGAGTAGAGTTCAAATCCGAGAGGATTAGTTTGGTACAACATCATGGCCGCCATTCTTTTGTTTTGGAACACGAACATGGCTGCCGTGACGTCATATGAAAACGCTCTACAGGCTAGTCCTGTTCCGGGACTCCCTCTTACCCCTCTATGAAAATGGGCCTGGAACCCAGGCGGGAAAAGAGAAAATCCTATATTACTTGCAGTCGCATCCTCGGAATGACGCCATTTTTCCCCCCAAATCTAGGGGAAAAAACATATTTGGAAAAAGATTCCTTATTTGGGCATAGTTTATTCCGAGTGCGTTTACACTGGATACATAGGGATAATGTAAAAGGAAATTATAACCCCAAGTTTCCGGAGGCAATTGAAATGCCACTTAACCTTTGTGCATAAGGCGGAACAACTGCAAGCTATTCATGCAGTCGTTACCGATAATGATGGCTTTGTTAAACCTGCAACAGGATTTGCAAGTCTGTTTGCTTCATGGTTGTTCCCCTTATTATGTTTGCGATTTTCTTCGATCCGAGTCCGAGGTTAATTGCAAGTCAGTCATTCTTATCATGAGTCCCAATCGTGGAAGATCAGATGGATGACATACGAAAGTATGGAATTTCGTGCCTGAAACCCATCTGAACAGCTGCATGATGTTGGCGCAGAAAAATATCAAATTTTGATTTAACAAGCCTCCTTGAAACTTACAATAATACTGTAGGTCGTGGATGTGACTCGCTCAACGAAGACTAATAAATCTGATGCTGGAACTCTTGTTTATTGTTCATTACTTCTGTCGACCTAGTTATGTGTTAATTGCACTGATCCAGTGAACATATATTTGAGTTGCCCAGTAATTATTGAAACTGTGATTGTTTCAGGAGTTTAGACCTACCAATTTTTTTCAAAATCGGGGACAAATTGTTTCGATACCCAATATAAAACAGTCAAGTTAAAAAATGTCGTAAATACTCTCGGTTTTATCAGGAAGAATACACAAACACCGGTGACAAACAGAGTTTTTGTCAGTTTTGAGTAATTAGAGTAGAGTAATTTACTCAGACTATTAATTTTTCCTTAGACTAATTTTTCGAAGCACTCGTCGCATTAAATCTATCTTTCCTTACAAGGACAGACTTAGGGCCGTGGCCAAATGGCTAAGGTTTTGTGTAGAGCTCCCTGTTGACACTGCAATTGTTTTTATATCGGAAAAACTAAAAGACGATTGCATGACAAATAAACTGAGCATTATTCCTGATAAAGTTAGATAAAAAGTTAAACGAAATTGAATCACAACCTGGACTATTTGTTTCTTTACATACCAGTTTGTGTTTATAACGCAATTATGAAGCAATGATGTTCCTATTAGATTTATACATATATATGCACAGTCAAACATGGATTATTCGGACGTTAATTGTCACGATATATATTTTTTCTGGTCAAAATTTCTTCGTGAATATTAATTAATAAAGATGAAATAATGCTTCTTAAAAGCGTGTGTCACCTTGCTTTTATTGTTGCTACTTAAAAGCACTTTACTTCTGAAACTCATTCTTAAAGGTAAAGTATTGCAGATAATAGGAAATTCTGACTAGGGCTTTAGCCTTCTCTGGATCTACGGCGACAGTAGAAAGTTTATGATCCACCCCGTCGGTAGAAAGTTCAGGGTCTGCGGCGCCTGGAGAGAGCTCAGGATCTACACCATCAGTAGAAAAGTCAGGATCGACGCCATCGGTGGAAAGCTCAGGATCGGCTTGAACTGTGGGGGCAGCACCTTCATTAACAGCATAATCACCAACTGGTGGTTCATCACCATGGTCCCGATCAGGGGCAGCCTCCTCAAGAACTTCCACTTGATTCTGTGTGTGGTTACCATCGCCATGTGTCACTTGTACATCAACTTCAGACGGACTCTCGTGTGGTACAGCAACGGGGCCACTGCTCTGCCTGGATGGTATGACGGCTTCAACAACGTCGTCCTCATCACTGCTGCTTGCTTCGGTATCTAACGGTACACCATTACCAACTGCATTTTCACTGGCATTCATACTGCCGGGATCTATGTTGTCATCATCAAAGGCAATGTCTCTCACTAGTTGTTTTGCATGGAGAATGTCATTCCTGTGGACAGTTTTTTTGAATTCCTCCTCTGCCGTTGTTGCTACCAATGGTACCACAACATACGTGATCCCAGTATCAAGTCGCTTTACAACCTTGTAGGGAGTTGCGTCCCACACATCCTGAATCTTACTGCGACCCTGGACACGATTCTTAAGGAACACCCTGGGCCCTACAGGAATGCTGGTATCGGTGGCTTTAAGGTTGTTCTTGGTTTGGCGTCGCAGTACCTCCCTCTCTGTTTTCGCTGAGGCTAGTCTGAAAGCCTGCTCTAAACGCTCCTGGTGTTTAGTGATCCATTCTTTACACTCTTCAGTATGGCTTGCTGACCCAATTAGATGATCCACTGGAAGTGTCGGCTCCCTGCCGAAGAACAAGTAGTAGGGCGAGGAGCCGGTAGTTGAGTGTGGGGTACAGTTGATTGCAAACACAAGTTCTGGAAGAAATTCTGGCCACTTACGTTTCTTCTCTGAAGGCAAAGTATGCAGACGGTCATGCATGATTCTATTGAAGCGTTCGCATTGACCGTTACCCTCTGGATGGTACGGGGATGTGCGACTCTTAGAGATGCCATAGATCTTACAAAGTTCCTTTCTATTGTCTTCCGTGACATTTACTTGCAGTGCGAAATATGTGACAAGTCCGGCATAAAGAAACACGCATTCAGCACTGGTGGGATAGGATTGGTCAACTGATTTAGCTTTGGGAATACTAGAGTCCCTTCGCCGAATTCCCCAACTGTCAACCAAACGTTAAGATGAGCAAGGTGCGGAAAGTGAACAATAACTCTAAAGACTAAAGAGCGGACTGTTCGCTTCATTGAAAGTGACATGGCAAACAATTCTTTTTGATGATATTAGTTGATTTGGTTCAACAGACCATCAGAATAGAAGCGTTTTAGAGAAAAGCGTGGAAAGTTTTAGTTACGCGGGCTTAATGCTTGCTTATTCCTCACGCTTTATCCGCCACCCGCTACCCAGAAAAATCTTGAAATAAACCAACGCAATGTGTAAATATCCGATCGATGTTATTTATTTTCTTTTTGAAAAACTGACCTGTAGAGAGAGTTCACGAAGTATTTTTCCGTTCATTGCCGGTTGTCTACACAGCCTCAACAAAGAAAGAGCCTCTTTCATTTTATCTTTTGTCCGTGATTTGCTAGTGTCCCAGTGGGAACGTCTTTTGTTTGCTGAAAATAATTATTCAATTTTCGATCCGTTCGAATGGAATAAAATATATAAAAGGATCACTAACACCTAAACCCATTCAGTTGCTTAAAACTACCTTCAACACAACAATGTTGAAACGAGCGAGACATTGACCGCCATTTTCACATCTATTACTGATTTCATGATTAAATGATGCGAAACATTGCCATTGTTCATAGAGGCGGAACTTAGAGTCATTAATATGCACGCGCGAGGTTCAAAATGAATCAATTCAACTCCCAAAGGCCCTTAGGACGGCGAGGAATGAAAGAGAGCAAATGTATGTTTCAGAAATGCTGAATTTGATACTACTTCTAGACATCGGATTCCCTTTATATGTTGCATGAGCCCTTTATACTTTTTAAGAAAACATATCCATATGCAACCCAACGTGTTGACATCTTAATTTAGAAGAAATTCAGCCTCAAAGTTATCATACAGCTATTTCCCATACTCAAGTTTACCCAAAATTGGTGAAGTTGAACACCAAATTGATACAGGTTAACGAGATGGTACCGAGTTGTTATTTTATCATGAGAATTTCTTCTTTAAAAGCCATATGCAACCCTTTCCCTATTTTATATAGTTAAGCTGTAACAGAGTAATACGCAGGGGACCTTTCCCTGTTGCGGCCATTTTTCTTTATTGTCTAATGTCATTTGTCGTCTCGGCCTTTCAAATTTAGCGCCATTGCACCCATGAATATCGCGGATGTGTCATACAATTCTGCGCGATGCTCGAAATTGCGCACTTGGTCGCTGGGAATCCTTTTAGGTACCCCAAACCTTACAATCCACTCTTTCACTAGGACTCGAGCTACTGTGGTCGCCTTCTGATCCTTTGTGGGAATAGCTTGCGTATATTTCGTGAAAACATCGATAAGGACAAGCACGTTCTCTATGCCTCCTGTACTTCTCTCTAGGAGAGTGAAATCAACTGCCAAAATCTCCAATGGCCTGGTGGCTGTCAGGGAACTCCTGGTAGGATGAAGCTTCTTCCCTGCTTTGGCCAGAGTACAACGTCCATATGTCCGACAGTAGTCAGCAACATCAGCCATCATCCCAGGCCAATAGAATCTGCTCCTTGCAAGCGTCGTTGTTTTTCTCTACTGCCTGATGACCTAGATCGCCGTGGATGGATTTCAGCACGTTGCTCTTTAAGGAACCAGGGAGTATCAGCTACCGTGCACCTTGACCGTTTATCTGAACAACACGGTACAGGACGCCATGCTCTTCCCTTGTGCGCTTCCACTCCCTCAGCAGTTTACGTGCAGGTTTGGGTTCTTTCATCAGCTGACGGAGGGTAGCCGACCAGTTGCCTCATCACCTTTCTGCATGACGGCCATATCCTCGTGAGAAATGGACGGGAATGTAGACACAGCCTGGGGTGTCACAACCGCTGACCTGATACGGGATTCTTGAAGGAGGGCACTCGCTATTGTGTCTTCAGCACACACTCTGACACACTCGGGTACAAGGGTGCCTCGCCCCCTCCCTTGTAAAGAGAACGAGTCACTCGCAATTTCCTCTAATCGTGCCACTGGAGGTTCCTCTCCATGGTGCACCTTCCTACTAAGCGCATCTGCGTTCTTGTTGCTTCTTCCTGAGCGGTACTTGATTGTGAATGGAAACTGCGCGAGCTCTGCAGCCCAGCGCGTCTCGGTCGCACCCAATTTTGCTGTGGTTTGCAAATAACCCAGGGGGTTGTTGTCAGTGAAAACAATGAACTCAGTTCCCAACAGCAAGTCACGATACTTCTGCGTCACGGCCCAATACAAGGCGAGCAGTTCCAGCTTCATGCTAGAATAGTTTTGCATGTTACGTTAGCAAGGCTTTAGGGCTCTGCTGGCATACCCCAGTACAACCAATACATTCTCCTGTTTCTGAGACAGAACTGCACCAAGGCCGTTACAGCTTGCATCAGTGTCCAAAATAAAAACACAGGAAAAGTCTGGAAACCCCAAAACTGGTGCTTCAGTCAGCATCTGCTTCAGCTTGGCGAATACAGTTCAGCATGAGGAGTTCCACTTTTCTCTGATGCTTCCATCACCTTTGTAATGTATTTCCTTATTAACTTTCTTCCTCTTTTATCTGCCCTCCTGTCCTTGGAGAAGACGCTGTAGAGGGGCAGCAATCTCTGCATATCCCTTTAGGAATCTTTTATAATAGCCAGAGAGACCCAAGAATCCCCGAAGATCACGTAATGTTACTGGTCTTAGCCACTCTGAGACCGCTCGCACCTTTTCAGGATCAGGGGAGGAGATGCTCTCGTGTGTGACTACATGACCCAGGTACCCAGGTAGCGGACTTTCTTACGGAACAGCTGACATTTCTCAGGCTTGATTTTCAGGTTGAGGTTTGACAACCGTGACAACACTGTCTCTAGTCGAAACAAGGTCTCCTCAGACGTACTACCAAACACTAAAATATCATCAAGATACACTAGCAGGAACTGAAAGTTCAGGTCTCCAAATGCCTTGTCCATCACACGCATGAACGTACCTGGTGCATTACACAAACAAAAGGGCATTCTGGTGTACTCGTACAGTTCATCTGTTTTAGTTCTAAAGTCTGTTTTCGCAATGTCAGACTCCTCCATTGGTATTTGATTGAACCCATGGGCAAGATCGAGGCTACAGAAGTACTTGGCTCCTTTCAGGACGTCTAGGGCCTCGTCAATACGTGGTAATGGATATGCGTCCTTGTGTGTCCTTGCATTCAGAAGCCGGTAGTCAACACAGAGTCGCAGCTTGCTATCTTTCTTCCTAACAAGGACTATTGGGGATGCATAAGGACTGGATGATTCCCTGATGATGCCTTGATCAAGTGACTTTTGAATGTAATCACGTACTTCTGGCCACTGGTGCGGTGGTACTCGCCGGTGTGGAACTCGAATTGGTTTGTCATCTTTTGTGACTATTTTGTGCTTCACCAAGTCGCAGAACCCCAGATCATCCTCATCCTCACTAAAGGTATGAAGAGGGTAGTTTCTAAAGAAACTGTGGTGCTGCGTCGGTGGGGAAGTAGTATACAAAAATTTGGTTTTATCAACAGAGTTGATAATGTAAATTGGCCACCGTACAGAGATTCTGAAAGCTGACGTTTCGAGCGTTAGCCCTTCGTCAGAGCGTCGCTCTGACGAAGGCGTCGCTCTGACGAAGGGCTAACGCTCGAAACGTCAGCTTTCAGAATATCTGTACCGTGGCCAATTTACATTATCAACTCCGTTGATAAAACCAAATTTTTTTCACTAAAGGTACTCTGATACCTGCCAATGACTTGCTGCCAGCGCTCTTGTTGGGATTCTGTCAGGTCGCCTACATCTATGCGGCTCAAAATAGCATCGGTTTTGCTGTTGCACTTCACTTCATCGTCTGAACCAGCTCTGCGTACAAAAACGTGACTCTCATCTACACGCACAAACTCTAAGGTTGGCTCCATATGGAAAGTTGATATAATAGCAGCCGGGGTCCTGGGGTGTCGGTAAACATCTCTGCTACTAAAATTAGCCAATTGGATGGGCACTCTTCCTTTGTTATCAACCGTGACAACTGCTGCTCCAACAGCCACTCCGTGGGACAGCTCAGCTAGGTTACATGTAGCTCCAACTCTTTCAATTAAGGCATCATGTGGGAAACCCTCTGCTAGTTTAACAGATCCTTCTAATACTCTAACACTACGGGCTGGGACTAGGATTGGGCCCGATCCGACTAGGCGTACCTGTCCTTTGTCACTCACTATCTGTGCTAGAGTCTCTTGACTCATAACTGGTGATTTATACATCTGCAATGCACGAGGAAGGACGCCTTCACCGCTCCGAGCTAACGTTCGTGGACTTGACTCTGCAAAGTCCTCCCCGTACCTTGAAACTAAACATTTACGCATATCTCTTAACAAACTGGACCCTAAAACACCTGGCACTGTTTCCTTCCGTACCTGAATTGGGGTGGAAACAGGATCTTTGACTATGAAAAATCCCAGTCCATTAAATGTATGAGAGAGAGCAGTCAACTGGAGTTCTACATAACCGGTGTAGGGAATTTCCAGTCCGTAGGAAGCTGATATCTTGATGTAGGACGTCACATCAATAACCTCTCTACCTTGAGCCAAGAACTCCTTGTAGAAACTTTCAGTTATAGTCGACACCTCTGCGCCAGTGTCAATCAGACATCCAACATCCACACCTCCCGACTTAACCTTCACCTCCGGACAGTTCCCTACAGCGTTCTCAATAAATGAGCCTCCATAAGTTGAATGCTCACCCACTGCATGGCTCGCTGCAGTGGGCCCAATTAGTTTAAATTCTCCCCCCGGGTCCCCGTCTGAACAGATGGGGCTGCTGGCCTGATGTCCTCAACTCTCTTTGGACAATCTCTTCTTAGATGTCGCGCAGAACCACTCACCCAACACCTCCGCTGACCACCACCCCGAGAGGACACATCCCTACTACTCAAAGCAGAAACAAGAGACTCAATCTGTTTCTGTTGTGCTGCAATTCGCTGACTATGCTGCCTTAAAATGCTATGAATATCTTGGCCAGCTTCTGCAGTTTCCTGAACCAATGTGCTTTGTTTCACAGGTGGCTTACTCATCAGCTTCATAACTCGAACATCAAAATATGTGAGCTCCGGGTGTTGCGAGTTTACACGCCGCAACTCAGTCCGGAGACTCTCTTCTCTCACAGCTTCAGCTAGGCGACTCTTAAGCTGGGCGTCCCTCCCAGGATGGAAGGAACTGTCCAGTTGGATGATACGGTCAAACAGCCGTAGCAGGTGCAAAGAACACGACACTACATCTTCCCCTTCTTTCTGGCGGTGCGAGAAAAACTGCTGTTGCAGCTGGAGTAAGCTATCCCCATCCCCAAAAACTCTCAGGAGTACGGCAAATATCTGATCAGGATTGCTCTTGATTTCATTCCCCCTCCCCAGGATTTCTCGACGAGCCTCTCCAGCTAGGTGTTCCAGCTGGAAAAGGGGCGGTCTGCTCTTTTTTTAATCCCTTACTTTCACAAATAGCCTTAGCGTCTTCTATCCACGGATCGGTTCCCTGAGCAGGCTTTCCCTTAAACCTCTCCAACTTTCGTGATGGGGTGACATACACTACATAATCTTTCTCTTCTCCCGGGTCTTTCCCTTCCGCACTCTCATCTTTAGACTGCTTAAGTAGTTTCTTAAGCTCTAACTCCATCAATTCAATGTTTGCAACAGTCTGCTGAGCTTCCGCTTCTTTCTTAGTAAGTGCCAGCTTTAGTCCCTCGACCTGGTCTTTAAGGGCCGCAAAGTCATCTTCGCTCATTATGAACTAAGATAATACTCACAGTTTCTTCCCACCGCCAGGGTCTTGTCTGATATCCTTGTGTGGTAATCCTGCCGACTACGCCAGATGTGACACAGGTTTCTTTTGCTCTAAATTACCACGTTATTACGCAGTAAGACCCTAGCAGCTGAACATCTTAAGGACACGATATAAAAGTACAAAGAAAACCAAAACAGCGAAAAAAACTATGTCATGTATTGGCATGTGTGGCCTTATCGGCCCCAGTGCCTATGTGAGCGCATAAAATATGCACTCTCACACATACTCTCAAGAAACTCAGTGCAGACATGTTGACTTTCTTGGATACTCTAGGTTAACCATGTGATATACCCCAAACAAAGCAGAAAGGACTCTGTTTGTATGAACTTACTTCCAGAAGAACCTCATTGTCAACAATAATGAAAAGCTGTTGTTCATAATCGTCGGTCTCTGGGCAGAGCATATGAACATCCCCACTTAAAACTGTTTAATTCAAATAATCGTTCAAGTAACGTTGTCAAATTCCTTCCCGTATCGGCTGCTGTAAAGTTGCTCCCAAACACAATGTAAAAGCATAAAGTCTGTGTCTAGATAATGAAACTAAATGACCAGGTAGTTCATTTATGGCAGCACGTAGCTTTGTTTTCTGTAGAGTAACAAGGGGTATCAATGATCCCACTGACCCCTGGGAGTAAGACTTGACAGATTTTACTCTGTCTAATGCCAGGGAGATTCTAGTAGTCAACTGGGGTCATCCTAGGGCGTTTGAGCTGTCAGTGGGTTAAGCAGTCAAAAACTTTGTCCCTTCCATTAAATGGGATGCTAACCGATCACAGAATTTGTTATAAAGTCTATCAAAAATTTGCCAGTATTAAGTTGTATGTGGGTACATACAGAGAGCCAACATGGATTAAAGTCAGGGAAAACTGAGAGATGATCAAGACCAACCTCGTTCCCAGGGTCTCTTTTTGTCCTCAACGACAAAGGAGGCAGAGAAGAGAGGTTGGATCAAGACCTGGCCTCAGTTGTTCAAAAAGTGGATAGCGCTACCCACCACGCCCCAGTTGTTCAAATGATGGATAGCGCTATCAGCCGGATAAATCACTACCCAGTGGATAAGTAATAGCGGAAGCAACTGCACTTTCCAGTGCATAGTGATTTGTCCGGTAGATAGCGTTATCCACCTTTAGAACAACTGGGGCCAGATAAATCACTATCTAGCAGATAAACACTACCAAAACCAATTGAGTTATCCAGTAGGTAGTGATTTATCCAGTGGATAGCACTGTCCACCCTTCAAACAACTGGGGCCAGAACTCATACAGTCAACCAACCTTTGAAGTCTCAAACACTTGACCACTGTGGCTTCAATAAGCAAATAATAATCGCCACTGTAATTGATACTGTGGGCTGAGCAATTACGGAAAAAAACTCCTTATGTAGTAGTATGTTAAGGTACATGTACTTCACAAAGAAGTACTTAACTACTCAAGAGAATGGTGTCATTTTTGTACCTGCTTTTTAAGTGCTACAAGTAATAGGTTCCAGAGGATGGTCAAGCTTTATATTAGACCTTTTTTATTATTTCATCAGAAACGTTAAGCTAAGTATTTGCATAAAAAAATCAACAACTGAAGTTTCCATTTTTTTCTAAGTACCTAAAATGTAAGACAAGTTCCATTGGATGTGAGTTGTACATCTGACATTTCATTGATTTGATTCTCTTTATCTGATCTGGCCTCTTCTTCCAATGGAGGTTGAGACCAGTACAGTGTAATGAACCCAAATGAAATGCGAGTAAAAATTTCAACCTACCGAAAGGATTGCTTTGCATGCCAGAGAGACGGGCTTTCCACGATATTTTCAAAGTGTTCAACAGCACTGTAACAAGCCAAACGAGTTCTCTTTGCATCAGTAACTCTTTATCAACCCAAAAACTCATCTGCTAAAGGTTCTCGCACCTTTCCCGGACACTCACATGTACATAAGTAACTATATGAGAAGATCTTATGGATTCATATAACAATATACAGCAATTTGAAAACTCGGTATGACTACATTTTAAAGACATAATTACTCAGTGAGAGACGATTCCATTCCTTTAGATTTAATAGGTTCTCACTCTTTGCTTTGGCTCCAAACTAATCAACGAACCAATCCATCATTAACAATCATGCGGTGCTCTTTGAAACCCCTCGCGTCTCACAGCAGTCGCCTCGTGACCGAAATCGATTGCTCATGCTCAGACTTTCAACCAATCAAAAACTTTATTCGAACGAATTATCCCAGAGTCTCTCGTAACCCGATCCGCTGGTCAATGGGAACGAAGACTCTGGGAACGAGATTGTGATCAGATCAATTGAAACTATGTCCGCGCATCATGTAGCCTCCCACGCAGGCGCACGCAGAAGGGATTCGTCACGCTTTTTTCCCCACGAGCGTCTGCTGAAACGAGCCCGAATTTACGTAGACCAATCACAACGGACTTACAGATTCTGGAAGTGCATTTCAGACCCTGAAAAAAACTGCAAGAAGACGAGTATCGTGTGTTGGGCATTTAAAATCGTTGCGTTAAGTTCTTATCAAAGAGAAACTGCAGCGTATAAATTTCATGCTTTGGCTTTGACGTTTGTGGCTCTTCACAGAATGAGTACTGTAGAATTCGTATGGTTAAAACATCCCGTACTATTCAAATTTATTTGTGGCGATCGCTTGGGATTGATATCATATTTACATTTCTTTCCGCGCTATTTCAGTGGAGTCGTTTCGTTTGAATATGACTATTTCTTTTAGTCCTTCTATTGAACTCTATTTTTCAAATCGAAGAAACACTGATTACGAACGATCGGTTGGCAACGCAAAAACGTTAAATCACTTCTTATAATTAGAGACGATCATCACCAAAAGCAGCCTGAAATTTTCAACCTTAAACGTAATGGATTTTTTAAAGCTTTCCTTTCGGTGCTGTCCTAGTTGAGTTCATTCTGTATGAAGGCAAGGGTTCTCGTGCAGTTCTAATACACTCTCAGTACTAAATATTTGTTTTCGTATACTTGTAGATAAAACGACACCATACCCTTGTAAGCACTCACATTTTGACTCGCGAGAGTGCAAATGCATAACCCACCGAGAAAACAAAATTAAATTAATGTTAACTTAGATTCCCTTACATTTTTTTTTATTCTTTTTTTCACGAGAACGTTTTAACGAGTTACGACTCGTAAGCCCCTCGTTGAAACTATCTCATATTATGTTATGTAAAGCGAGAACTTGATCCACTTTTCAATTATTATTAGTTGCAAACTGATTGAAAACCATTTTGAGGATTTTGAAGGACGTCAAGCGTCTGAACGTGATATGCAACTTAGGCAGTTGCAAGTAAGCCTGCGCATCTAACTGCTACGATCTTTCTAACTTTCATTTCATGTTCATTTCAAAATTCAGATTTGTGACATTTAAAACGAACTATGCTGAATTTTTTGAACGTCAAACGTCAACGTCATCAACGTCAAACGACGTTCACTAATACTTAATGGAGACGTTTCAACCGAAAATATTCGGTCATCCTCAATTTGAATTTGACAAATTATGTAATTATGTGAAATTGCATATATTTTTAATTTATGAACGTGTTAAATGCCTCTTTAATCGAGAACCCGACAGAATAGCTTTCCAGGGAAACTGAAAATATCCGATAGTTTTAGGTGCCCCTTTTAATACCATTGAAAGGTACTTTAGTGCCATAGCAAGTGAGCTGAGATATTCGTTTGATAGCATCAAGTATTAATTAATTAATTTGTGTGGACGTACCCATATCGGCTTTGATTTTACCTGAGAAAGAAGACTTTTTATATTTAGCTTACAAGTCGTCCGAAGTATGAGTTTGTGTTTTTATATCTTGTAGATTTCGTTACTGGCGAGGAGTGATTCTTGATGAAGGTTAAGTGGTTTGTTTGAGTATAGCGATTAATGGGGCATCAAACTTCCCTTATGGATATCATCCATTGATTTTAGACGACCTCCAAAAGGTGTTATTGTCCAAATTATGTACGAAAATGTCACGTTTTAGAGATATAGGTATTCTAGAATGGTCAATTCTTGGTCCCAACACAATTTTGAGCTTCCTACAGAACTATGTAATATCAAAAAGGACCATTAAATTTATGCTGAATCGGTAGTGTTGTAGCATTTTTTCCCTTTATTATCTCTCCGTTTCCACTTTGAACCGAGGTGATCATTCAATCTTCAAACCCTGTAAGCCTGACTGAATATGTCTTTGTTTGCTGGGTCTGAGTTAGGCCTTTGCAGGGACGTAGACAGTATTTTAAAAGGGGGGTGGGGGTGGGAGGAAGGGGCGGTCAATCTGTGTCAACGAAGGTACTAACCAGATTGAGTATTTTGAGTTGTTTGCTTAGGGTTAGGGTTAGGCTCGCACCCCAGAATCCTCCTGCGCCCTTGGTTGGCATTGTGTTGAACCTTCTTTTTTACCCACCGCTATACAATTTATACAATTCTCAAAACACAACTCGGGAAAAATTATGGTCGGGGCGCCAAATCATCTACTACACCTTTCATTATAAAAAAACAAAAGTCATTTTTATATCTATTGGCAAAAGTAGAAATCGGCTATTTGCAAGTAAGCTTGAACTTAAAACCCATATTAATAGAGATTACCTCATGGAAAGCGCGCGCGTGCGGGATTTTCACACGAGTTGGTGAAGTATCTGAAATCGAACGAGTGAGCGCAACTCACTCGTCTCGCCTCTCTGATTTCATTGGTCGAAGTAAAATCCGAAAAGCTTTTTCACACGGCAAACTGTGATGCGAAAATCTCAGTATATATGAAATAAAGGATGGTTACAACAAATAACGAGGCAGACATAGAGAACTACAAATAAATAAATAAATAAATGGGCGTGATTGGTTAAGGTCTCACTTTGATGAGACAGTAAGGGTCAAAAATCAAGAAACAGGCGTACATCCGAAAGATTTCCCAACGTTTTATTGTTAATTTAACAACAACACGTTTACATGGTTTCGTATAAGTATTTAACATCTGACACAGACTACTGCATATACTGATTCGAATCAGTAACATTTGATATGAACATTGCATATTGGCCCATTACTAAAGGGAGCTTAACACTTCTTAAAACGAAATACTAAAAAGAACAATGACAATAATAAAATTATGCTCATAAACTTGAGGAGGCTCATAAAATAGAATTTCTCGTTACGTAATGTTTTAGTTCAAATAAATATTACTAATAAATAATCCATCTTCGATCGACTTTCAAGTTAACCGTTCGTGCCTCGTCAAAGAAGAGAAACACAGTGAGCCACTTGCTCGTTGACAGATTGAAATGTGTAGGGAATGAGACAGTTGCGAAAAATCTTCACTGCATCGTTGGTGATAACAAGACTGTGCAGAGATAGAATTATGCTCATAAACTTGAGGAGGCTCATAAAATAGAATTTCTCGTTGCGTAATGTTTTAGTTCAAATAAATATTACTACAATAAATAATCCATCTTCTATCTACTTTCAAGTTGACAGTTCGTGCCTCGTCAAAGAAGAGAAACACAGTGAGCCACTTGCTCGTTGACAGATTGAAATGTGTAGAGAATGAGATAGTTGCGAAAAATCTTAACTGCATCGTTGGTGATAACAAGACTCTGCAGAGAGAAGAAACGCAGTTTATTAAATTCATTGTAACATTTCGAACATGTCTCAGTTATTTCTCTCTATTGCCACCCATCTCAAACCAAAGGAAAAAAAATCTCCCCAGGGAACCTCCAATTTCCTTCTTTAGCTCAATAAGCAAACGACCACTAAATTATCCTTTTGTTTGCCAATGAAAACGATTTTTGGATTGTGTCGATGACGGACTTGAATGCTATTTAAGAAGTGTTTTCTTGGTAAAAGAGACACCACTATTATGTATTTTTAAAATCTGTTCTTAAGGATTTTTCTCTTCTCAACTTTGCCAAATGTGCAGAACCATGTACAGTAAAAAAACTTACCGCTAAATTATTGTCGACAAGAGCTTGAAGATATTCACGGCAGAATTTATCCAGGTCAGCTTCAGACATTCCAGTCTGCACAGTAGGGACAGCAAAATGTCTCTTCCTCATCTGAAAAGTTTAATTATGCAATAATTAATTAAACATGCCGCAATATTCCATTTTAGATCACCTCCAAAGATCTTTGGAAATGTTATTTGGTCTTGTGCGCTGTATTCTTTCGTTTTTCGTCAAGTTATTGGACGACCTGTTTTAAATAATAAATCCCAGGACAACTTGATTTTGTTTGACTAAATCCGCACGGTTTTACTAATAACGGTGACGGGCTTGAAATGACTGAATTTGATGAATGCCAACTTTGATATGAAAGACCTTTTTCATTAACAACCGACTCTTAAAAATTGTGTCTTACCATACGCTGCAGGGTAAACGTTGAACCATTGATATAGTAACTTGTGTCTTTCAGAACCTGAGTCAGCAGCGCGTGTTGAGATCCGGTTTGGTTTTGCTCATAAGAAAATGTCATGTACAGCGGACTTTTAAATTCAAAAAGCTTCTTGTACGCAATAGCTAGGTTGTCTTCCAATTTCTGTTGATAAAAAAAAATCGAAAAATTCAATCAAGCACTGGCCATAAATCGCTTTCAATTTGCTAACTAAAAATTGAGGTAAGCATGACGATCTTTTTCTGTACCTCGAAGGTTCGATGTGTGAAAGTCAACGAGGGCGTAACCCGTTCCAATTGAGGTGGCCCATCGACAAGAGTCGAAAACTCGCGCAAAGTTTTTTTTAAATAGGGAAATGCTTTCTCAATGGGGAATTCCCGTGCGGTGAATTAGTGCTTTATGAAACGGCATTTCTAGGAGTCTCAGAAAAACACATTCATCGATACATACTTGATTCGAGGAGCAGCTTTGCATATTCAAGTTTGGCAACATCACAATCGCAACCTGGATGAAACTGCTTGAGGTTATCAAAGGGTAGATGGTTTTCATCTGCAAAACACGGTTTAAAACACTGTTGATTAACCATTCATTAAAAAAATACTTGTAATATTTGTCCACCATTCCTGCGCGCTCACAATGGCTACGTTGTCTGTCTTCGTAGCGGCAATACAGACGCACATAAACCTGACCCCAATGGCGAAGGTTTCGCAGAATTTTCTTTTTTTAAGTGCTACTTGGCTATTGTGGCTACAATGAAACTTTTCATTTACTACCAGATATGATTCTTGAATAAGGAAATTCTCCCGTGACTATTCTTCAGTAGAGAATTGAGAGTAACCGGGTCAAAAACGAGTCTCGCGAATCGAGATGAACTCAGTAAAATCCACTCAAGCTGATTACTTTGAAAAACTTGAAAAAAATCAACTGCGGCGATAACGGCTTTTTTCAAATTTCGGATCTCTTTGGTATTACCGACTATTTTTTCAGGAAATTTACTGAGTAATCCATATTAAGCTACTAACTCAGTGACTGGCGTTACATAATTTCGCCGCGTCTTGTTATTATTGCAGGAAGACAAATTGCTGTCTAATTTTTGTTGATGATTAATTTGATCTTTCACACCTGTTGGGTGGCATTGCTGACTTTCTGGGGAATCACATGATATATGAGAACTTCAAGCGTACTCTTTGGTCCTCCAACTGAGGCACCAAGAGCCAATAAACTCGTTGCTGTAAGGAATATGACAGCGATCAACACCTTGCAATTGTCTGCTGCCATTTTGATTTTTCTCTGAAGAAGGAAAAGCAAGAAAATCAGCATTTTTAACTATCACGACACCCATCTCGTTTACACATAACAACAACAACACAGATGATAATAATAATAATAATAATAATAATAATAATAATAATAATAATAATGATCTTTGTGATAATGAAGATAATGATAATGCCAATGAAAATCATTCTCATCCTCACTGTATTACTGTCTTATGATAACAATTTTCATGAACTGTTCGAGTTTGATACAGTAAAATATTCTCAGGATTATTGGTATTTTTCCCATTTACTGTTTTATTTCTTTTACATTGGGTATATGAATAATTGCTACTTACCTCTAACTTCTTAAATGCCCTGCCTCTGTATTGCTATCCTTGTAATTATTTGTTGAGGGTTTTACTAAATTGGTTGTCCTCGTACTTGGACGATACTGCTTATATAACCAACTTAAAGGAAGCTGTATGCGTTTTTCAGCATCATATTTTCATTTAAAGGTATTTTCATGGTTTTTTTGTCCTCGTCCTGGTTGCAAGGACATCTCCTGTCATACTATATTCTTAGAAAGCTGTTCATTTTTTCCCATACCACTTAAATTCCTAGCTCTTTCTATACTGGTGGGCTCTGTGGCAAAAGATCGGATAATCCTCCGAACTGGCATGATTGGGTTAGAGTTGACAAGTTTTGGGACAAATTAATATTTGGTACGTGTTGAGCTTTACACTGATACACTGATATCCAGAGGTTAACTCAAAGATATGACAAATGTCCGAAGGGGAATTTTAATGCACTCCGGATACCGGCGGAAATTTCCTAAACAGACGATCATTACAAGCGTGTCTAACGAATTTCGTAAGAAGAGCAAACTTAACTTTGTCATATTGAGGCTTGTTACTTTATAGGTTAATGTTATTAAATTTTACTGAGAAAGGGAGAAATTGGATGGAAGGACAAGTTTCTAAGCGGAAATGATATATTTCAGTTGTTAGCCGAATCATGAACTCAAGTACCAGATTTATTTACTTGGGTTATTCAAGGCCGCTGCGCAAAGTAAGAGGCTTCGTGCATTGGGATTAGTCAATCCCAATATTAAAAGTGGCTTGCCTGTGTTACTTCCAATTAAAATGTTGATATGTTTATTACCGCATACATTCCGCGGGTAGGGCCATGGAAAGAGGAAGGAAGATACCCAATTGTGACTAAATGTAGTGATTATAAGACAAGCGATGTTGTTAATAAAAGCTATATTTAATTGCGTAATAAAATGTTTCAGCCATAGCCCAATTCTGGTCTGCAGGCGGCATTCACAACAATTTTTGACATTTATATCGAAACGATAGTATAAAGAAAGAAGACTGAAAATATGGTGTTTATCAGGTAATCGTAACTTTATTGGGTTCACTGAAAACTGCGACCGTGGAGAAAATGCGCTCGCCAACCCGAGTCGTACTTTTTGAGAAAGAAGTAGATATTTCATCCGTATAACAACAGTGAAGTTAATCATCGTCTTGTATGATGAGCTCTGAACTTGTTTCTAGCGTTGAGTCCTTTATAATTAAGATGATTTTAAATGACACCCCATGGACAAGGTTACAAGAATCGACTGGAGGAAGCTTACGTGACGTGAAACTTGAGCTTGTTTGTTCATTCATTCTTTCATCATTTTCTTCTTTGACCACTGATTGAAGGAAGTCGACCTTTGAAAATATTTTGTCCTGTGCAAGGACTCGGTCGTTACTCCACACATGTGCCAGTTGTAGTTTGACCACATTCTTTCCAAGTTTAACAACAATGAAGTAATTGAAATTGCTTTCGACTGAGAACTTCGACGTCCATTGGGTGTTTTGCTTAAGACCATACTGAATATTTATAGCGAAATAACTTGTTGCAAGAATCTGAACAAGAACCATTGGTTGGGCTCATTTATTCCGATGAAAGGACTGATGATTAAGAGAAATGTATATTTGAAGTGCGGGTTATAAAAGAAAGATAGATGTGATCTCGGCTCTTAACCGGAAGAATTAAGCAATTTTTAGCTGATCCCAACTGAAAGCCTTCATATCTCAGTTGGAAGAGTCTTTTAGGTCTCTGTAGTGAGGAAATTGGTTAAGTTAAGTGTGAGGAAGACCACTCTCCGCCTGACACCATGACTGCACCTCAATTGCACATACGACATATTGACATTGCCTATCTATCTATTTTGAGGGAGCTCATAGCTTATAAGCCCAGTGGTTTCTTTATGAGCTTCCTCGCCATTTTATTTCAAATTTGATAACTTGGATATTTATATATATATATATATACATATAATTGAAATGGCAAAAATAAACTGAACTGAACTGAACTGAACTGAAACATGGTAGAAAAAAATGTAAAATAAATGAATAAATAAACGAGTAGAGGGTAACAGGTTAGACAGATTAAAAGCCTTTTTTTTAAGGCCATCTGGATTGTCCTTATAGGTTGCCTGTGTGGAATAACATGACACCACCCCGAATCACGCTTGCACCATTTACAGGGGTTTCCGCTCATTGATTGTCGTAAAAGCAGCAAATAAACTCAATTATTTTTAAGTGTAGGACTAAAAGGTTTAAGAAGGGCTTTTTAGCCAACAATGGGCAAGCGTTCATAGACCAATGCATTTTTTAGTTTCCTTACTATTCCTTTTTCCTCTCCAGTAATCTCAGTTTTTTTAAAATGAAATACACCTTTAAGAGAGCTTTTGACAGTTATATAAATTTCAACTATGCTAACACATGGTTATTCACCCTTGGGTGGGACAATGTGATTTCAAATGAACAAACAGTGTCATCATTAAATGAACGAAATGATATACGAAATGAATCATATACTGAACTGAGGATATGCAATCAAGTGAAGGTTTTATTCATTCACTCGTCACGGGAAAATTAGAACCCACAAATGACTACTAACGTCGGTGGCTTATAGGTCAGTTGGTTAGAGCGTCGCACCGGTATCGCAAGGTCGCGGGTTCAAGCCCCTTTGAAGTCCTTGCTGTTCCGAGTAAACAAGATTTCTGTAAAGGCAGCATACAATATATACTCCGTTCAAGTCCTGCCGTTTCTTCCTCTTCTTCTATAACATTTCTCAAATTTCAAATTTGTTTTCTCATTTTCCAATGGAGTGTTAAGTTTCGTCTAGCAAACTCTCGGCATTCGATTGTGTTCTACAAAGCTATCTTTTAGTCGCTTTTTGGCTTCTTTCTTTTTAATTAACGATGTTTTTGAGCACATTTTGATTTTCAGAGGCCTTCATTTTCTTGATTCGTGAACTGTCCCCTCCTCAAAAAACGAGAACAGATTATTTCTCTTTTTGTGCTTTCATACTACTCGGAAAACAAAATGGTCATTTGTTGCTAAAAGGGGAACCAATTATTCCAAATTCCGAGTACTTTATGCATGATTTGGGAACTATTGTTCCTAAACATGTCTTCCTTTTGATAACATGAGAACGTGTTTTTATAAAGATACGGAAAAAATGGACCTTCGTTGTTAAAAAGGGAACCAATTGTTCCGAGCTCCGAATCACGAGCGGAACAAATTCGTCCCAATAACGCGTTCATCCTTTGTCATTAGTTGTAGAGCATTTGTTCCTATTCTTGGGTTGCCAATAGGCTTTATCGTTTCGTTTCACGACACGAGGAACGTTTGTTCTATATTGTGTGTTTTCTTGTAGCGCTTTGCTTTTATTGCTCATTTTCTGGTCTTTTTTTGAGCTGTTGCTAAGGAACAATTATTGTTTCTGGTAGATTAAGGAACCATTAGATAGCGCTTCTAACCTCAATAATATATATGTCATAGTAAAGTGTGCAGTGAAGGAGCACATAGTAAAGCGCGCAGTAATTATCCAAAACATTTTACGAATATCAATTTATGGGCCTGTTGAGTCAAATTCAAACATGCACTATACTTCTTACGCTGGTTCCGATTGGTTAGTTCCGTTGTTATTATATCAGCCTTTGTTGAATGAGACAAACGAATGCGCTTTTCTAAACGCATTTATTTCTTCTCGCTGCGAAAAAGTGAGTGAACGAAACGACATTGAATGGTCTAATATCGATGGCGCATTGCCTAAACCAAAACGTCTTCACCCAGAAAAAACACTCAAATTTTTGTATAAGCATTGTTTTCTCTTGGGACCATGGCAAGTCCAAAGAGAAACTGGAAACAATCCTTATGCAAAATTTGGGGAGAAAAACAAAGATTATTATGGTATTTTCCCATTCGACCAATAGTGAATTTAAAGCATATTGAGAATTCACGATAATCGTGAATATAGACGAGAGATGGTGTTGGTAAATCCTTCGTTTTATCGTACATTAGGATCTGGGAACGAGAATGAGCCGTCAATAGGCCACTTCGGAAAATACCATAATACTCTTTGTTTGTTCATGTTTATGGACAAACAAAGAGTTTGGACAAACAAAGAGTTTTTCCAATGTTTATGGAAAATTTGGGGGACAAGCAAAGAGTATAGAGGTTTTGCACGACAGCCATGTTTCATGGCAGGAACAATATATTCTCTTTCCTATGGGAATAAATATTCTTTCTTATGCAAAACATTTTCATTTTTTCTGCCATGCAACATGGCTGCCGTGCAAAAACTCTATTGTTGTATTTTATGATTTTACGAAGTGGCCTATTGAGCGTTTTCACTCACGTGACCAGCAGCCATATTGGATTACTGAAACAAAAGAAGGTATTTGCACAATAATAGAGTTCAAATCCGAGAGGATTAGTTTGGTACAACATCATGGCCGCCATTCTTTTGTTTTGGAACACCAACATGGCCGCCGTGACGTCATATGAAAACGCTCTACAGGCTAGTCCTGTTCCGGGTCTCCCTCATACCCCACTATGAAAATGGGCCTGGAACCCAGGCGGGAAAAGAGAGAGTCCTATATTACTTGCAGTCGCATCCTCGGAATGACGCCATTTTTTCCCCCAAAACTAGGGAAAAAAAACATATTTGGAAAAAGATTCCTTATTTGGGCATAGTTTATTCCGACTGCGTTTACACTGGATACAAAGGGATAATGTGAAAGGAAGTTTCCGGAGGCAATTGAAATGCCACTTAACCTTTGTGCATAAGGCGGAACAACTGCAAGCTATTCATGCAGTCGTTACCGATAATGATGGCTTTGTTAAACCTGCAACAGGATTTGCAAGTCTGTTTGCTTCATGGTTGTTCCCCTTATTATGTTTGCGATTTTCTTTGAGCCGAGTCCGAGGTTAATTTCAAGTCAGTCGTTCTTATCGTGAGTCCCAATCGTGGAAGATCAGATGGATGACATACGAAAGTATGAAATTTCGTGCCTGAAACCCATCTGAACAGCTGCATGATGTTGGCGCAGAAAAATATCAAATTTTGATTTTAATTAATTGCTCTCCCGAGACTCCTTGAAACTTACAAATATACTGTAGGTCGTGGATGTGACTCGCTCAAGGAAGACTAATAAATCTGCTGCTGGAACTCTTGTTTATTGTTCATTATTTATTCTTCATTACTTCTGTCGACCTAGTTATGTGTTAATTGCACTGATCCAGTGAACATATATTTGAGTTGCCCAGTAATTATTGAAACTGTGATTGTTTCAGGAGTTTAGACCTACCAATTTTTTCAAAATCGGGGACAAATTGTTAGGATACCCAATATAAAACAGTCAGGTTAAAAAATGTCGTAAATACTCTCGGTTTTATCAGGAAGAATACACAAACACCGGTGACAAACAGAGTTTTTTTTGAGTAATTAGAGTAGAGTAATTTACTCAAACTATCAATTTTTCCTTAGAATAATTTTTCAAAGCACTCGTTGCATTAAATCTTTCTTTTCTTACAAGGACAAACTTAGGGCCGTGGCCAAATGGCTAAGGTTTTATGTAGAGCTCCCTGTTGAGACTGCAACTATTTTTATATCGGAAAAACTAAAAGACGATTGCATGACAAATAAACTGAGCATTATTGCTGATAAAGTTAGACAAAAAGTTAAACGAAATTGAATCACAACCTGGACTATTTGTTTCTTTGCATACCAGTTTGTGTTGATAACGCAATTATGAAGCACTGATGTTCCTATTAAATTTACACATATATATGCACAGTCAAACATCGGTTATTCGGACGTTAATTATCACGATATATTTTTTTTCTGGTCAAAATTTCTTCGTGAATGTTAATTAATAAAGATGAAATAATGCTACTTAAAAGCGTGTGTCACCTTGCTTTTATTGTTGCTACTTAAAAGCACTTTACTTCTGAAACTCATTGTTAAAGGTAAAGTATAGCAGATAATATGAAATTCTGACTCTGAGCTGTTTTGTCGCTTAGTGAAATCCTATGCTATGTTTACTAGTTCAGCCTTTGCATCGATTTATTGCGATCTTCTCTCAGTCGTTACATTCATTGGGCAAAAATTGTCCAACATCACTGCGATCGAGGTTTTTTTCGCCTCGTTTGGTCACGAGGAGGCATAATTTAGATGTTTTCTTTCCTGACACTGCAAATCACACAGTAATATTCATATACGATTTTTTGCTGGAGTTTCAAGGTTCCTTTTATTTTTACATCCAGCCTAGCCTCTAATGCAATATAATTGGTTCATTCCGAGCATGCGCCTGCAAGTAAGCAAGAGTGGAGGATTTGTTTCACGATGGCATGCAATTTTCTTTAGCAAAATTAGGATATCCCATCCTAGAACTGAAAAAGGAACAATATGACGTGTTGGAGCGATATGCCTGGACAATGTGTTACCAACGGGCTGTGTTGTCCATTGCTGCCTGCGATTTTCGATTAGAATTTGTGTCACGTGGAAATGTAAAGCAGATTGTGTCGCTGCTGAATGCAGTGATCCGGGATTAGTTTTAAATGTTAAAAGACTGTCTTTGTTTTTTTTTTGTGGAAGATGAAAGAGAGCGAAACACCAGACTTTGACACGAGAATAAATTATTATTTACAAAAGAATAAATCATTCTTTTAATCATAAAACCATGTCTTCGTTGAAGGATCTTTCAAGTTAGATTTTTCGTCACCAGAGAAGGTTTAGGATTCTTTTCAAAAGAAGATGAGTTCTTTGGGTAAGAGTTTCCTTGCTGTTATAAAGAAGTAGAGGTCTTGAGGGAAGTATCATTTTACTGCTTTTCATTATTTTGTAAAAAAAATGACTGTTCTCCACCAAATAATGAGA